>NW_025814878.1:93102500-93702500 GCF_022079265.1 Lynx rufus
AATTTATAATTGAAATGATTTAAATCACTTGCTGTTTTTTTTAAGTTGGAGAAGAGACCCTTTATTTCTCACTGGCATGGATGTAAATTATATGTGTGTTGTTATGTGTATTTTGATGTAAGGCACTATATTTGCAACATTCTGCCCATTAACCTGTATTTCTTCTGTCTACAAAATGGTTAATTCAAAATGTTGCAAAAAATGGACAGATAGTCTGAAATACAAAATATATGAAAACTTCAGTTGATAATTACTGCAAATGAACCATCAAATAGAAGAGTTGAAAGGAAAGCTTAGCAGAGTTGTCTGACCTTTCATCCACTGAAAAAATCTCTTGGGTAAAACCTTCATGGGTGATTAGCCACCTTTGTTGGACAGCTCTCATATGTAGTTTTTTCAAACTCTCATTGATTATTTATTTATTTATTTTATTTTTTTATTTCTTAAAATTTACATCCAAGTTAGCATATAGTGCAACAGTGAAATGTTAAGGTGAAATCTGTTTCCATTTATTAGATCTAGATCATCCCTCTGGTGAAATAGTATGTCTTTCTTTGATGAGATATTTAAAGACAGCTATCTTGTCCCTTCCAAGGCTTCTCCCTCTCCTTGAAAATTTCTAGTCCCTGACATTTAGATTTTTCTTGGTTTTGGAGAGTGCCAGAGTTCCCAATGGATGTTCAATGGGACATTGGTCCCTCACAATACTCAACGAAGAAAAAAGAATAAAAAGCTTCTGAGGTTAAATGCATTTGAAAATCCTACCTGTTAGACCTTTCTCTAGTAGATTCACAATGCACATCTTATATTAAAGTCTTAGGAAGGCTTTATAAGTAAGGAAACCTAGTCTTCTTCAAAATTATCTCATTATGGAATCTTTTCCTTTGGGTGCATAATACTTAATGCCCATGAAACACTGGTTCAGCAGGACATACTTTGATTAAGTGCTGATCTTATTTTGAGAGCAGTAATTCCAGGGCAGAAAGATTTGTGTTCCTTTCTTAACTCTAACACTTACTAGCTATTTGTCTGTGGGTGAGTTTTCGGTTGTTTATTTAAATTTCAATTCAGTGGTTTCATTTATAAAATGAGTATACTAAGGGGCGCCTGGGTGGCTCAGTCGGTTAAGTGTCTGACTTCAGCTCAGGTCATGATCTCGTGGTTCGTGAGTTTGAGCCCTGAGTTGGGCTCTGTGCTGACAGCTTGGAGCCTGGAGCTGCTTCGGATTCTGTGTCTCCTCTCTCTCTGCTGCTCCCCTGCTTACATTCTGTCTTTCTCTCTCAAAAATAAATAAACATTAAAATATTTTTTAAAAATTAAAAAAAAATGAGTATACTAAGTTTTTTGTTGTTGTTGTTAGAGACAGAGCCTGGCATACTACATTATTTTTTTAGTACTAAATAATGATGGCACCTTAAAATTAAGTGATGAGAATTCAAAATAATACTCCATGTATTATTTAATTATATTTCTGTAACTAACAAATATTTTATTTATAATTCTGTTTTTCTATGTTTGTTCCCACATTTGGATTGTGAGCTCCTTAAAGAAAGGATAGTGTCTTAAATAGTTTCTTTTTTTTAATCCTCAGCACTAATTTGCTTGATATGAATTAGTTTTCAAATTACTATTGTCCATGATTGGGATAATACTCCATTAACATATCTCAAAATGCTTGAATTGTCTCTATTTTTTTGTCATTCACAATAGTTATGCACACGGAATTTGTAGTTGGTTATTTCATAACCACCCAAGTGGTTTTTACAGGAACCACTGGTATGCCAGATCTCTACCTCTAGAATATACTTATTGATTATGTGAATCTAAATACAGACTTTTACAATGATCACAATTTGATGTCCTAACCTTTAATCAGGTCTATTGTTCTGTCTGCTCAGGATATTTTTGAATGTTATCCATTGAACCAGCCATCCATTTAGCTTTCTTTCACCTCTAAGTATGTGAATTGTATAATTTAAGACATAATACATGTGATGAAAATAAAGGACTAATAGAAAAGACTATCGATAATAGTTTATAGATTCATTTCTGATGAACCCATGCTGATTTTTATGAATAACACATCTGGGAATATTTATGGGTGTTGATGCTTACTTTATCAGACTTTACAATTTTGAGAATTTCTATTTCTTTGAATATGGGACATTTGTTTATCTTGAAAGTTTGTTATCTAATTATACATGATTTAAAAAATATTACTCTCAATGTTTCTATAGCTACATTTGTATGGTTTTTCAGTACTCTTGGGTATAAGTTGGCTAAGTCTTTACTTCTTTTAACATGTATTTAAATCTAAGACACAGGATTTCCTAATGTCCTTGATATTTTCCCTACATCTTTGAAAAGTGATTTCTAAAATACATGTATATATTGATCAATTCTCAAATATTTGTATTTGTATTTGATATTCTCAAATATTTGTATTTGATATTCTGAACTCTAGGATGGCATAGATTGAATAGATTGGTATCCAACTTACTGAATAGCATTTATTAAAATTCAATTCAGTAAATTCAATTCCATATTCATTCTATCAAGTTCACACCCTTGAAATCTACTATCACATATTGTTGCTAAATCATCCTGTAAGTTTATGCTATACTTATTATTTTCTGTGGGTTTTATTTTTGCCAATTATCTTTTTCAATATCCAAAATATACAAACTCCCACACGTATACCCTACATTTCAATTTTATATTCTATTGATCAGTTGAGAGAATCTCTGGAATAGTGCTTTCTTTTTCTTTGAAATTGGCATTCACCCATTACGTGGTGTTCATTAATCTACAGTGTAAGAAGATGCAGTCCTGGGTTCTTGTCTATACATCCAGGAGTCACGTTTTGCACTCTTCTTTTTGTTCCGAAGAAATAGATTTAAGGGATGGATGATGTACAAACAGTACATGTAATTCTTCGAATATTTCAGGTGTCCGTGTAGGATTTCAGCCAGCACAGAAAGTAGTCATGTATAGCAATAACAGCATGGAGTTTGGAATTTCCCTATGGGGAAATTGCTGTATATCTTAGGGTCTCCGTTTACAAATATGAAAAGAATAAAAGTAATAATAAGTATTTCAGAACAATAAAAGCATTTGAGATTATTTGGGAAGAACTAGTGCTTATCACAGTACAAAGACCATAGCTGAGACTTTATAAATACATTGGTCAATATATACTCATATAGTTCAGTAGGAGCACCTAGTTTACTAGGTTTAGAGGATGGCATACATAGGTTAACCAAAAGTAGGTGGTTATTATGATAATAATAGCTACCATTTACTGACACCTATTTTTATGTAAAGATCAAGTAAGTCATATGATGCCAGGTGCCTTTACTTCATGAAAAAATCACCTGATCTTTGATTCATATAAAAGGAATTAGTATGCTTTTAAGTTTAATAATGAAATGAATACCACCCAACTTGCTAGCAACACCAATGAAGCTGTCTCTGAAAGCAAATGGTAAATAAATAAAGCTCTTATTTAAAATACTGCTGAAGAGTGGTGGAGATGGGAGATTACTTATTTATGAATTTATTTTATAGGAATATCAGAGATGTAAACAAATTGGACACAGATTCACATATAAGTGTTTATTACAGTATTAGTGTTGGCAATTGCATAAATTGAGAATATTTCAGTTCAGTGTTAAACAGGAGGTAAGAAGTTACACTTTGTTTTCTGAAAAACAGAGATACTATACTTTATATAGCAAGTAGAAATTAGGTTTTAAAAATATTGGATAACACTGGAAGGTTCTCAGATTATAACATTAGTTGACTAAAAGTATGATATATGATTATACTAATTTAAAATAAATTCATGTGGAGGGGCGCCTGGGTGGCGCAGTTGGTTAAGCGTCCGACTTCAGCCAGGTCACGATCTCGCGGTCCGTGGGTTCGAGCCCTGCGTCGGGCTCTGGGCTGATGGCTCAGAGCCTGGAGCCTGTTTCCGATTCTGTGTCTCCCTCTCTCTCTGCCCCTCCCCCGTTCATGCTCTGTCTCTCTCTGTCCCAAAAATAAATAAATAAATAAATAAATCCTTAAAAAAAAAATAAAATAAAATAAATTCATGTGGAAAACAGATCAGATGGAAGCACCAAGTGTTTATTGCAGACTTGTGGGTTTGAAATTTTAATTCTTACCTTTTTGTGTACTTTTGAAATTTTTTCTAACGAACATTATTTTTATAATTAGAAACAAACATAATTCTAGTTGAGAGGGAGAGAGAATAATGAAACAGAGAATAATGAAACAACTTTATGCTACACATTTCTCTACAAAATAGCCTTCCCAAACTTCTCCAGGTTGAGACCGGCAAAAACCAAATCAAAATGAAACTAAACAAAACACCAGCATTTAACAATAAGTAGCTCTTATTTTTAATTAAGCCATGGAAGGCATTTTCCCCATACAGAATATGGAGAGAGATAAAGAAATAGATATATTTTTTTCCTCTATACTAAGGAAAGTTTTTCTGCAACAGAGAGCTTTGACTTTAACTCTGTGAAGGTGAGGAAGAATAGATTAAAAATAATTTACAAATCATGTGATCACAGTTAAAACAGAAAGAATTTCAATGTTAAAAAGTACTTTTGAAATTCAAATGTTATTATATTTTGTTTAGTGTTGATTATCTACGGTTTTATACATTTCCTAGATCAAGAACCAAAATGGGCATAGGAAAAGAAACCAGTACCTCTGGCCAATTTAAAAGCTGGGGTCACCTCTTAAAGCTTCTACCTTCAGGCTTACGGGTTTTACCTAGATTTTTTTTTTCAGTTTTATTTATTTAGAGGTGCCTAGGTGGCTCAGGTGGTTAAGCGTGGGACTCTTGATTTTGGCTCTGGTCATGATATCATGTTTTTGTGAGATCAAGCCCCATGTCTGTTGGGCTCTGTGCTGACATCTCTGAGCTGCTTCTCTCTCTTTCTCTGCTCCTCCCCTGCTTTCTCTTTGTCTCAAAATAAATAAATTAATTACAAAAAGTGTATTTATTTACGTAGTCTCTATATCCAACGTTGGACTCAAACTTACGACCCCAAGATCAAGAGTTGTGTGCTCTTCCAACTGAGCCATCCAGGCACTCCTACTTAGTGTTTTGAATTAAACTCAAAAAAAATTAAAAAGCTGGTACAGATTGTGTTATTTAATACAGTGCATTCAACAATGCATATATGTGTATATGTATATGTATATGTATATACATATATGTATATGCATTGTTGAATGCACTGTGTTAAATATATAAGGCTTACTTTCCCTAACGTATTATCAAGGAGTGTTGTGGTGGGGATTCTTGAAGTAATTCAGATTGATGTTTTATAGATATGTTTTCTACTCAAGACATTGTCTGATCTATTAACCATCTAGTCTGTGGATTTTTTGACAGCATTAATGAATCAAAAAATTTTTAATGCCCCATTATGTCATCTCTTTCACAGCTATTTATCTTAGCAAGACTTAAAAGTCTTAAAATGATATATTCTAGTTCTACCATCTCCCACCTCCCCCATTTATTCCTACTTGTATTTAAATGTGTGCAATTTAACAGTGTTCTGATATTTATCCAGATTTTTATTTTTCTTGGTTAAAAAGCTAACACACTTTGCATCATTTCACTGATTTAATCTTTTCATATAAGGCTGACAGCCCCAAATTCTATATAGAAGGCATTGCTCTTCAGTCACACCTCATATATCTGGCATTATTGGGAAATGAGGTTTCCACATGATTGAATTTTCCAGATAATTCAGCTGAGGTCGGCATGCTTTTGCTGAGCTCCTACCATGTAGCTAGCACAAGGGACAGGAGGCCGAGTAAATAAAATCCCAAAAGCCCACAGCCCGAGGGCCAGGGGCTGTGGTGGGCCTGCCGCACACAGACTTTAATAACTATGATACAATGTGCTAAGCACTATGATGTAAGTATGCACTAAGTGTTGTGGAAACACAAATGAAGGGGAAATTAATTCTTCATGTGGGAAGGTGAGGGACCTTAGGGGAATCCACTGAGAGGGGTGCACCCTTGAGCTGGGCCTTTGGAGATGAGTAGGAATTTTCTATAAGGAGAGAGCAATTGAGGGAAGGAGGGAGAGAGAGAGAGAGAGACAGAGAGACAGAGAGACAGGGAAACAGGGAGGGGGACATGTCCTAGAAGAAATATTCCTAAACATTAAAATGTTTAAATGTATAAATTAAATAATACAAAGAAAACTATCAGGGCCAGTATTACTGCTACTAAGAATAGCAGCCAGCACTTAACCATTTAATGGGCACTCACCATGTGTCTGGTACTGTACTAAATGCTTTACTTGAATTAATTTTTTCGCATGTATACACACACACATATATATGCCTATATGTATGTGAAACAATTAATATCTATATACCTATATATGTGTGTGTGTGTATATATATATATATATGTATTATGTATAATTCAACCTTTTGCTAATGTTCTGCTATGAATATACATTTTTGTACTCCATTGCAAAAACATCTGAAGCTAGCCTGCTCGATGTCATTAGCCACCTTCACTACTTGGATATATTTAGTTAAGCTGTCATCGTTCCAGTTCACAGTCAGCTTCATATTTACATCATCTCCCGATCCTGCAACTCTAAGATTTGTGATTCTTCTGTGGAGGTACTTCAGAACGTACATTGACAATTTCTACTCGGGAAGATTTCATGGGCTCTTGAGAGCAGGATAGCAGAGGAGGACACTTGGTGGTTGATGACATTTTACTAAGTATACAGGATCGTAGGTACACAAGTATAGCTTAAATTTCTTCACTGTGCAGGGATTTGCGTTCTAGTTCAGTGGTTCTCAACTTGGGTGATTTGGTCCCCCAGGAAACACTTAGCAATTTCTGGAGACATTTTTGACTGTCACAGTTGGTGAGGGTGGAAAGATGGGGTGCTCCTGGCATCTAGTGGGTGGAAATGCTAGGGTAAACCTTTTACAATGGACAGGACAGCACCTCCACACAATAAAGAATGATCTGATCCAAAACGTCCATAATGCTGAGGTTGAGAAGTCCTGTATTTATGTATTTATGTATTTATTTTTAAAGTTTCTTTATTTTTAAGAGAGTGAGAGCAGAGCGTGAACAAGGGAGAGTAAGAGAAAGAGGGAGACACAGAATCTGAAGCAGGCTCCAGACTCTGAGCTGTCAGCACAGAGCCCGATGCAGTTCTTGAACCCATGAATGCAAGATTATGACCTGAGCCAAAGTTGGATGTTTGACTGGGCCACCCAGGCACCCCAAGAAATCCTGCTCTTTTTATAGATTTAAGTTATAAATTTAAACACAGGAATAAAGTGCTGTCAAGTCAATTTTCTTTGACTAATTTCATATTTTGGGTCCTGAATCATAGCAAGGAAGAGTTTTTAGAGGTCTTAGAGTTTGGGGTGCATGGTGCTTTGGACACATGGCTCATTGATGAGGGGGCATTAAATGTGGTGGGACTATCTTTCTGATCGTCTTACTTCCTTATATCTTGTTGAATGATGGGGCCTCTGTATATATATATCCAGTAGCACATGTTTGGATTTCTCTGTAGGGGAAAAATATGGGATGATGTCATGCCAGGAAACCTGTTAAACATTAACAATATCTTGGCAATTAAAAAAAAATTCTGCAGAGAGAAAACTGAACTTTCATAGTGGGAATTCAACTTTTTTTTTCCCATTTTTGCCATGTGTGTCATCCAATTTCATCTAATATTGCTATTTTACCAGTTTGCGTCTGTACTTTTGAAATGTAAATACAGCATTGCATCAGATATTCTGAAAATTGGTGCCCTGTGAGATTCATAGCATTTTACTATTTCACATTTGTTTTGGTAGAAAAAAACACTTGAAAATATCAATCAGCTAACAAATTCTAACACTTTTAAGTTACAGCTGCTTGTGAGAGAAACTTCTGACATTATAAACTCCAGAGAATATAATTTATTAATTTGTTGTCCCTTGTTCATGTATTCCATACCAGAGCTGGACAGTGGGCTCCTTAAGTGGTGTTATGGTATGTATGTCAAACACCCAGAGGAAGATGTATGATGCTTTCTCCTTGGGTGGCCATCATTACATTTTTGTTGGACTTGGTAAGCTATCCAAAGGCAAAGGGTGATGGAAGGAGGTGAAATACTTACAATAGTAGAAATTTTGGAAAAACTGGAGATGTCCTGTGGACTGTGAGGTTCATGACTTATGGAAGTAAAGTACTGAAACTTTTCTTCCAAATGTATCTGTGTTTCTTCCAGACAATTTCTGAAAGCTTTCCTTGACCAGGTTGAGTGCTTCTTGGTTAGATTATAGAATGGTTATACTCTTGGGTAACTATTTCTTTTCTCTGTCTCTCTCTCTTTTATATATATATATATATATATATATATATATATATATATATATATATACACACATATATACACACATATATACACATGTAGAAATAGATATTGAAACTATAACAATATGGGGAATGTTTCTGCCTCAATATTTCTTGTTATGGATTATACAAATAATTTTACTTCTTTTGATAAATGTTCCACTGAATTTTTTTCTTCTAATTGACTCAGATATAAAGGTTCAGTATGGATTATATGCATCAAAAATTTTTACTAAATTTAAATGAATTAATACCTATACCACAAATTTGTAAGTGTAGGTTATTAAAGAAATTTCACAGTAAAAATTGCATAAATCACTTCTTATCCTAATTATTCTATCAAGCATAATGCACACAACTTATTATATACGTACATACATGCAATAAATGTGTTTTGCTAAGAAAATAGCAATGGTAGTCATTTGCGTAGCATTTTTTTATTTGTGTATCTTTTCATACCTACAATATATTTATAGAGGTAGATATTTTAATCTTTATTTAAAGAAGAAAAAACAAGCTCAGAAAGGTAACTTGAAGGGAATAATTATTTTTCTAGTACTAAACAAAGCCTATGTATAGCAAGTCATTGTTGAAATTAAGCAGATAACAACTCCACCTACAACTATGATTCTTTGCTTTATAAAGGAAGGCTTATAATAATGAGGTTCATCAGAGTATCCATGAGTCCTACTCCTTCTGCTTAAGTAATAAGAAAGTATTTGCTTATAAGTCTGTGATACAGTATCCTGATAAAACAGATTTCAGCAAAAGATGAATGGGAGTCCCATATAAGGACTCATCCAATACATGTTAGTTTACCCAATTCCCTTTGCTAAGAAGTGATTTCTTTTATAAACAAGTTTTACATGCGAAACCAAGGATAGTGTTACAAAGAAGTAACCAAGCATATGCCTATTTTGGAAGATTTTCAGTGTTGTATATGCATATTTCTTCTTGTGTTAAAAATAGTACGAGTTGTTTTCTCTTCTAAATGTGAATTTAAATGGGTCCTATCAATACCCTCACTTCTCTTGCATTAACTAAAAATTCCTCTACTTGACTCTGTTTGCTCCTTTTGTCCCAAATTCCATGCTATTTCTCTTTTCCTCATTTTATCCAAACTCACTGATATAAAACTTCCCTTTAAATTCCTTCACTTTCTTATATTTATTCACCCCTCAACTCCTGCAATTTGATTCCCATAATTCCACTCTCTTGATCATCTACCAACAGCCTCCTTGTTACCAAATCTTATAGACACATTTTCATTCTTTGATGCTGCCTACAACCTCCTATTTAACACATGAAATATCTGTATTTGTAAGAAACAACCAAAAATTTTGGATGGCTTAATGCAACAGAAATTTGTTCTCTAACTGTTCTGGAGGCTGGAAGTCCAAAATCAAGGTATTGGTAGGTCCATATTCCTTCTAAAACCTCTAAGAGAGGATCCTTTCCTCCTTCTTCCAGCTTCTGGTAGCCCCCAAAGTTCCTTGGCTTTGTCAGCATAATTCCCATCTCTGCTTTCATCTTCATCTTCCTTCTGTGTGTGTCTATCTATGTCTCTTCTCTTTTTATAAGGAGAGCAGCCATACTGGACTAGCCCCACCGTAAGGACCTCATCTCAACTTGATTACACTGTAAAGACACTATTTTCAAATAAGATCACATTTATGGGTGCCAGGGATTAGGACTTCAACATACCGTATGCATTCAATGCATACCAGGGAGTGTGTCAGTTAGTCTCAGATAAGAGAAATAGAACTACATGAATGATAAGGAATAAGGGACTTATTACAGTGATTTGTCTTTCTGCAATCGTGGGACCTGGCTAAAGAGTTTAGGTGAGGCCGTTGCTTCTGCATCTGGTGATGAGTCTGAAGTCTATAGTACAGGCAACTGGTAAGGGAAATGGATGTGGAGTAGGAGAGAATGAGGAGAACTTGAAACCTGGGAGGATAAGCTCAAACTCCAAAGACATTGGGGAACCATTCTAATTCTCAGAAATGCCAACTTCAGTGATGTGGGTCACCTGCAGGGGTAGCTGGTGAACTTCACCGTGAGCTCCACATACCTCTTGCTCAGGATGTGCAGAAGGTGAAGGGGGTGATCTGGCAGGAGGAATTGTGGGTCAGGATTTGGAGAAACTGATGTTGCTGAGATCCAGGGGAAGCTCGAAGAGCTGTAGGCCCAGCTGTTCCCCACAACAAGGTGAGCCAGCTGATCAGCGACAATGCATGTGAGCCGGAAGAGAGAGTCTGGCACTCTACCAAACTTCCAAGCCTAAACTTGGCTGCTGCTTTGCTTCTACTCCTGCACAAACTTCTTATATGGCTCACTGTAACACAGAACCAAACAGGGAAGAGAGTTCTGCGAGTCTGGGTTTCAGTGGAGCTGATTTGACGAAGTATGAAGCCGTAGCGGTCCATCTTTGTTGAATTGGCACAAACATACATTTTATAACCATCCACACTTTCCAAAAAATATAAGAGTAAAATCATTCTCTGCTTTTTTATCCATCTTTGGATGTTGTTCATTCCTTCTCTAGCTGGGTCATATTACCCCTTTGATATCCTGTCACTTCAATATGAAATATAAGGTTAGCTACTATCAAAACTACCTAAACTATATGGTAGGCAGAGGGGGAAGGGAAAAAAAGAATTAGTTAATATGTGTACAAATACATTAATATCAAAATAAGAAAGTAATACTCATACCGATTGCAACCTTCACTTCTACAACTGGTCACATGGTTGAGGCAGGTATTTATAACTTCCTTCTTCTGTTATGTAATCTTTACCCTTTTGTTTTCCCTAAACACTACTGCTGGTCATTGTTCCTTGCCTAGTGAAGTAAACAAAACATTCATTCTTGAAGTGTCTGGGCTATTAGCGGTAATGCCTGCATTCAGCTGTAGTTTTCCATTGACCTTTATCACTGGACATGGGAATACTAAGAGGTAATATCATACATTTCGGATATTCTCCTTTTCCACACTGTGGTAGCATCAACGTGGTTTCCTTTTGACATTTAGGATCAATTAACCCACAGACTAAAGCAGCCCTTTCTCAACTTGTTGATTCACTGGCATGAGGAGTCCAAAGTGACCCCAGGCTGTCTCGATGTCTAATTTAATGGACCATTGCTAAGGCTACCAATGGTACCATTCCACTCTTGGGAACTAAGAGCTCTGGACCAACAGAGCCCAACATTTTGGTGCCAAGCAGCAAAATTTTCGCTAGCTGAATCAGGAAGAGTGAGGAGAAGAGCCACTCCTGTTTCTACCCCTTGATTTCTAGAGCCAGGAGAGAGGGCTATGAGAGAAATAGTCTTACATCGGTTGCTGGTTTAGAGCATACAAAGCTTCCTGAGGATATTAGTCCATTTGCACAAGATACTGACGAACAACTGGTGGCACAACTGAGTCTTCAAACAGGCCATTCCATCATCTTGCCAGGCCATCTGCTGCAAGGTGATGGGACACATGGTGAAACCAGAGAATTCCATGACATGAGCCACTCTGCTCTTCATTTGCTGTTAAATCAACTTTTTGATCAGAAGCAGCATTAAAATTCCACGACAGTTAATAAGGCATTCTATAAGTGCATGGGTAGTGATTTTGGCAGAAACCTTATGGGCAGAGAAGGAAAATTTATATTCAGAATGCCTATTCCAGTGAGGACAAGTACTGCCGTCCTGTGATGTAAGTGCTTCAATCTAATTGACCAAACACGTAGCTGTCTAATCCCTCTGGACAATGATACTACAAGGATTTAGAGTAGGGATTTGACCTTATGCAATTGTGGAAGATAGTTAAACAGTCTAAGTAAGGCTGTTGCTCCGCATTTGGTGCTGAGCCCGAGGTCCTCAGGAAAGACTAGAAGAAAAGATGGGTGTGAGTTGGGAAAAAGAAGGGCAAAGTAGAACCTGTGAGGTTGGTCTCGTAACCATGAGGACAACCAAATTGGAACCTATCTTCAAGGTTCAATTTCAATGATGCAGATTATTTCCTAGCTACCAAATCTTTCCTCATAGATGTGTCCAGATGCCTGATGCTGGATTCAGAGGAACTGAATAAGGAGATTTCAATGGGATCTGCAGCTGCCCCACACCAATAAGGTGAACCAGCAAATCTCAACAGTATGCCTAAGCTGTAATAACACTTGATCATACAAAAGTCTTCCAAGCATAAACATGGTTACTGCCTCACTTTTACTTTCCAAATATTAACCAAATTTCTTTTGTGGCCAACCCAGGTCCAGAACCTTATAGGATAGCTGCAGTTGAGTTAAACTGATGTTGTATAAAACCTACACTAGGAGTCAATGAATGTTAAATTGAAAGAATGAATAAATGAATGGCTGGGTAAATAGATTTGCAGAATGTCTCAGGTCACTCCTTGGCCCCAATTCTACCATCTTGTTTTAGGGTGGTGGCTCAGCTCAACCTTTTAGTATTCCAATTCAAATCCAGTGATCTTCCTGTAGGACAGCAGTCAAAGTATAGTTTGGGACTAAAGGGAGCTGCCATGATATATGAGAAATTGTTCTGAAAATGAAGTATGGATGAACCTGGGATCTGGTCCTCCAACTGCCTGAGTAATCATAGGACTAGTTTGATTGCCTTTTAAATTTTCTCATCAATAAAATAACAATTCAGCTAAGTAATTTATATCTCACTTAGTTCCAGTACTCTTTGATATGTTTTGGTTACCTTCAGAGGTAGAATCCCAGACTAGCTGATTTCACATCAGGCATTCTTGGTCATAATTTTTATTTTAGTTTTATAAAGAGAATACTCTCATTATTCAACTATTTAGACAGTAGAGGAAGTTAACATTTCACACATTTAAAACTACATGCATAGTGTGCTACTATGCACATGTTTGGATACTTATATGGGCGTACTTATATGCCTGATTATAAAGAGAACACATAATCATGATATGATCCTATAAAAATGATAACTGCTTTACCCAAGTAAAAGATCCAAAATATTAGAGGGAGAAACTGAATGTTTATATAATGTATTTGTTTATAAACACAGATATATAATCAATGCAGTTAAATAATACCATAAATAATTATGCACATATATTTTAGTCATATTGTAGAAGATATTCTTTAGTATAGCAATAGTCCTTGTTTCACTCTCAAAATATATATGTGAAAACTTTCAAACTTTTTACATGCATGTTTGACATCATATCTATCACCGTAGCCATATTTCGAGTCATATATGACAGTATTACAAACCACATCATCTGCAGGTCCATCTCTGTTGTTTGAAAAACAACACTTTTTGAATCTGTGTTTGATGCTGTCATTGGAAATACTATGTTATCAAAAGCACCGGTATTACATGTTTTTTGTTATTGTTTGTTTTTAGACTCTTCTATTTTTTTATTTTTTTTATTTTTTTTAACGTTTATTTATTTTTGAGACAGAGAGAGACAGAGTATGAACGGGGGAGGGTCAGAGAGAGGGAGACACAGAATCTGAAACAGGCTCCAGGCTCTGAGCTGTCAGCACAGAGCCCGACGCGGGGCTTGAACTCATGAACCACGAGATCATGATCTGAGCCGAAGTTGGCCACTTAACCGACTGAGCCACCCAGGAGCCTGTTTGTAGACTTTTCTACATGGATAAATGATATATCCACAATGCAGCTTCTGACTCTATGCTTCTATATATATGATTTTTTAAGAGAGTGACTTAACAAAGACAGCCAATAATTGGATTTTCAAGACAACACAGCCACGAAGAATTACTAAATTTCTTTAGGTCTTCTCCTTCTCTGCCTCCTTATCTCCTCCCCATCCCCACCCCACCCCATTCTACTCCCGCCTTTATCTTCTTCCTCCTTTCTGCTTTAGTGGTAACCAATTCTATCCCTAACATCTCTAAGCATCCACAAATAACATTGATTCAGGTTACTTGATGCTAATGTGCCTCCCCAAGTAATACTTTCCCAGACTTCACAGGCCAAAATTAAGCAATTTAGAGCCATCTGTGTTATGACACTGCATGTAAAAACTCACATATAGTTTGCTTCTCATTTAGATATTCAGATCATAGTACATTTCCGTCTTTATAGAATCTTTTAAGGCAGGGGTCACCATACTATATTTTAAACATTGTGGAAATTGAGGCTGAGGAACCCCTTAATTGTTCAAGCTCTGTCTGATCCCCAAATCCTTTTTTTCATTACATTACACTAATAGTTATATCATAATGATAAAATTAAGCTTTAGTTTCATCTGTTGTCATATAATGAAATACATAGCCTCAGTTTTCTCATCCCATCCATCTAAATTTTCAGATGAGTTGTAAGAATGATGACAATTCAAAGTTTGCTGAATTTTGGCCCCTGCTGCTCAGTCTATAGTGAACTACCTACCCTCCTGGTATTTTGAGACTCCCAAGGCACATTTGCAAAACTCTTTCCTTTCTCAGTAAAATAAAAAGCACCCTTGTAAATCTGCATCTACAGCCCACCGATTTCCCATGACTAGACATGTTTAAACCTCTGGTCATGATTAAAGTAAAATCTGCTCCAATGTGTTTGTACGGAGCTATAAATGTACATATGTGCATATGATTTTTCACCTTTGAGTAACTATTTTTAATAACTTTATTGAAGTTATTAAAGAGGTCTGCATGCATGTTGCAAATCCTTTTTCTGTTAAATATACCTGTATTTAACAATTGCATGATGACTTCATTTAGCTGTATAAGAAATTATTATGCTTATTTATATCATAGTCTAGACAAATAATCAATTCTATCTAAAAAAAAATACAAATTTTAGCAATTTTCAATTATTTTCATCAATATACATTTACTTTCATATATTTGTTTTTGAAAATATTTCAGTGTTGATAATTGCTATAGCATAAATAAACATAGAAGATTCACATCCAGAATAATTTATGCCTTACAAAATACTTTAAAATAGTGTTATGGGCTCAAATGTGCCCCCTTTTCTCCGCTAATTCGTATATCAAAGTCTGAGTTTCTAGCACCTCAGAATGTGACCTTATTTAGAGATAGGGTCTTTGAAGAGATAAATAAATTAAAATGAGCCAATTAGGGTTGCCTTATAAAGAGAGGAAATTTGGACACAGATACATACACAGAGGTAAGATGATAGGAAGACACAAAAAGATGGCCATCTACAACACAAGGAGTCAGGCCTGGAACAGATCCTTCCCTCACAGCCCTCAAAAGAACCCTACTGACATCTGACATCTTGATTTGGACTTGCAGCCCCCAGAACTGTGAGACTATAAATTTCTGTTAAGCCACACAGTCTATGGTACTTTTTTTTTAAGTTTTTTTTTTAAGTTTATTTACTTGAGACAGAGAGAGAGAGAGAGAGAGAGACAGAGCATGAGCGAGGAAGAGTCAGAGAGAGAGAGAGAATCCCATGATGGAGCTCAAACTCATGAATTGTGAGGTCATGACCTGAACTGAAATCAAAAGTCAGATACCTAATCTACTGAGTCACCCAGGTGCCCTTATGGTACTTTGTTATGGCAACCTTAGGAACTAACACTAGCATTCTGAAATAATTGCTTATATACATCTATGTAAATGGACTTTATTGACTTTGCTAGAATGCAGATTTTATTTTTGGTTTCATTATTATAATTGTAAAAAATATACAAGAATTCTATTATGGACTTATTTCTTCTACAAATAAATATATTTTCTTACACATATATTTTCTCTCTACCATATTCCTTTTAAATGAATTAATATTTTCAAATATCTTTTATTAGACATTTTGAGAATTTCTACAAAAACATCAGGTGAAAATAGTAAGATGAGGCAACTTTTCCAAGTTTATTTTATATTATTCATAGGACATGGTTATTATTTCTAGTATTTCCAATGATGTAAGTTCCATTTTTTAGAGGAGTAATTTTATACTTCAAAAGAAATCACATCTAATTTTCTATAGAACGAGTGGGAATTTATTTTTAAGAGACTGTTATGAAAGGTCCTACATCAGTGAAAATTACAGAATTGTTACCATTGCATTGATTAGTAATAGACTTGATTTTTCCAAAGCATATTCTGTTGCCCATAGGTAATGCAGAAGAGTTTCTATAAAAGGACTGAGGAGAAATTAAAACATACAATTTATCAGTCAAAAATAAAATAGCTTTGAATATGAATAGGAAATCATGGAGCTTATGAAAGCAATGGAAATGTCATAACTTCGGGGGTGGTGACTAGAAATGGATGGATTTTTCAAGCCATACTATCTGCCTAAATTTACCCTCTAATGAATTGCAAGTTGCATCTCTGAAATTCGTATATTTAAGGCTTGATTGAATCCTCTGGCTGGTGTGTTTTCTAAATATGTGCATTAAAACTGAAACCATTTTCCTCACAGTCATGCTTGAAAATTTGGGGACTTGGGCACGGATATTTTGGGAATTTTTTTTTTCTGGAAAAATAGCATTATTTAAAAAATAAAAGAAAATATTACCTGAATAACTACCTAAAGACCTTTGTTAATTAGTGGTGATTGCTCTCAAATTTTACCTCTTTGTTCTTTTTTTTTGTTTTTCAAGTGTCTGTTTATATCATACCAAGGGATAACCTTAAAAGCTTTGCGGAGTTTAGTAGAACATGTATACTGTATTTCAAATGAAAGCAGTTTTGACAGCAGGGTGGCGCTTAAGTATTTCCCAAGCTGCAGGGCGACTCCTTCTGTTTAAGAGCTAATAATGTGATTAAATTAATTCTAATATTACAGTCTCAAAGACTTATCAAATATCTCAAGAATTTAACGATAATTTGTATTTTCTTGGATTCTGTTTACTTGGTGAGTTTTCCAAGTTAGGAAGAAGAGGGACAATTTGATTGATCCCTTCCCACTAAGAATATAATGGGTCCTTAAAATTCAAGTGGGAACTAATTGTATATTTTCACTGTATTGTAGTATATGCTTGTCATATGTCTTTGATATCTCAAACTGAGTCCGATTTTGGAAATGAAAAGGTGTCTGGAACCCTCCTTTGGTAAACATTATGATTAAAATTGTGAAGGAGAGGGGTGCCTGGGTGGCTCAATCCATTGAGCATCTGACTTCAGCTCAGCTCATGTTCTCACAGTCCATGAGTTTGAGCCCCATGTCAGGCTCTACCTCGACAGCTCAGAGCCTGGAGCCTGCTTCAGATTCTGTGTCTCCCTCTCTCTCTGCCCCTCCGCCGTTCACCCTGTATCTTTCTCTCTCAAAAATAAAATAAAAACATAAAACATTTTTAAAAAATTAAAAAAATAAAATTGTGAAGGAAGATGAGAGTTGTATAGTCGGAGTAGTATAGATGGATGATTTAAATAATCATAATGCATTTATTTTAACTTTTTTAGGTTAATGAAAGGATGGAATAAATCAAGTTGAAATAAAGAAATGAAGATGTAGCTTCCAAAATATTGAGAATCTTCACTTCAGTTAAAAATAAATTTTCAATTATAATATTTTTTAAGAAATAATATATACATGATTTGATTTTATTCAAAATTTGCTTTTTACATTTTCTAAGCCATTTTCTAAGCGTCTTGTGTGATGCAGATAGATGGCAAATACAGTAGAACAGTATTTAACACAGCTGATTATGACATAGTTTTGACTTTCTTCATTCAAATAATGTCCTTAAGCAGAATCAGCACAGTATAAAAGGTCATAAAAGTGCATAATAGTCTATTTCTATTCTGCTTTAAAGAAGTTCTAATGCTTTTCCCTTCACCTACCTGACCTTCAATTTCATCAATATGAAAGAGCTATTGTCAAGATTACATGTTGGAAATTTGTAACATTTAGCTCCGAGGCTGCCATTAGTAAGGAAATAATAAATAAAGCAATTCGCTATAATTCAACAAATATTTATGCATTTGGAAATTGAATGCTAAAATTAATCTTGATAAATGTCAATCACTGTGGAGATCATTCTAAAGCAACAAGTTCATAATTATCACCGCAGGGGTCTTATGCATGCAGAGGACGTTAAAGCAAGTCAGGGTGCACCTGCTGCTCAATCCATTGAATTCACTTTTAATCAAATAGTGTGGTCTGAGACCCTCTCTTGGCCTTTGGTACCCATAAAATAATTACATAATAAAAATGGAATGAAATAAATAAAATAAAAATATATAATAAAAATGGGAAAACATATACTAAAAAATGAATAAAAAGAAAAACATCCCTAAAACAGATGGTTGCATCACCTGCCTGTACTCCATTCTTTTAACAAGCCACATTCATCACCCAAATTAGAGTAGCTACTTTCATCTCCATTTCCTTTCAGTTTAATCCTTGCTGGTGTGAACTTGCCAATGATGGCTATGTACAGATAGTGGTTTCAGGGAACACTGATTACCAGAGACCAAATCTAGACCACAAAGCCTGTTTGTAAAGGCAAGTGAAGAGCAGGAAAATGGAAATTACTTTCAGATATTACTAATCTGCACCAGATTTGGGTTGGGGGCCCAACAATAAAAGGTTCTGTGTCTTATTTACCCGTCACTTGAGTCACTTGTTCCCCTTGTGCTTTAATTATCTTTTGTTATTTCTTTTAAGTTTTGTTATTTTACAGAGTGCTTTTGGAATGTTTTCACTTAAGTATAGGAAATGATGATTTTCGTTCACACTTTTAACTTTTTTGTTGTTGTTGTTCTTTTTCTCCCTAGGGATGCAGATCTGTTCCTGTTAGACACAAGAAAGACCCAAGCTTTAGATGTGGGTTGGCTTGTCTTTGATATCACTGTGACCAGCAATCATTGGGTAATTAATCCACAGAATAATTTGGGTTTACAGCTCTGTGCAGAAACAGGAGATGGTAAGCAATGAATTTCAATATTTTTCATGGGGCTAGTTTTGACACACTGAGAGTTACAACTTTGTACACAATTTAACCAAGATATGTTTTATACCTACGTTGTGCAAGGTAGCACCCGCCATAGGATAGTTCAATACATCAATTAGTTAATTGATTTATAAACATATTTACTCAACACACATTTATTTTCAGCCTCTGTGGTGGGGATAAGGGGTAAAGAAGAATTATGTATTGGTCCTGGCTCTGAAAGAGTTTTTAATCTAGTCTTGAAGAACTGTATGCAAACAAATAGCACTACCATAACAACACCAAAAGAAAGCTATATACAAAATGCTATGGATCTATGTCTTGATTATGATGGTAGTTATACAACTATATAGTTTATAAGAATTTATAGAACTGTACATTGAAATGAACACTACTGTATGTAAAAAATATCTCAAAACTTGACTAAAAATAACAAAGACATACACATATACATAATAGTGCTAGGGAAACAGGCAAAGGAGCTACCAATAATACAGGGGAGAAAAGAGGCACGAAATACTGCAAAAAATAACATCGTTTGGTCTTAACATATTCCAATATTTGGTCAAAGACAACACCTCCAGGGTCATCTGTTGAGTTGGGGGTGGGAGGGGATCGGTAGGAAAGGTTTATTTTGAGGAAGCTCCAGAAGTTTTTTTATGCTCACCAGTACTCATTGACCAACTGTATGGCATGCGCTTGGCTAGATGCTAGATGTAAAATGGTATACTTAGAAATATACCAAGTGGGCTACATTGTGCCTCACACCCTGTGAATGTTAGGGCCAGGCCCAGGGAGGGTAATTTATAAATGAATGATTAATTAGAGGGTGTACCTTATTTAAGTTTTACTCTTTTAGTTTTCTGCAGGATCAGTCAGTAGACACATTCACCCTAGAGGCTGCCCTACTCATTCCTCTTTGCAGTATTACACTACAGCCTTGCTCAAAACATATAGTTAAGTAAAAGTTGGGTCTGATTTGGGTCTCTTTTAAAGGGGTTCATCGCTATAAGCATTAGGACTTCACAGTGACATTGTGTTACCTATATAACCAGATTCATAGCTGAAGAATACTCTACTGGTTCCCCAAGGATTGTGTATATGAAATGAGACTGACAGATACAAACCAAATATATTATCGAGTTCATCCTCGGATCTTGATCTAGTAATAGAGTTATTGAAGTTCTTAGTGTTATTGAAGTGTTTCAGACATTTTCCCACCAAATCTAGGCTTTTCATAGATTTTAATGGCAGCACTGAATGAAATTTTTTTAAACAATTCAAATATTTTGAAGTATAGGTTATTTTTCAATTATGGCTTTGTGATTAGCATTGAGGATTTGCAGAGTTCAAGCATTATGAATGTAGACTGAGAAAGTATGCATTTAAATAATCTTCCAAGAATTCTTACACTGTCAAACTACTGTACATTTATGGTCAGAAATGTGACTGGGAAATCAGCACTGTGGGGGTGAGCAGTCGTTTCTTCCCTGGTATGTGGCCCAAACAAGAAAAATTAAATTAGTGGTATGTGCTTCTCCTAGTCTTCTCCTCAGGGAAATGCTTGAAATGTCTAACTAAACAATTCAAGAGATCTATGAAATATGATCAGCCTCTTTCTTTTTCATTCCCTACCCATTCGCACCCCACTTGAAAATTCTGAAATTTCTCTCTTTTTTTTTTCACTCTTTCTTCTGTATTGGATCTCTCTGCTTTACTATCTATGTAATTTGGCTTCTGTTTTGCTTTCAACTTACGTTTTTCTCGTCAAGAACTACTTTATATTTTGTAGTTTCCTCCCACTCCTTGATTTATTTCTCCTATATGTTAGGGTAATTTTACTTTAAATTTATGCTGTATTATTTAATAATATGGGAAGATTGTTTTGAGCCTAAAATAAATTAATATTTCATTTTTTTCAAAGGTTTCCAAGTCCTTTATTTAAGACTTAGGTTATATACAGCCTTGGTTGCTTTTCTTTATCTCTGTAATACTGTCCAATATTAAAATATGAAAATGGTTAAATGTGCTAGGCAAACTGGCTTTGTGCCTTTAAACAATACTTAAAACAGATTTTAACCAGAGCTAGAGCATATTTGGCCTTCAGAAAGCAAATGGCCCTCCTGGTCCCTTAGTTTTATTAACTGTGACCTTATGGAGAATATACTTGTGACATTTCTCTATAAATATGAATAACCAGATGCTTCAGCTTATTATTGCTTCATTCATTACTACTGCTGATGTGCTCAATGTGATATTGTGATATTGCTTCAGAGCAAACCATTTTTAATTTACAGTAATTGGTTCTGAAAACATTTACTTCTCAGCAAAAGTAATTGGCAGTCATGATTGGATGATACTCAGATGATTTCAAACAATTTGTTGATTACCCACTTATTCATTTGTTTGGCATAAACTTATTGAGTATCTATACACGAAAGACAGTATGTTAAAGGGCAATATAATCTGGGAGACAGATATACGTAGCTAATTTTAGAAAGGATAAAGCATTCTAAATGCTAAAAATAGTAGCACAATCAAGACACTACAGGAAAATGGAAGAGAGAGAGTTAATTCCAAACAAGTCAGAGCCAGAAGGACAGTGGTTCAGGTGACTTTTAAGCCAGGTCAGTTCAATAAGATTTCAAGAAATGGAGATGAGAAGAGAGGGAACTGTGGGCGTATGTGGAGTGGTGGAAGGGAGAATTCATTCCTAGATGAGGAAACAAGGTGAGTCAATGAATAGAATGGCAAATCGCATGGTATAGTCTGGAAAAAGTCAATAGCTCAGAGTTGGCCAGAACAACAATCATGTATGAAATATGACTGCAAATGCTATTAGGAAAGTGATTTGGAGACAAATCATGGAAGGAAAATGAAATCTCACTTATGTATAGTATATTCTTGTTGCTTGATCACACGTCATAAAAGAACCAGACTTGCTGCTTTAATCAATCACAGCAACACCATCGTATGAATGTTGGTTTCATGAGGTCATAGGATGTATATTTCACCTTCACAGTTGTACCCTCTGTGCTTGGTACAATGAGGCTTGTGGGTAGGTATTAAAAATGTGTCTTGAGTGATCACTGAATGAGTTTGTGATTTAAAAGACTTTTATACACCATCTGCCACTGAACATGTTACTCTTAAGAAGACATTCCAAACTATAACTTTTGGGTGATTATTAACCAAGTCAGTCTGGTGTAACACAGGAGCAGAGTTTTGTACCCAACTCACAGTACAGTAGTTAAAGCAGTTTCAGTCATAAAGTGAGGAGAAAACCAGTGATGTATATTATTAAATTTTGATTATCTTTCTCCTGCAAAAAGAGAAAAAAGGTAAAGAGGCCCAAATATATTTTGGAAGTCAAAAGACTGCTGAAATCAAAACTAGCATTATGATTCCTCAGAGGAACTGTGAAAAATATGTCAGTTTATGAAATATTCTTTTTAGAAATTTGACAAATGAACTGCCATAGATTTGGCAGGAGACTTTAAGAATATTCCATTGATTTTTTTTCATACAGAATAATTCCCTGAACTCCACACATTTGTTTCATCAAAATTAAGCAAACATATGAGCAGGCAAACAAAAAAGAAACACTGCTGCTTCTTAATGGTCTAATCTAGAGATTCCAGACATGGATCCACTTGTGTAAAATCACTTTCAAAGTTCTCAAGCATTCTCTCATGGTGGTGAAAAGATTTCTGTGATAAGATAGTCTCTCTTTATTAACAGCAAATGAGTAGGCTTAGGTCTGTCTTATAATTTATTGTAAGATTTTTAGCTCACCAAGTTATAAAAACACATTAATCATCTGAATTATTAGGTCTTTATTAAAATTGTTAATAAACCTATGGTACCATTATTCTTTACACATATATACATACAGGGCTTGTTACACAGATAGAAATTTAACCGAGCTTTAAATACTAAGTGTTTCCCCCCAAACACTACAGTTTCCCACTGTTTGATGCTTTATATAGTTTAAACCTTCCAAGTACATTAATCCTTTTTTCAAACTTGGGTTTATAGAGATGGAAAAACAAAGAGAGTATTTTTGGGTTCATTAGAATGTCTTTAAAAAATCCTATGTTTTCAGACATTTTAGGTTTGGCAATACTCAGAATGAATTTTGCCAATGACTTTTTTTTCTTTCTATTCAAACCCACTTATACGTCAAAGAAAATTCAATCCGTATGTTTCTGATTCATTTGTATTCAAGTCATCAAAATGTTGTTTTGTCAGAGTACTGTTTAATGTCCCAGAAACATTATAAAGTTCTTTTTTTAATAAGACTCTAATATCCATTTTTCTTCAAATGAAGTTGTGGCATAATTTCTAAGCATATCAAGGTAAAAATTCAGATTTAAAGACAGATTTCAACGTTTCACTGAATTTTGTAGCCAATTCAAGAAAACAAATTTCAGAGGTATTAACTATGAAATAAAATTCCATTATGATTGATGCTTAAATATAAGATAGAGAAACATAGTTATTACTACAGATGACGTAGAATTTAAAGTTTGTATACTTAATTTTTTCATACTTAATTGACATAAGAAGGATAAAGAAATAGAATAAATAACTCCATTCTAGAAATAGAAATTCTAAGAAGAAATTATTAGGAAAACTAGATTCATATCTTAGCTCTGGGGCACCTGGGTGGCTTAGTCGGTTAAGCGTCCGACTTCAGCTCCGGTCATGATCTCATGATTCATGGGTTTGAGCCCTGTGTCAGGCTCTGTGCTGACAGCTCAGAGCCTGGAGCCTGCTTTAGATTCTGTGTCTCCCTCTCTCTCTGCCCCTCCCCTGCTTACACTATCTCCCTCTCTCTCTCTCTCCCTCACTCTCTCTCTCTCAGAAATAAACATAAGAATTTTTTTAAATCTTGGCTCTGACAAAGTAGTTCATGTTTTAGTCATAGCATTAATAGAATGAGTATTAGTGCTAATTACTTACAATGACTGTGTGAGGCTGTATTAGTTGAAAGGACCTGGCACATGGTAAGACAGGAATAAAAGGTCTTTATGCTGAATAGTACTAGAGAATGCACACAGACTTTTCACTTACTCCAGGTGACACTCATTTAACTTAGGATCAATTTTTTTAAAATATAGAGGTTGTACTGATGATTTAAGGAAGTTTTAGATAAATTCACAAATGATAGTCCACTGGAAAAAGGTGAGATTTGATAAATGTTCTTAAACTTTGAGTTGGCAGCCAAATGTATAAGTAGCTACATTATTATGCTCATGTCTAATAACTTGGGTTAATAAAGTGATTATTGATAGGAAACTTTTAAATATATTCCAATCTGGAGTATGAAGCCAATAGAAATGAACACTCAGAGATATACATCATGATTAATTGATTCCTTATATTGGTTATTCATAGGTACCAGAGATTATAAAATTATTAGTACTAATATAGTAGCATTCTTGAGTCCCAGTCATCTTACTCTTAGAAAACATAACATAGATATTTTGGGGATAACTAATTACTTCATTGAAAATAATGAATGGGGCGCCTGGGTGGCTCAGTCGGTAAAGCATCCGATTTCCGCTCAGGTCATGATCTGTTGGTTTGTGAGTTGAGCCCCGCGTCAGGCTCCGTGCTGACAGCTCAGAGCCTGGAGCCTGCTTCAAATTCTGTTTCCCCTCTCTCTGCCCCTACCATGCTCACGATTTGTCTCTGTCTCTCAATAATAAATAAATGTTAAAAAATTTTTAAAAAAGAATATAATGGAAACAAGTTTTTGTCACTTAATAGGCTTACCCATATAAGGATGATTGATTAAAGGCTAGCCTATATTACCATTAGAAACAATTTCCAAACCAAAGATGCCTCAGTATAAATTACTAGTATTTGACTTCATAAACCTATTAGCATCAAGATGTCTTCTTACAAAGAAGGTAGAATTAGAAGCAGTATTTTAATGTTCAAAGAACACGTGGCTAAAGAAATATTGATGGTCTTTGCTAAAGGGTTTTTCTAAACATGTCATGCTGATATTTATAGCACATTGCATAAAATTCCCACTCTATAAATGCCATTTTCTATAAAATAATCAGAAAATGGAAGATACCATATGAATTCATTGGAAGAACATCAGAGAAGACCTTCCTGAAAGTGAAGGAAACAAACCATTGTAAATGTTCCTCCTCCTCAGATTATAATCTGACCCATGCTGGTCAGCAGCTGTCTATTTCTCAGACATTGTAAAGGAGTAAAATTGGAGCATTTTTTCTGCTTGTTAGTGCACAAGGGTTTTCTCTGTTGTATTTTTAGAAGTCACACATATCAGAGCTTTTCTAAAGACACAATTTAATCTTCTATTATTTTCACCAACATTGTGCAAATTAAAAAAAAAGTCAACTTTAGTTATCAGTACTATTATCTTGAAAGTGAGTATTTTTGAACTTTTATTACCCAGGGTTCCTACTCATGGGTTTTTGTTACTGTTCACTCCTGGGAATTAGCAGCTACTCCATCTACATTAATGATAGGGATGGAATTACTCATTTTTTTTTCTACAGCCATGAGGTCTGTGTTAATTGCTAATTTTCCCTACTCAGTGAAGAGTAATTCAACATACTGATAAAAATTTTCCTCAAAATTGCAGTATCGTGCTATATCTTTTAAATATGCTATGTTAAAAAGTCAGATTTTTAAAAAAAATTCACTAGCACCTTTTGAATTACAGAATATTTATTCCTAATTAGAAAAATATATCCTGGTGTCTACAGTCCTCGTGTCGTTATATGTTAAACAGACGTGTAAATTACTAAGTTGATATTCGTTTAAACTTTATTGAATGTGAGCATGTTGATGTG
Source organism: Lynx rufus (assembly GCF_022079265.1). Taxonomy (NCBI): domain Eukaryota; kingdom Metazoa; phylum Chordata; class Mammalia; order Carnivora; family Felidae; genus Lynx; species Lynx rufus. The sequence continues at coordinate 93,128,634 of NW_025814878.1, forward strand.
AGATAGATGAAGAGTTCTTAATGTGTATCTGTTTCCATTTAATGTCCTAGAATCTGCTATTTTTAAATGGAATTATTTGGTTAAATAAGTTTGTTGTGTTATCCTAAGGATTCCTAAGAGAGTCGTTTCTACCACAGGGGAAAAATCTCCAAATTAAGCGCCTGTGTTGTCAAATGACTATTTATCTGTGTCAAGGGTCAGATGATCTATGTGGCCAGTTAATCTGAATATCAGCTGACATAGTGCTAATAAGTAGCAGAAGAAATTCAAAGATCAAGGGTGATATTTTTCTTTTTGTCCTGCTGTTTTGACTATAGTTTCTCATTATTTATCTAAGTTCAAAAAGTTGAATTATGTCTACTTATCAGAGGATCTTTTAAACATTTTGAGATTGATAATATTCTCTTTCCTTATCTGAACTTTATCTTATAAAGTAATTAAGTCATTTTTGTTCATAAAACCATATGGCTCCCTTTTGCTGAATTTATGATGATGACAGTTGGTTTCAAATAAATAAATGAGAGAATCTGCATATCCAAGAAACTGCAAGAATCACATATCTTGCTAAATGTTCTGAAAATAATAGGGAGCATATACTCCTATGATTAATATAAAGGAAGTCATTCTTTATGTACTATTTCATGTTAAGGATATTTAGAGCATACTTGCTTGACTTTTAGATGAATATTTAAGAATAAATTAGGAAGATAGTTGAAGAACAGACTTCAAATAAATAAATAAATAAATAAATAAATAAATAAATAAAATTGAACTTTTACCAGAAATTAAATTAATGTGAGGTGGGGGGGAGGGGGGAAGCAGGTTTAGGCATAAGAAAAAAGAAGTGCCTAATAAGTGGACGTTAATGGCGAGAGAATGAGCTACATGTGACTGGAAGAATTCACCATTTATTTGACCTTTTTTCTAAGGATTGTTACATTGCATAAGTTATCAGTTAATTGTAATTTATGAGCTTAAATTTATACTTTAAGCATTATACATATATAAATAATATATTCAGAGAGGGTGCAGTTAGTGGAAATGTACCCTCTTAAAGGAACCTGGTATTAAATAGTCACATTCAAACCAAAACTAAAGATATTGTATAAAAACCAGAGATGGAGAAACTGGTAAAGAGAGGAAAGAAATGTTAGACATCTCATGAACTTTCTTTTGGGATAGGTGCATGTAGGTGAATGTGTGCATGCGTGCACACACACGTGTGTGTAGAGGGAAAATATTTGGTCATAAACACATTCTCAAGTAATCATGGGAGGAATCAGATATAAGTTCACAGTTGATAATCTATAATTACTAAGGTTTTTAGAGAGTTCTTATTACAACATTTAGACAGGTTATAGTTTCTTTTACTTTAAGGGCCACAAAAACTTTTTCAGTATCATAACAAAACATAAAACTTAATCTAAAATTTTCCAGAACATTTTCTTTAAAGTGGCTTCAGTGTCCATCCTATTTCTATAGAATTTCAAAAACATTAAAGCATAAATTAATCTATGGAAATGTATTAGTTTCTAAAAAATCATTCTTTGTATGAATCAAACCATGGAGAGGTATTTAGAAGATGGCTAGAAGAGGGGTGGCCTGGGTGGCTGAGTCATTTAGGCATCCAACTTCAGCTCAGGTCATGATCTCGCAGTTCATGAGTTCAAGCCGCGTGTCGGGCTCTTTGCTGACAGCTGGGAACCTGGACCCTACTTCAGATTCTGTGTCTCCCTCTCTCATTCCCTCCTACTTGCACTCTGTCTGTCTCTGTCTCAAAAATAAATAAAGATTAAAAAAATAAATTAAGAAAATAAATAAAAGATGGCTAGAAGAAACAAACTATATTGGTCACTTTATGTGAATGATTCAGAAAAGTTTCCATTGAGAAGAATTCCTGTATCTTTATGGTAAAAATGTCTATTGAAAATAAGTACGACATAGATTTCCCTTGTGGTTTAAAATAAGTATTGTTAATTTTCCAAAATCATGTAGGCTGTGACCTATGGGTTTTCGAACTCGTGTAATGTCTTAAAGCACATCAGAGAACATAAATCTTCTCTGTGTGCTTTAGATTTTTGCAATTTTCCCACTGCATAAAAATGAGCAAAATCATCAATATGTCTTTCATAGCTAGAGTAACTATACATAAATATTGGAGCACTGGTAAATTTGTACTTTGTTCAACCCTAGAGTTTATTAATTCTCTTATTAGTCATATATGGTTTTCATAAACTATACTTCATGTATTTTCAAGCTCACTCTATTTATCAAAATTTATCTTCTGTCTACATAAAGATATGCTTTTTTATACCCTGATTTTGGCAATATTTTTTTGCCAAATTTGTCAATTATTCTTCCAGGCTAATATTTCATATTTTTTAGTTCTTTGTGATTAACCTAAGTTTTACTTCCTAGGTACATCTTTAGTTCATCTTAAATAAATATTCAAACTGTGTATTTGCTGTGATGGTCAGTTGCAATAATATTAATAACTAATGGAATCTAACATTTACTGAGAGCTTATTAAGTGCCTGACATTTTACTAGCTCTTTAAATGGAATATCTACTTTATCTTCACTATTATCCTATTTCGTACATGAGGAAACTCAGTCTCAGAAAGTTTAATAATTTTGCCCATGAATCTAATGATGATTTATTTTCAGAGCCAGCTCTTATATACTATGATTCCCACAAATTATATGAATTTTGTACAAATTCCAAACTGAAAAAAATAAAGGTAATTTTATAATTTCCAAATAAAACAATGCTATTAATAATGATTGTTATGGGACAAAATTGAATTTTATGTTGGACCTTTTGGGAATTACCTTTGAGTTTTTATATTTTCTGTCTGGTATTGAATTTTGATCTACCTTTTGTTACCACAAAAAGTAACAGCAATTTAACCATATTTTTTTGTTTTCTAAATCTAACTACTTCAGTATTTCTTTCAGCCCCTACACAATTATAGTTAATTTGATACACTCATAAATCAAAAAGTAGAAAAGGTAGTGATTCACTTCAACATGTAATTAAATTTAGCCAAATTTAATTTCTTTATTTTGAATTTAATAATGAACATGCCTTTCCTTGGTACAGTATATATCTCACTAATGTATTTTGATAGGCTCTCCTGTCATTTTCTCTCCCGTAATCCATATTCCTCATCATGGAATCCTCATATCTACCTCCCTCACCGCCCTTTTTAAATGGCAACTGGTGCTCAAGTTTGTAGTTTAAGTCGGAGTGCAGCAAACTTGCCCTGAGGCTAGTCAAGCATGCAGTTTCCAAATTCTAAAATTATTTTACAGAAAGTCAGTGTGAAGTCAATTCTTTCCCCCATCTCACCTTCCCACCTTCCAGCATCAAAGCTGACGGCGAGTTGGTATTGTTTCAACCCTGAAGAGATCTTGGACTAGCTGAATTGTGTTTTGAATCAACACATTAGGGTGATTTTCCCCCCAAAATTGAAAAACAAATCCTCTGGCAATTAAACACGAGTTTTAAAATTTGTGATTGTGTTTTGTTTTGTTTCATTTTGTTTCCCTATAAGCAGAGCTTAGTTGGGTGAACCATGACTGCTTTTCTAAAAACCTGGTGCTTTGAACAAAATGATCAGAATGTAATTTATAGATCCTTTAGTTCTGTTAGAAAGGAAGAATCATGATTCTTATTTCTTCTAAAATGTCTGCATTATATTTTTTATCTGATCAGTAGGCTGAAATGGGCCTCTCATAGCCTAATTTAATCTTGTATAATGGTTCGTAGAGAGAAAATAATTTTCCTTTATAAGTAGATGTTGATTATGGAATATATTCGGTAATAAATGGAAGAACTTGAATTTGCTTTTACCATGTCCATTATATATACAATGTTTTAAAACTAGGTTTTAAAGGCAATTTTCTTTGTTTTAATTTATAGTATGTTGATATTTCAATGAGAGACACATGGTAAACATAATTTTCTTATCCAGATTTTATCATCACAACTCAAAAACATACGTGAAAAAGAGTTTTGAAATCAGTGATTTAAAGTAAGCAGAGACAAACAGGAGTTAGTCTTACTTCATTATCTGGTGAAAGATGTATTTTACCATTTTTTAGATTTCCCTTAATGAAAAAGGATATGGAAGTGTTTGGCTACATCTGTATTTCTGTTTTTGATTTTCCCTAATTCAGAACAGTAACCATGGATCACCAATCTTGCCAAACAAATGCCAATGTCAGGAACATATGCCAGTTATTGTTGTTCGTTATATTCCCTATTCTAGACTCTAATTCTGGTTTAACTAATGATCTGAGGGTAAATATTTTCATGGTAATATTGATTTAGAGCCATGAACAATATGAGATTCTCCTTATTCTCATCATACACTAGAGTTAACTCCGTGTTTCCCACTCTTCTCTTTGTGAACTTCACCTATTGCAGATCCGTATTTCTTAAAGACACATTGTGAAAATAACAGCAGTGCTTGTTTTGCATCGTGAGCAGAGAACACAGTGGGAAGAAAAGAGAAGCTTTAGTGAATATAAGGCATGAGCTGCCACTGTATTTTGTGCAACTGAGAATTCACCTCTGGCACACCTGGTGTAAGCTCAAGTGGGAGAGAAGAAAACCAAAAGAGAAGCAAAAGTGTCTGACAAACAGAGCCAATAGCTGTGTTGCAAGAGGTGATCAGAATTTGAAATTGAAAGTAGAGGGAAAATACTTTGATAAGGGGATTACATAACTCAGCTGCTTAGAAATGAATGCTCATTTCTCTGTAGCGTGACACATTGCAATTTGAGTGGCATAGACACTGGGGAAACCAGTTGCCCTTTCATGGCTGGTGGGAAGTGTTGAATCCTTATTTTCCTGCTTACTAAGGAAAGTCCAACCTTGAACTTAACAAAACAAGCAGCTGTAACACTTCTTCCAGACACTACGTGTGTGTCACTGACAGATCTGAGATGGATGGTTTTCCTGGAGTCTTTGCAAGGTGGAAAGCAGAGACCCAAGACAAAGCATCAGGCCTAACCAATCCTCAACAAAGGGGAACACTTAAAGGAATAGCATGCTACTTTAGGATTGACAGGGATGAGTGAAAGATCCGCTCCTTCTCTGATTGTTATTTTATTCAGTTTTCAAGTGTAACCCGTGTGTGATTGCAAGGTGTAAATATGGTGCATATACATCTAGTGAGGTACCTCCCTTCAATAGATGGCAACTGTTTTATCATCAGAAGTACTGACTTAGCCAACCTTCTCAATTGCCACTTTTCTTGATCCTTTTGAAGAGCATGCTTATTACTTATTATGGGTACTCATATTTATATGCGGAAGTATTCACGTAATTTCTCTCTAAAGTAATGGAGCTAATGGAAATATGAAAGATCTACTTAGGCTATGAAATCAGATGCTGCTGCTGACCCAGGATAACCAAAAGGTAATGCTCTTGGAACCCAGCTATTATTTTGCATGCAGACAGCTCAGCAGGATGCACTTGCTCTGGGGAACACCATGCGTGGCCTCATGGTGGTGTGAGATCTCATCGTGCGACTGCTCCCTTATGTGAGGCAGGCCAGTTCACGTTCTTTCCATAGCCAGAGACATGAGAAACGGGTGAAGAAAAGTTCTGCTTTTTTTCACTAAAAAAATGTTTTGTGATCCAAACTTCATATGTGAAGGAAAGAATTAACTCCCAAAAGTCTTAACTTTTTTTTTTTTTTTTTTTTCAAAAACAGATACTTACCATGGTGTACATTTTAGGTATCTCAGTATCAGGTCTTCATTGCATATTTTGGAAAATACCTTTTACTCTCTTCATTCTCTACTAGGTGTCAAAATAAATTTCTTTCATTTTGGTGGTATGGACTTGTCTAAAGATTCTGCAAGTAGCTTGTGATGGTTTCATGGCTTACTCATCAAATGGAAAGGAAAGATCATACATTTAATGAACCATGTTTTTCTGTATGATAACAATTCTTTTGAATAATATATCATATAAACTGGTAAAAATGAATGTTTCCTTTAGACACTTATCAGTTTCCCAAGTAACTGCATTATGTTCATTTCAAAGGCCACTTTCACCTACTAGAGCTAAAATGAAGTGTGAAAATAATTTAATTTCACTGCAATTAACTTAATTTTACTGCTATCAAACAAACTAAAACATGTTTGATTTCTAAAATTTCTGTTCACTGATTTCTTAACCCACAGAAATAGTGTTTCGAGGCTTTTTGTCGATTTCTGTGGAAACTCTGCTATGTTATAGTTTTATTTAAATCTATGATTTGAAAGGAAAGAAGTGTGGACTTTTTTATTTTAAAAAGTCACATCAGACTGGAAACAGGGCTAAAAATAATCCACTCTTCTCATGGTTTTGTGAAAAGAATGTTTCTGCTTTCTTAAAATAAATGAGGACTGTAAGACCAACTGCTAACCAATCTTTGGGGAGCATGTGACAGATGATGTCTGTAAAGCTTGTAGGGTCTCAGGGGAAAAGCGCTATATATAAAGAGAAGAGCTATTAAAAAATAAGTGCTTATGTGAAGGTAAACTGCAGTTCCTAGTTTGAGATTCCTATTTTCACAAGCTGAAAATAAGGCCTGAGTAAAAAACATTTGTTGGGCTTGTCAGGCTTGAGACAGTAAGCCTCCTCATTTCAGAATGATGTCCTATGGAAGGAGACCGATCGTTTTCCATCACCTCAGTCCCACCCTTGGTGCAATAAAACACTTGAGTGTTCTGGACAGCTTCCACAACTAGGCACAAACCTCTCTGCTCCTTTACAGTTCTCGGCCTTTCTTCCCCCAGGCCCTCCTTCCTGCAGTCGCATGAGTTTCAGTTCTGAATGTTTGTGTCCCCCACCCTTACCCCTCACGTGCGCCTTGACTCATCATGCCAATGTTTCTGAACACTTTTTTTTAATCCCCACCACTTTCTCAAACTGTGAGGCATTACAGTCCCTTCAGCAAAAATTAAAAAAAAAAATTCAACTCTTTAAAAAATATCTTCTTTCTTTAATCTTCTTTACCCTTCACACACTAGATAGAGGAAAATGGATTTTTTTTCTATGGTTATGTTACCAGGAATGGTAAACTCAGTTCTTGTCTGCAGATAATTCTCAACTCCTAGTTCATGTCACTGTGTCAGGATCTGGTTCCCAATTGCCCTTCATGGATTTCATAACTCCAGTGTGTCATTTCTCTTTTATTATCAGCCACAGAATCCTATCCTATTCACATATATTATCAAATTTGTCCCTTCTTTTGTTTTTAACACTTTTTAATAATGAATATATAATTGCACATATATAATATTTCGTATAAAATAAAGTGATTATTTTTAATTTACTCTTTTAAATGTCAGTATGAAGAAGGGAATGGAAAGATCTAGCAAAGGCATTACATGAAGTGCCCAGCTCATCGAATAGGACCCCAGAATTACTTTGAAGAACAAATCAAAGATCCTACTACCTTGTATTCTAAAGCTCAAAAAATTTTTCCAGATACCACTTAACTGTGAGTTTCCAGCAACATGAAATAGTTTCAAGTCCCAACTTTTCCTTGTTTTTATTTAAGATTACAAGGCAATGTAAACCAACTTAAACACAAGAAAGTTTTGAGCACGAATGTAAAATTATGTTTGTGATACTTCAAATCCATGTGCTTATAACTGGCAATAGGGAGTTTACTATACAACTAGAAACTAAGCAAATTTGATCAAATTATAATGGAGTTGAAATTTATAGCTAGAATACAATATGCTTAATTTAAGTCAATTTGAGTTAGAATGCATATGGAATTTAAGTAGACAGAATTCTCTCTTCCCCACATTCCTTAAAATCTGATATAAAAAGGATTTAGTCTGTATACTGGGTAGTGAATTCTGCACATTTTAAATCATCTGTTTCTAAAAAAAGGGTAGAATCCAGTATAATTTAGAGTCACAGAAACTATAATTTAAGAGCACCAGAATCAAATTTAATCACAGATTGAAAATAAAGGCAGATCAAGAGGATATGTGGATGAGAAACAATGCACATAGAATGACATAGAATGATTTGTCTTCTATGAAATAGTCCATAAAGGATGTTGCAAGAGTCTTTTTCAAAATGAAGGAAAGGTAATTTGGGCACTAGTTCCATCACAGGTGTTTTGGGTTAAGCAGTCAATTACCATGGGTTTATAGGAGAAAAAAAAAGCAAACTGGAATTTATGCAAACATCTTAGAGCGATATCAACATTAGACTGATAAACCCTCAAATGAATGTTTTTCAAACTGTGTATTTTGGAGGGAAACTAAATGCTCAAATTTGGAACCACTTATCCTTATAATATCAACATGCCTCTGAAGAGCTGTTTTATGTCAGAGCCTCCTTTAATAACCTTCTTTTTAAAGAAATAAACATTTTGAAAGTCACATTTTCCGAAAAGAATGGCCTGAGATATAACACTAGTAACTTTGGGATAGATCTTTTGTTTGCCAGTCTACCTTCTCAGTGACTGTAAATTTGAAATGGATGGTTGTACCCTTAGGCACATGTGAATACAATCCCCTGACCCCACTGCTTATACAAAGTCATAAGGGTCAGAGTAGCGGGTCTGAAAGTCTCAAATCTCCAGCTTCAGCTATGGCAAAATTTACTAGGTTAGAGTTCCAGCCTCACATATTTCCCTCTCAGATTTTTGTGTGAGAATAATAATCATTTCTTTAGAAGGTATCACCTGAAGCCCGTCTTTACTCACTGTGTGGTTGATGAAACTGAGAAATAATATGCCCATATATTTGCTGCTCAAATGGTTTCATTTCTCTATACTCACTGGGACATTGTCCTGAATTTATACTTTCTGGGTTCACCTTTTTCTTAGGATGAATTCTTTCTCATGAGTCTGCTCTATACTCCATGCCTAGTGCATTAAACCTAGCAACGTTCTAGTTATGCCTAAGCATGCCTAAATCCCAAGGAGCTGAAGGTTGGGCTCAAGCTGGTGTCCTTATCATCCTTTTATTTAATATTCTTTTCACTACCCAAGCCCATTTCCATTTTCACTGCATATCCATCCAATCCTTAACCCTTATGTATCTATTGATTTTAGCTAGAAATCAAAAATAAGGATCACCTTTGAAAAATAAAACCACTATGATACACACCTATATAAAATTTTTCTACATCAAATGTTTTAGGGAAGCTTCCTTCTTTATATATTTGCAATATCTAAAACATGCTGGGGTGCCTGGGTGGCTCAGTCGGTTAAGTGTCCGACTCTCAATTTCAGCTCTGGTCATGAGCTCATGGTTTCATGAGTTCAAGCTCCGTGGCGGGCTCTGCACTGACAGTGTGGAGGCTGCTTGAGATTCTCTCTCTTCCTCTCTCTCTGCCCCTCCCCCACTCACACTGGCTTGGTGTCTCTCAAAATAAATAAAACTTAAGAAATATTAAAAAAATAAGACAAGCTGTACTTTTAAAAAGAAAATTCAACATTTTCAAACACATTTAATAAAAGATTCACTATTTTTAATACATGCAATATAGTCTGGGTCCCATTAGCACTTTTAGCAAAAACAACTGTTCAGCCATTCAAAAGGTTAGTCAACATGATCAACACAGGTATATTGTGTCTGAAGGGGTGATCACATAGTTACTGTTCTATTGGTGTAGCTCAAGACTCAGAGCAACTGAACAAGCATTAACTTATGGAATCTTAATAGTCACCTCATTGCTGAAATAAAAAGGAAACCAAAAGGAAACTTAATAATATCAAAAGTTATTTTAAAGGGAGTTCACATTGGTTTGAAGACTACTTTTCTTCACACACAATATCCACCTTTGTCAAGCCAAGAAACCCATATTTGTAACCAACACACATCTTTACAGTTTTCAGAACGTAAATCTTCAGGGCAGTATTATTTCTGCACAGATAAAAATTAAAACTTTGAAAATCTCTAGAATGATAATAAAAGATACTCTCTAGCAACCCAAAGGAAACTTGGAACTTTGTGTTAAGTGCTTATTTAACTATAAAAGGGGCAGTGTGTGTTGTAATGAATGGAAAACCGATTTTACTCTATTCCATTTGTGAACATCTTGTGGCAACCTATTTTAGTATTAGAGAGATCATATATTAAAAAATGATTTCTGCAGTCACCAATGTATGCAAGTAAAAATTTGGTTCCTGTTAAATTAACACTTCATTAAAAAAATCAAAATAAAAGCTCAACAAATACATTTTATGTTGTACTGCAAGATAGAAAAAAATTTTGAAGAACAGATTGCCAGTTATTTTATTCCATAACAGCTAAGTTTCTCAGTTCTTTCTTTCTTTTTTTTTTTTTTTCTTTTGCTGAGCTCTCTGTCACTGGAAACATCTTAAACCAATTTCAAGTGCTACACCTGAATAAACATGTTGTAAAAGTGTTTATGTATTGAAGTGGGTCAGTTCAAGGTATGGTATTTGGCTGGAACTTCTAATTTCTCTTTTTACAGCAAAAGGGCTGCCAGAAGGAGGAAGTCTGAGCTGAATTAATACATTTGTTACAGTGGAAGTCGAATGGAAACTGCTCTGACCACAAATCAAACTGCCTCTTTCATTTATGCCAGTGATAGAGTTTTTCTAAGAAATATAGACTCTGGCATAGAGCCACTGTAAGTTTGCATTTAAAAAGAGGAACCTATATGCTTATTTGTTTAAGGTTTGCTGCTTTGATTATTTGTAAATTCTTTGGTAGGACTGAGCCTAGTGGCGTTTGTGAGGCAGATAGCCATTTTCATAACTGTGGGAACTGAGTTTTCCTGAGACGTTGTAGAACAATTGATGAGGATACGGATGCAGCTTGGATTAGCACGCACTCTTCTTTTTTCCCCCCTTTTAACCAATACCTCCACATTTAAAGGACCTCTGTGTCCCTCTCAACAGCTGCACAGCCTCACATGACACAGTCTCATTTTCTGACGGTAGAAGGTCTCTGCACAATACAAGTATACACAAAAGTGTTTATGCTGCCAAAATAAATTTTGTTAAGAGCAAGAGTTTATTTGCTAAAATGCCATTGATGCCGTTTCAAGGACTTGTTTTCCTTCCCTTTCTTCTAAGGTGGGTCAGGTCTTATAATGGACTGAGGTTACTCCACAGTCTTTACTGAATAAATATTTTAAGAAAACATGCTCATCTCTCAGGGGGCGAGGCAGAGTCAATCATGCACATATTTCAAGCCACATTATATATTTATTACTCTTAAAAGATTGGTAACTTCTGTATCTAGAGTAGAAACTTTGCATGAGTTTTTAGCAATTCTCAACTAAATTTACAACCCAAGGTTAAACAGTTATTCCTCCTTGGGTGATTTTCATAGAACTAGATATCAGACTAGAACTGGAAGATTATATATATATATATATATATATATATATATATATACACACACACACACACATGTATCTGAAAATTATATATATATATTTCTTTATAATCATATATAAATTACATATATTTATATAATATATATAATTTTCAGTGATTTTTTTTAAATTAGAAGAGCAGAACAAGAGTGAATTGTCAAAAGGGGAAAATAGTTAACACCTAACTCCTAGAGTATCTGTAGAATCAAATTAATTATCATATGGAAAACACTTAGAAAAATGCCTGGCACATATATTGCCAATGTTCCAAACACATTTGGCATTACTGTAAGTATTAGTATTACTACCCAATGGGAGAGGTTCTTTATCAACATCTATTTCTAGTCTCTAAGACACCTTGACTTCTAATGCATTCCTGGTACAGGTTCTGGTTGCAATCATTCTCTGATACACAACCACACGGACAGCCTCAGAAGGGTCTGGGATGCAGGCTGGTTTAGAGACAAAGGTGAGTCTCCAAACTCACCTGGAGTCTTGTCTCCTTTCTGAGAATCTCCAGGCTCCGTTAACAACTTGTGAAATCCTTTCAGTAAACATCCAGGTGCGTCAAAACTCAGAAAGGGAGGGACTCTGACATTTCCATGATTACTTCAAAATACTTCTGAGGTCGAGAAAGAACTGGAATTTAAAGCAAACCTCCATCCCCAGCAGGGACTTGCAGAATGACCCGTGAGGAGCTTTTAGTGGAGCTATAGCTATGTAAAGTTTGCTGGGCACAGGCCAGAGGTGAAGGGGGAAGGCTATCAGCACTAATTAACACTTGAAAGGCGTGCAAAAGCTGGAGAAAGTAGAAACACCCAGCCAGCCATTCGGCTTTTATCACTTAGAGGAAAATTATAGGGCATTTAATGCAGAAGAGCCCGTAGCTAATATTTTTGAAATTGTTACTTAATGTGGACATTTCCAGGCTGATGGTAGTCAAGCCTTTCCATATAAAATATTGCTGACTTCCAGGTCTGAGAAGGATCAGCTAGTGAAGGCAGCCTGAGGGTGTTCTGTGGTGAAGAATGAAGCAAAATGGAAAACCAAGCATGGATAATTGTCTGTAACAGCAAACTCTCAATGTTTATAAAAATCTGTGGCCTGCAAAGAAAACATTCTGATCATGTTTTAAAAAGTAATGTTACTTTTTCAAAGTACCCTCAGAATTCATTCACGGCAGGTAAACTTTAGCTCTTTTCATAAACCAAGTGCTTGTGCGTTCCATTCTAGGACGAAGTATCAATGTAAAATCCGCTGGTCTCGTGGGAAGACATGGGCCTCAGTCAAAACAACCGTTCATGGTGGCCTTCTTCAAGGCAAGTGAGGTACTTCTTCGATCTGTGAGAGCGGCGAACAAACGGAAAAATCAAAACCGCAATAAATCCAACTCTCATCAGGACTCCTCCAGAATGTCCAGTGTCGGAGGTAAGATAAAACCAGAGCAGCAGTTGTGTGCAGAGAGTTATGGGGTCATATGTTGCAAATCAAGTAGCCACAATAAATTTACCCTTTGGATATACCTTTGTTTGGTCTATTAAATCATGCAGCAATGTTTCGAACATCCTCAGGATGTTTCATCACTGAATCACTCAGTTGTGCATTTCAAAGTAAGTACGACTCGCCTTTGTATGTTGAAAGATTCAGTTCAAATTAAAATCAAGCTGGCAGTAATAAAATTATGAAATGGCTACATCAACAGAGTCTAGCCAAAACTGAACTGCACAACTTGCTGAGTTGACATCTCCCAGAACCTCTCAAATATGGATGGGTAACCAGGTAGATTCAACAGAAAAATACTTCTTTAGTACTTGAAGCGATACATGTGAATCATGCAGTTTACATTTTTTTTTCTGACAATAAAAGCAGGACAGATTAAATGGAAATTAAGATAATATTTCCATTTCCACTAATTATTTGGACACTATTGTCTAGATAATCTGCTTTAAGTATGTGTATGTACGTACACACATACGTATAACATTTAATAACAAAATATTACAGATGCACAATTATCCCAATGTACTTGCAAGTTAATTTATTAATTGATCGAAAAGGAAGATAGAAATACAGTAGCTTGGAATGAATGGTTAACTGCCAAAATCTGAAGTTATTGAATCATATTATTTATACCAGTAAGTACCTTGTTTAGTCCAGGCTGCAAACAGATTTTCGTAAGCCTTTCTTAGATGGAAATGATGGCTATTTTATTCCAAGAAATTTTCTTTATCTATAAAAAATAAATCTGTTTGAAGGGGAAAATTTACCCTAGAACATCCCAACTGAGTACAATATGTTTGTTCATTTGAAAAGTATGTGTTCTATGTTAATGGCCACCATATGGAGTGTACTTGCCAGGCACAATGGATGAGCTGGTGAACAAAACAGACAAGATCCCTGCATATGGTATTCAAACAAATTAGAATGCTTTACTCTTCCAAAAAGACATTCAGACAATATTTGCCGTTATTCCTGAAATCTTCATTTTTTTTCCCCTCAATCACTTGAAACTGACAAATCATACTGCACTTTTTTGTTACTCACATGTATATGTGTGTTAAGAAATGATTATAAATAAAACCAAAATAATACGTTTTATTAAGTTTTTTACACCTGGGACGCTCCACAAACATACTAAGCTGGAGTTCACTGGAAGCTTCCTAAGAAGTCTATTTGATGTATCCAGCAACAGAAATGGGGATAGATTTCTTTATGAAATTACATTTTACTAAACTACATACTACATATAGAGCAATGTTTTAAAATGATTTTTCAACAAATAAGTTTAGCCATATTTTTCACTTGAAATTAAAACATGATATTTGTGCCTTGTTACAAAGCTATTTTATAAAGATCTTCACAAGATATTTAGTTTGGCAAAAATTATAATTGCTTCATATGAAAGATGGAGAAAAATAACTTTCTAAGACCTTTTCTTCCCTGTAAATACTAGCCTGTCAAAGTTGTATATTTTTCTTTTCATGTAGAATGGTTCTGAAATTGGTTGAAATGTTTTTAATTTGATGTAGCAGACTGCATTAAGAAAAAGTTTTGTTAACCATGGATAGAATAGTGAATAGTTTTTTAGGAAGTCACAAAGGGAAAAGTGCAAGTTGCATACTTATTATTGGAGCTTGTAACGACTGTGGCAGAGGCGTTCCAGAGACTGAAATCATCAAAGTTCTTTTCCCTGTTGGTGAACTCTATTTATCTTCTCTTTCTGACCACAAGTAACAAATGTACTTCTATAACTAGAGATGAATAAAACACATGGAGCAGAAATCATGTAACTTTTCACCAGTTTCCTAACACTGTTTAGAGTACAAAATTACTCTAATACAGACCAATATTTTCTTTTTAAAAAGTTTGTCATTGGCAGCCATTTCTGTGAAATATGTGGTAGATGTTTTGGAGCATGTTCATATTTTGATAATAAGAAAGAAAGTAGCTGGTTTGTGTCTAGGAGACGTAACCTTTCAATAGGTAGTAATCAAGCAGACGGGAAGAAGTCTCATAGGATTTGGCCTAACAGACAGGGGTTTAAGGAAAGGGAATGCTAATATAAACACAAAATTTGATACTTAGGAGACTTGAAATGCCAGTGAAATTTTAAAATTATTCAAATATAAATAATAAATGCTGTAATAGCACTAAGCCTTTACAATAAATTACTGTTTGAAGACTACATGGCTAAGAAAGAAGCCAATGGGGGAAGAGAGTTGTATTAGATGTTTACCTGATTGCATTTTGTTCTTCTCCAAAGCATATTGCCAAATGTCAAAAGTCTCAGTTAATGCAGGAGAATTAAAACCCAGGTCATTCTCACTTTCTCTACCCAATTTCTTTTCTCTTTCAAAGATTCTTGCCTTCCAACTTCTTAGTAACCCTTTGTTCTGTAGGCTCGCTCTATGGAAGAGCCTAGAACATTGTCTAGCACAAAATAGGAATTGTTAAGTAAATTAATGTGTCCATTGTATGGAAAAAAACTAAATTCCTCTTTCAGGGGAGTATACACAGTGCCACAGTGCCCAGATTTTCTGTAGAACCTGTCCCTCTTTGTTTCTATTCAGATTTTTGGCAAGGAGTTTGAGCAGACACATTGCGGGAGATATTGCCTCCCCATGAGGCAGCACAATGGATGTTTATTTGAATTTTACATGTGGAGGAAGGAACTGGAAGTAATAGCTATTTTATTAGTTAGGTTAAAAATGCTGTATGTACTAGGTTGATAAGATTGTAAAGAATCTGCTGAGAACAAGATGCTGTTCTAAGGACTATATCAGTGCTGAAAAGAATAGAGTATTAAGAATTTGGAAGAACTGTAAGACAAATGGCAAGTCCTCGTTCACTGCAGATCTTGAAAAGTCTGCTTATTGTGTGCTGGATACTCAGTGTAGTTGAAGGTGAATCCAGTCATTAGTGGCTCTGCCTAAGATCTTGGTGATTTCTTAGGCCAACTAGTTCAAAGAGTCATTGAAATGGAAACATTTTATATGTATTTTCAACTCTGATAGGCACTATCTTTTGCCTAATACATACAATATAAAGTCATGCCTCTTGGACAGACTGATGTTAATCAAAACCAGAAAGAACAATTAATTACAATTATTTCCCCAAAAGGTTTTATATCATGTAATTAACACATATTTTCATTACTTAAACATCAGCAAATAATAACCAAAACTAAAATTCTCTCTCGATCCCCTAAATACTTTTGAAATAGGTTACTCTGGTACACATATCAACATGGTATTTGTACTTCTTTGTACATGTATTTGCAAATATTTTCCTCGTTATATACATCTCTTGTGGAGAATATATTTTTATTATGTGTTTTTAATTACATAAATTATATATCTTATGTAGTTTTCAGGACTATTTTAGAGCAGTTTTAGGTTCACAACAAAATTGAGAGGAAGGTACAAAGATTTCCCACATACCACTGCTCCAGACATGTTTAGCCTCCCCCATTATCAATGTTACTCATTAGAATGGTGCCTTTTTTACCAAGGATGAATCACAAGGAAGAATCTATAATTTTTCAAAGTTCATACTTTATATCAGGGTTAACTCCTGGTGTTGTACCTTCTGTGGGTTTGGGCAAATATATAACGACATGTATCCATCATTATGATATCATACAGAGTACTTTCATTGTCCTCAAAATCCTCTTTCCTTTGGCTATTCATCTCTCTCTCCCCTTAGAAACCACCGGTCTCCTTATTGTCCTCAAAGTTTTGGCTTTTCCAGAATGTCATAGAGTTGGTTTTATGGATTTTTTAAAAAACAATATGTCTCAGCCATCTTTCAAATAGAGTGACCTCATTCTTTTTAACTGTTGCAATATAGTCAGCAGTGTGTGTGTCAGGGTAGATTTAGTCATGCCACTCTTAAACAGCATTTTGGTTGTTTCCAAATTGGGGCTCTCAAGATCACGGTTGCAGTGGAAACCCTACAAGGCTGCACCTGTGAGAATGTTTCTAATTCACTTGATTTATTTAATAGTTAACACTAAAAACTGTTATTTGTGCCCTGAATCATGCAAAATTTTGGAAATCCCTCCTAAAGCAACAATTATTTTTGTGCATATATTATCTATCTGTACATTTATTTATCTGTTATCTATTTAGGATTTTGTCATTTAATCCTGAGTCCACCATTTACTATTTGTAAAATCTTGGACAAGATGTCACCTCTCCCTATCTCTGTTTCTTCATCTGTAAAGTGAGAATGTTAATAGTATTTGCCCCCTCAGATGATAATTAAATTAATTCAATGAACTAATTAATTAAATGAATTAAATGAATTAATATTAACAAAAAACTGAGAACATTGGTACATGGCTTATTTGGTATAAGCCATTATCACTGTTAATTCTTAGTGAGTTATATGGTTTGGTGTTTCAGAACTGGTGCATAAAGAGTTCAGACTCTTATATCAGAGAAAACTAGAAGCTCTCTCCCTAAAAAGTACCAATATTCCTGCTTATTGGAGTTTCTTGGCCTTTGAGACTTCAGAAGCAAGAAGGATTTTATTTTATTTTTTTTAATGTTTATTTATTTTTGAGACAGAGAGAGACAGAGCATGAACAGGGGAGGGTCAGAGAGAGAGGGAGACACAGAATCTGAAACAGGCTCCAGGCTCTGAGCTGTCAGCACAGAGCCCGATGCGGGGCTCGAACTCACAGACCGTGAGATCATGACCTGAGCCGAAGTTGGACGCTTAACCGACCAAGCCACCTAGGCGCCCCACAAGAAGGATTTTAGAGGCCTTCACTAATGTGGCCAGTCTATCTGAGCAATTAATTATATAAAATAAATTCGTCAATAGACATTAATGGATTGTGTCTGTTGCCAATTCTCTGTCTAGAAAGAATCCATGGAGAGAATACATCTGGGCATGATTTATTGTAAAATAAATGTATTCAATATTAAATAAGCACCCATTGGGGCACCTGGGATGCTCAGTCTGACTTGGGCTCAGGTCATGATCTCATGGTCCGTGAGTTTGTGAGTTTGAGCCCCACTTTGGGTTCTCTGCTGTCAGCACAGAGCCTGTTTTGGATCCTCTGTCCCCCTCTCCCTGCCTCTCCTCTACTCACACTCTCTCTCAAAAATAAATAAACATTAATTTTTTTAAATAAATAAGCACCCATTGTGCACTAAGCACAGTATTAACTATATGCTGATAAAAGATGGATAACTAAGGAATTTGCCTCTTAAAAACCACTCCCACAGACAATAGGAAAGACATGAGAGTTAGTAATTATTAGGAGGTCAATTCTATTCGAGTAGATATAAGGTAGTGTAATAGTAGGAAGGAGAGAGCACCTAAGCAATACCAAGTATGGCTCAAAAGACTTCATGAGGGATTTATATGAGAAATAATAGACATTTTCCAGAAATGGAAAGGGAGGTGAAGCCATTTCAGATGGATGTGCAGTTACAGAGCCGTGAATCCATGTTAAATACCTGGGCATGCAAGTTGCTTTGTGTGAGAGGTGTGAGAAAAACTAGAAAAGTATGCAGGAACCAAATTATAAAGAGTAGAGTATGTGATAGTTAGGAACTATGGTGTCTTCATCTGGAAATTGGAAAAAGGAGTACCATAATCAGATATGCATTTTAAAAAGTTAAACTTGGCATCAGAGTGAAGGATGGGATGCCAAGGGAGGAAATCGAAAGCACAGATAATGACTAGGAGGCTAGTCCAACACTCCAAGTAGCAAAGATTATAGATTGGAGAAAGGGGAAGTGGAAACCAAAACATGTGGGATGGGGCCAGCAGCGGGTGGTGAGACAGGCTTTGGGAGATGAGAGTGTCAAGAATAAGTGGAAGGTATAGGAAAATGATACGGATATGAGCCCAGATTGTTAGATAGAGCTTAGGACTTGACAGTGACACAGAAAATAAAGTAAAAGAAAAAAAAAACAGAGCTTCCTGTGGGAGCATCAGTACTTTAAATATAAGCAAGGACAAAAAGGAATTCTGTAAAAGGGACAGAAGACTATGGTGAGAGATGGAGGAGGAAAGCAGGGATGAACTGTTATCCCAGGTCAAAGTTACTGGAAGAGGATGTTGAGGAAGTGTGAGGTAACTAAGAGAGCACGGGGTTTACAAAAGGTTATCTAGACTAGAAATGGGTCAGTCAATGGGCTTTGTGGACTAATGTAGTGTAGGACATGAAGAAGAAAGAAAGAAAATCAAGAAACTTACTAAACGTTCTCACTTGGGCCACTAGGTGACAGTGATCTTGTTAACCAAAGTAGTGATCTGAAGGGTAGCATCTTAAGAGTGTAAGGTCAGAAGTAAAAATAGTGAGTAGGAGGCATTTAGGAAGCTTTTATTTAGAAATGCCTGGTGGGGAGTTGGAAACTCAGGTTTGTGGACAGTTTTTACATCAGTAAGTTCAAAGTTGAAGATATTAGTTGGATCACCCACATAGATGCCTTGCTAACCAGAATTCAACAAACACAGCAAATAGTTATTATTTTGTTGTAATCTGTTCTGTGTCAGACATTTGTATGTAGAAGAACACAGTTACTGCTACACAAATCAATAACAGTAGTTCCTAGTGGATTGTGCATAAATTCAAGAGAGGGATTCATTGGCTATAGAAGATGGTGATTAAGATAGAATGGCGGTAGCATTTTGAAAATCCCTTATCTTTGAAAGGGATTGTTATGTGTTTGGAGTTTATCATGAATTTCTGTACCCCCCCAGTGCCATATCAAGATTTACATTATCAGTCTATTTTAGTATTATTCCTGCTTCTTTACCTCTTAGACCTTCATTCACTTGTCATTTCCAGTTTCTATAAATTAGTGAAAACCCTGCTGCTTAGGTGCTGACTTCCTTTTTTCTGTTGGGCCCTGAGCATGAGAATGCTAACACCTCTTTTAGTTTGAAGCATAGTTTCTCATCATATTTGACTTACTTAAGCTTTTGACATGCTTGAGTGTTAAATTGTGTTTTGGGTATTTTTTTTTCTTTTCTTTTATAGATATGTCTATATTTCACCCACTGAAGAAGCTCATACTAGATTTCAAAGAAAGAAAGAAAGAAAGAAAGAAAGAAAGAAAGAAAGAAAGAAAGAAAGAAAGAAAACCCATATTGGTATATGGAGTTGTCTGGATTTAATTTTTCTGGCCTACTTCATAGCTAAACTAACCCATGTCTATTTGCTTGAATGTTTGTTTTTCAGAGACTAGTAGACAGACCATTGAAGTCCTATGTAGAGTTCAGGATTATTGATTTTTGCTACTTTTAACCTCCATATTTTTTTCACAATTTTTTTCTAAGACAAAATAACTCCTTAAAGAAAAGATTAACCTTGCACTGTTTGCAGAAACTGATCATAAAGAAATTTGCATAAAGTATTTACCAATATTTGCAATATTGGCACTGGTTTCTCAATATTATTACCATTATGAGACAAAACAAAGAAATCATGTATTTGTAACACCTCCACTGTGGTTGAGGAATGTTAGCATACTTTTCTAGTGTGGTTGTGGCAACAGAACATTTTAATAATTTCTGGCAGAATTCTTCATTTCTCAGCAGGTTAATCTACAGTGGCATTATATCCCTTTCATTATAATTTTCAAAGAGCTGTCAATCAATAATTTTAAAGATATAAATTTAATTTCCTTGTCCTTCCTCCTTTAGTTTATTCTGCCAACCATTTATAGTAAACCTAATTGTAGGCTTTGCTGGTTTTGGTACCACATTCACCTCACTCATCCATTAATTTTTATTTCTGACAGAATAAACATATGGTCCTAATGCTTTATGAAATCAGACTCTTGGAACCAGATTCTGTTATAAATTTCATTGCTCGTTACCTTTATGTGATGTTACATTATATACATCACTTAGCCTTCATGAAAAGTTGCATAGATGGAACAGATCTATTTGACTTTTAAGTTTTACTTTCTCTTTTTATAAACATGGAATTCATGTAACCATATATGTAGTTTATGGATTTTCAAATTTTTTTTTCAACGTTTTTTTTTTTTATTTATTTTTGGGACAGAGAGAGACAGAGCATGAACGGGGGAGGGGCAGAGAGAGAGGGAGACACAGAATCGGAAACAGGCTCCAGGCTCTGAGCCATCAGCCCAGAGCCTGACGCGGGGCTCGAACTCACAGACCGCGAGATCGTGACCTGGCTGAAGTCGGACGCCTAACCGACTGCGCCACCCAGGCGCCCCAGTTTATGGCTTTTCATATATACTTGTATGTGTTATTGGCTACAATGTCTTTATTCATATTTGATGGTTTTAATTAAGACAAGGATGAATGAATAATATTCCTGTTATTGTCTAATGCAGGGGTTGGCGAAGTAAGGACTCATGGCCTCTTTTTGTATGACCGAATTTCTAAGAATAGGTTTTACATTTTTAAATGTTTGAAAAAGACTCAAAAGAAGGATAAAATTTTGTTTCCTGTAGAAATCATATGAAGTTCAAATTTTAGCCTCCAAAAGTAAAGTTTTATTGGAATATAGCCATATCTATCCATTTACATTAGTATATAGCTGCTTTCACGCTGTAGTGGCAAGGTTCACTCGTTGTAATGGTAGACCCCATAGACTAAAATATTTACTATCTTTTTAAAGAAAATGTTTTCTGACCCCTGGTCTACTGCATTGCTGACTTTTATTTTCTTATGAATTTCAAAAATTTATAGAATCAAAATAACACCAGAATCAATTATTTCTTTCCCCTAAAAATTACACAGGCAACTATTCCATTTCATGTTCTTGTATTTACTGTTACAGCATGCTTGTCCAATTTTGTCCTGGGCAAAATTGATTCCCTGTGCAATTCTTATTCTGCCCCAAGAAGAATTTGCCCAAAGAATAAGAGTGCTGTATTTCAAATACATTCTCTTTTCTCCATTTTCTGTCATTGTCTACATATTTAATTTGTTTTAATAAAGCTAATTGCACAGCAGGGATAACTCTGATCTAGAAGTAAAAAAGCCTGAGTTCAATATTTAATCATTATTTTGTTTTTTAGGCAGAGATTTTTAAAAATTCTTTTTTAATTTTTTAAAGTATATTTATTTATTTTGAGAGAGACAGAGACAAGTGCGAACAGGGGAGGGACAAAGACAGACAGAGAGAGAGAGAGAGAGAGAGAGAGAGAGAGAGAGAGAGAGAGAATCCCAAGCAGCCACCATGCTGCCAGTGCAGAGCCAGATGCAGGGCTCAAACTCACCAAACTGTGAGATCATGACCTGAGCCAAAACCAAGAGTAGGATGCTTAACAGCCTGAGCCACCCAGGCGCCCCTCTAGGCAGAAATTAAATACATAACTACATGAAGTAACTATGAAAAGTGGATGGCAAGACCTGCTAAGACAGACTCCATGGATCTTTGAAATGTCTACATTTTTATTAGAGGTTGAGAATAATTAAACTGGAAGGTGACATCTTAAGACAGACTACTCTGTGTAGTAAACAACTACACTGATTTAACAGAGATGACTGTCAGAGTGAATGTAGCAGTTGTTCCTAAAAGAAAGAAATAGCTGTCTTCTTTGAAAATAAGTTATTTTGCTGGCTCCCTTACCCTACATTTTTTCCTCTTTCATATGTCATATTGGAAATAATAAAAAATGGGTTGGTTTTTTGAATGTTATTTGTATAAAGTGTGAGTAAGCTCTAAGGAAGGCGACATAGAGTTTCTATAAAGTTCTGTGTTTCTTTGATGTTTTGCTTTAGTCTGGATACAATATGGAGGCTCTCTATTTAACCTTAATTCTTTTTAAAAAAATTCTTAATTCTTTTAAGTAATTATAAAAGGTTGTGAGTTTTGCAAATTATATTCTAAAATATATAAAGGAAATAATATATTTCCTTTGCTTCAAGTTATTTGTGGAACACATTGAGGAATTCATTTATATATTCCTCAAATATTTATTGAGTACCTACTATATGTCAGAAACTATTTCTGAAATGTGGAATATATCAGTGAACCAAACAGAACCAAACAAGATTTTGGCCCTCTGGAACTTATACTCTAGTGGGAGGAAACCGACAAGAAACAATGTACATAATAAATGAATAAAAGGTATAGCATATTAAAAGATGGTAAGTGAAATGGAAAAAAAAATAAGAGCAAAGTGAGGGATATCAGGAATATCATGGTGGGAGTTGTGATCTTATATAGGGTAGTTAGTGAAGGCTTCACGGACAAGATGATGCTTAAGTGAAAAGTTGAGGAATGCCTATAGCTTCCTCAACTTTTGGATATATATAACTTTTGGATATATCCAAATCCAATGGGTAGGCATTTCAGGGAGAGGGAAGAGTGAGTATAAAGGCCCCTAAGATGGGCGGAAGCTGACCTGGGTAGAAAACAGCAAGGAGGCATAATGGCCAGAATGGAGTAAAGGAGAAGAAGTTTAATAGGAAATGAGTGAGAGAGATGATGGGGTCAAATCATACAGGACCTTGTAAACCACTGTAAAGATATTTCACTTAGTGATATGGGGAGACCAGAGTGGGACTTTTTGCTGGGGAGTGATAGAATTTGATTTACTTGTTAGAAGGTCTACTTGACTGCTTTGTTGTAGAAGAGCAAGAACAGAAGCAAAGGGAATTAGGAATGGGAATATTGCAGTAATTCAGGCGAAAGCTGACGTGGCTTGAACCAGGACTAGTCATGGAGGTGGTAAGAGTAGGTGGATTTTGGACCATTTCGAAGGTAGCATGTGTAGGGTTTCTTGGCAGGCCAGATGTAAGAGCAAGAGGAAAAAGCAGAGTATATTTTGACACTTTCTCTCTTTTTTGGGGGGAAGCTGCCATCAGTCAAAAATGGAGGGGTTTACAGATTGGACAGGTTTTGGGAGAACATCAAAAGCTCAACTTTGAGTATTCTGAATTTAGTGAATTAAAATCAACTCAGTAAGATCCCAGTTAGTACCTTCTCAGTGTCTACCTCATGGAAGATGTTAAAAAAACATTGTATGAGCATTTAATGTATACAAATATAAGAAGTACCACTACAGTGTGAAATAATAAATGGGCATTCATTGAGCAGCTAGTACTCAATGAATGGCAGGCATCAGACCGTGCACCATAGAGCAGGGAGTCTAACTAAATTCTTGTTAGAACCTCAGAAGGTAAATGGTATCTTCTCCATTTTACAGAAGAAGAAACTCATGACAAGTGATTTGCCTAAAGTTCACATAATTAATTAGGTGGCTCTGGCTTCAAACTCCTAGTTTATGATTCAAACTCCTAGTTTACAACTTTAAATACAGCTTCTTTTTAATTTTATCAGTGATCTCACAAAAGAAACATTATGATACCTGATAAGCTGCCTTGTCTTTAAAATCTGATTTTTACCTTCAGATTATAATACAAGTGAACAAAAACAAGCCTGTAAGAAGCATGAACTCTATGTGAGTTTCCGGGATCTGGGATGGCAGGTAAGAATGGTCAGTTAACTAGGGTGCTTCTTTCCCATTTTATTATAAATCCAGAGTTATTCATAATCTTTGTTAGTAATATTTCCAATATATTAACCAATTATATTTGATATGGCTATTCAGTATATAAGTTACCCACATCATTTTTATTTCTCCCTTATCCTTTTGCCATTGAAACATCATTATTAGGGTTTACAGTAAAAAAAAAACAACTACGCTGAAGAAGAAACATAATCCTATGATACTTAGAAAGTGGAAAAAGAGGTGCTGTTGTTTACATATCTCAAAGTTTTAATTTTGTACCAATTTTTCAGATTTACTTGAGTAACAGCATTTGGCCCCTTATGGTCTCAAACTCAAGAGCTAGGAAACAGAATCCTTGTCTATAATATTATTAATAAGTAGATCTACAGAAAAAAAAACATTTTTCTTGAACTTAAAAAATCTTATTGCTGTCTTTTACAAATGCTTCACAAAGAGGGTGAGGAAGAGAATTTAACCAAAATAGTTTTTTTTTTAATTTTTATAATTTTTTTAAAATTTATTTTTGAGAGAAAGAGTACTAGTGGGGAAGGGGCAGAGAGAGAGAGGGAGATACAGAATCCAAACAGGCTTCAGGCTCTGAGCTGTCAGCACAGAGCCCAACGGGGCTCAAACCCACAAACCGTGGCTTTGACCTAAGCCAAAGTTGGATGCTTAACCGACTGAGACACCCAGGTGCCCCAACCAAAATAGTTTTTAATGGCTTTATGTATTGATAGTTTAAATTGAAGTTTTTAGATTATATTATCCGATTATAATGGATTTGCAGAATTTGAGTTATCTCATTGAAAAGTAATAATAAAATGTAAGCATTTAAAAATTTTATGATAAACCTTCAACATGATTCATTCAGTAAGTTTATATTTGGACCAAGTTTTACTTCTTGGGGAAAAAAACATCAGGACAACCATTCCACATGCCAATTTTTTGGCTTCCTAAAAAATTTCATGTGCCTTTCTCAAGAGTTTGCTCCAAATTATTTCTTCTAAGGAGACTATAAAGTTAACACATGAATGGAAAGAAAAACAGAAAAAGGAACAAATATTAAAGCTTTAGGAGGTTGTCAGACTTCTAAAACCAGGAATGAGTTATTAAGAAGTAATGGGAATTATCTCAATTAAGTTTATTCTTCTTTTCCTTTCTGGTTCACTTGAACTTTCCAAAGTTCATCATTTCCTGTTTAAACAATATTTACAATGCTATTTAATGATTATGGTTTTATTCATGAATACATGAATTAATACATACTATGAATATCCTACATAGCAACCTCTTGGGAAAAATTACAGAGGGCAATTTCTTGTGAAAATATTTATACTTGTGTTGTAAACTTGAACCTAAAAATAAATTAATGGCTTGAGGAAGGCTGTCATGTTAGAATAATTGTTGGATGAAGAAGAGAAACCTATCTAAACTAAATATGGGTATTCTTCAAGAATTACTTTATTTTTATTTTGGTGATTTCTTTTCTCCTCCTCCTCCTCCTTTGTTTTGTTTTGTTTTGTCTTCTGTTTGTGTGTGTGTGTGTGTGTGTGTGTGTGTGTGTGTGTGTGTATTTTAGGACTGGATTATAGCACCAGAAGGATATGCTGCATTTTATTGTGATGGAGAATGTTCTTTTCCACTCAATGCCCACATGAATGCCACCAACCATGCCATCGTTCAGACTCTGGTATGCTTTGTTTTTGTAGAATTGAAAGTGGTTTATGATGCAAGCATCATATAAAAGTTATTTTAAAGGGAAGCATCCATTTATACCTATAAATGTATGATTTTTTCTTTTAAAACTCCTTTGGTATTTTTTAGAGCCAAACTAACAATTGTGGATATAGTCAGGACATTTGGGCTTGTTTAAAGAATAATCCTGATTCCAGAATGGGGAAGGATTCAACTAGGAAAATTGGAGTAACCACATGAAGTAGTCACTCTGCACTGATTTCTTCACTATGCAATATGACTAACCACACAGGTTCCCAAGGGCCATTTCTAACCTAGCAATTCATTAGTAATCATTGCAAAAACATTGAATAATAGCCTTACTGAATTTCATCTGAGCGCTTTTACTCTAATTATTTAAGAATGTTCCACAACATATTTTCATATTATGAAAGTTCTTCGAATAGAATGTAAGTAGAAGACTCATTTCTATTTCTTGATACTAGGTTTTTTTTTTTTGTTTGTTTGTTTGTTTTAAATAATCTTTAAGGTGGATTTAATCTTCTTTTCTTCCCTTCCTCACTCAGGAATTTAGCAGTGATTTAATCTCCAATAACCTGGGCTTATTTTTGTGAAAACAATAGTTAAGTGTTGGTTTCATGCTGTCTAAATGATTCTACTATATCTAATGAGCTCGAGAAACCTCTTGAGACTCTGACATACCTGCCTTATGGTATATGACTTACGGATTTGGCAGTGGGGCAGTCTGGAAGACTAAGTGAAAGGCTTCTAGAAGGTGCAATAGACTGATATAATTACAAATTAATGTTTAGGTTAATACGAACATTTTAACTGTATGTCATCAGTATAGAAGGAAGAGAACAAAGTATTTGAGATTTAAGATTTAGTGACAGAGTGGTTATTTGGTGGATGGCAGTAGGTGAGCAGTAGCTATAAGAAAAAAAAAATCTTTGTGAGTGAGTGTTGTTTGTGGCCAATAAGAAACATAACTATTAGAATTTGTGAGTTGACTCTTCGGAAGATTGTTTCAGAATTAATTTAAAATTTAAAGCTAATGGAAAGACTATCCCAGTTTTCTTCTGAATAAGAAAGGGTATATCTAAATTGACAGATTAATCCTTGAATGACTTGGTATTTTCTATTCTCTTCCCTGACATCATAGGTACTAGAGAATAGTTAGACACCAAAGACACACATCTGTGGCAACTAGAGCATGGATATTGTCAAAAACTTTGGAAATAATTTAGAGTAAAAACAAACAAACAAACAAATAAAACAAAACAAAACAAAAAGCCAGAGATAAAACAAATGTATATTTTGAAAGGCTTTCATTTAAAATATTCTTTTTATGCTTGACTAATGAGATTGTCTACTTCTGTGCCATATGCAAAGTATAGAGTAAATTCCTGTGAGAATTTTAAGATTTGTTATGCTTTCATCTTTGCTTTTTATAAATAGAAGCACTTCTTGATACAGGAGATCATTTCTGGGGAATGAGCAGGTCTTCAAGTTGTATTCAAACCTCCTCCAGTAAAAAGACTATGTGAACTCTAGCCATCTATCCTTGCCTATGAGACTTCATCATAACCCAAAAGCCAATTACTTAGAGAAAATGCTACTGTTTTAAGCCTTGGAAGAATAGCCATGATCACTGGCTTTTTGTAGCGTCAGAGCAACAGTCACTATTAGCTTATAGAGAAATGACACTTTTTCAGAAAATTCTTTGCTTCTTTATGCTGTCATCTCAATGACTCAGCAGACTTCTGCTTCATGAGATATGCATCTAATATATCAAAGTTTCCCTCAGGCTAAGAATTGCTTAATTATTGAAAAACTCTGTCAAAAAACTCTCCCTTTCTCTCATTTTTTCTTTTCATTTTTTTTTCTTATAAATATACAAGCACATACTGTCAGCTTTTAGGGCTGTAGTCTGGAAGGCAGTGTCAAAAAATAAACATTTAAAAAAAATCTGACATGGACTTGGAACAAGACCCTGCTGTGTATCACTGTCCTGGGATATGGGACATAAGTCATTGCAAAACTTGAAGCATACATGGGAAGTTTGATTTTTTTTTTCCTGGCATTGTGCACTCTACGTTTGTTCTGTGTAGGACATGAAACAAGAAGACAGGCATGTTTGTTGTTAAAGGCAAGCATATTTGTGACTAATATGTTTGAGAAACTATTCAAGAACAATCCATTTTTTTCAGAATGATTGCTTCGTGAAGCTGCCAAGGCCATTGAAACAAGGGGTTATCAATCATGTATGTGTGGGTTATGGAAGATAAAGCTGATGAGGGACAAAAGCTGCATCTGAAATTTGTAGAAACTATCCAACTTTTAGTTTTGTGAGGTCTTAGGAAATTTCAAGTTCATGTCAGATCACCTCATTTTTCCTGCTGTTTCTATCCACATGCAGGGCTCCTATATCATTTCAGCCAGGACACTGTGCAGCCAAAACTCTAAGAGTCTGTATTTGCTTTTTGTGGATCCCTCAGGACTCATCAGTGGGACTTCCCATAAACCCCTTTGGGGAAAGGGCCAGGGTAGGTGGGTGGGAAAGGGGAAACCATGTTCTGGCTCCTTGCTCAATTATTGCAAATCATAGGCAGACTGCCAGTCTGATGGAAATGAGAGTAAACCCTTTACTTAAGTATTTCACTTTCAGTATACAGCTACCTTTTAGGCTTTTGGGGGAGAGGGATATTCAATTTGTAAAATATCTAGGCTCTTTTCTTCTGATTTAGCTTGGCCTGCTTTTTTGGCGCTTGGCTAGGAGAGAAAGAAAGTCAAAGCCAATCCGGTAACAAAAAATTCTATAGAGAAGAGTTGAAATCATTGCTTTAAAACAAGTTTTGGATTGTACCTGGAATATATTTTGCTGTGATTTTTATGCTTCCTTTAACTGTGGAAAATTAAGAGTTGGCATAACTTTAGTGCTTTATTGCTTAGTTGTCCTTTAAAAAATAATTCTTAGATTCAAATCTTTCTGAGATTCAAATCTCGTGGTGTCACTTCACTGATTTGCATTTATAACTTCGGTACTTCTCATGAAGTCTATAGAAGTTGTCTTTTTAACCAAAAGCAACTCAGTGCAGGTTGCCATGTTCTTTCCCCCAGGAAAATTTCCACTGAATATTCCATAGAAGGAGTTTTCCTTACTTGGTAGAATATTTTTCAAGGCCCCAACACATAATTAGAACTGGTGAGTTGGTTCTAGGTGTTAATGCTTAAAAATACATCCTTCACTACCAGTTTCCAACCCCCACCCCAGCCATTGAGCATAAATAGGAGAAGAGTGATAGGTTAAGGGTGTACCTGACTGTGAGTGACAAAACAGGAATATTATTTGAAAGCTGTGGACAAAATGTCTTATTTCTTAAAAAAAACACAAAACATGTTTTTCTTTCCCAGGTTCATCTGATGTTTCCTGACCATGTGCCAAAGCCTTGTTGTGCTCCAACCAAATTAAATGCCATCTCTGTGCTGTACTTTGATGACAGCTCCAATGTCATTTTGAAAAAATACAGAAATATGGTAGTGCGCTCATGCGGCTGTCATTAATATTAAATAAGAATGGTAATAAGAAAAAGATCTGTGTTAAGGTTTATGACTAAAATAAAAAGTATGCTTTCAGACAAAAAGGGAATTTCATAAAATTAGTCTGACTCATTTCATCTCTGTTCCTATGTACGATATCATGTATATAGTCACTTTTATTTATTTAATGGTATATATCTCCTTTGTGGATGCCTTATCAATAAAATCTATTTTATAGGTCTATTAAGTGTAGATAGCCTAGTTTGACATTCAATGGGATATGCTAAGTCCAATTTAATTCCATTTCAACATTCTTTTTCTAATACAATCTTTATATGATTATCTGAAATCAGACAGGACTCCTTTGTCATCAGTGAGGGAAATTGAACGCATTCAGTTATGTTGTGCCAGTGAAAACTGTGATAGGATATTTATTTAGAAATAAAACTAAAACCAAAAAAAAAGATGAACAACCCAAACAAAAATGCTTGGATAAACACAAGTTTTCTTTTAGAGTTTCTGCTTCATTAGATAAAGTGAAATCTTGAACTGGATTTGAATAAATAAGCAGTAGGCAGAACACAGAAGACGAAAGATGACACACAATTGTTATAACTGTTTTCTTTAACCGAATTGGTGTAACTGGAGGAGTATGTTCCTTCCTGGCTTGTGGACTGGAGATTTTGCAAAGCACTCAAAGTTTCAGGAACTCTGTGGAGACAGGCTTGAGCCTATGTCCGTAACTTTCCAAGTTAACACTAAAAAATCATAGTACAACCTTCTTACCTCAAATAAATCACGTCTGCCTATTATCTAGAACACGACTTCTGCATATTTTTTTCCCCAGATTTAAAAACAGTCCAAAATAAAGAAACGTTTACATGCGCTCCGCTTCCCTCCCCACAGACAAGAGTCACTGCATACATAAAACATACCGGAGCAAAGATGCCGACAGAGCCATTTTCTTTAGCTCTCCTTTCAAACCGAGTTTGCTGATTGATGTGATGCAAGGGATTTTATTTAGGTGAAAGCACTGAAACTAAACTGAAGGAAATTACCAAAAACCCCAGAATGGCTTTGACAGAATTGCCATTTCGAAAGAACAGCTGAAATCCATTTTTCATATCTTTGAGAATGAGCTCAATGAAAACCTTATTTTGTAAGGGGATTTTGTAAACCTTCCTCCAAGAGCAAATAATTCCAAACGGGAAGGTTCTGTTGTGTGTATGTGCATGTGTATTCTTCCCTCTGAAATTAATTTATTTTCTTTCTTTGCCTTCTAAGGCTTCTCTTTAACACACAGTTACTTTGGGAAGGATGACATTTAGATGGATTACTTGCTCTTTCTGGTGGCTCCATGGTTAGGCTTATTTACAGTTCATCTAAAATATTCATAAAGCACCACTTTCTAATCATGTTTTGGATCTTTCAAATCAAACTTATATCAGAAATAGCTTCCAAAATGTTTTTAAGTTCATTTGTAATTCAGGTATATTGCAATGTTGTTTTAAAATACAGTTTATCTTAAAGAAAATTTGATAATAACTATATTGGGGGGTACATTAAGTAATATATTTTAAAATAAATAGTGTGCCATTGTAAGAATAAGAAACGGAAGTCTATTATATTATTCTCTAAATGTGCTGTTTAAATATATTTCTATATTTTAAAATCTATTAAATGTGTGACGCTAGTTTCTGCTGTGCTGTATTTAAGAGGGATACAAAAATGTAAGTGTGTTATGAATTGAGACTAGAAGACTATCAGATGTAAAATGTTTGTGGGTTACTTGACTCTTTATGCTGTTTTTAATTGCCAAAACTAACTTTTGTGTTTTTAATAAATAATTCACTGTTAAATGGATAAAGCAACAATCCATGAATTAAATATCTTCTTAATCGGCTCCAATAACAAAGAGATTTTGAAAATAGCAAAAATGATAGGGATGGAAAAATACCCCACTGGTTCTTTTTCATTTAA
Source organism: Lynx rufus (assembly GCF_022079265.1). NCBI lineage: Eukaryota > Metazoa > Chordata > Mammalia > Carnivora > Felidae > Lynx > Lynx rufus. The sequence continues at coordinate 93,160,196 of NW_025814878.1, forward strand.
GAAAGTAGATCATTAGCATCAGTATTTTCCCACTTTTTCAAATTAGATATATGAATATATGTACATATATGCACATATGTTCAGTTACATTATTCTCAAAGAACTATTATAGTAAATTTGTAGTATTACTTTGGTAATACTTAAGCTGCTGTCAGAAACCAGAATAATTTGGCCTATTTTAATAGAATCCAAATAACTCAAGTCTTTTTAGTTCTTTAGGTATTGGCTTTTTGTGTTTGTTTTTTAAATATCCTGCTTTATATGCATTTTGCTTTGTAAAGTGGCCCTAATTCTTTTTGAAAGGAGAAGGGCATAAATCACAAACATTCCAGTTCTTTAAAATTAAGACAAAAATAAATCGTCTACATCGAACTAAAGAAATAAGAAAAATGCAGTAAAGATTATCCAAAATTATTTTTTTTTCTCAAGAACTGTCATTTTATAATCCTTATATCACCATCATCGAATCTGAGCCAGAGTCTACTGGCTACTATACAGTTTGGCAAATATCATCTCCCAAGAAATTTACAATGAATAATGTTTATGATGCAGTTCCATGCAAGGCAGAAGAAATCATCATTCCCAAACACAAGTCACCATCTCATAACTACTCAGTCAAGTGCTCAATCTATCATCCAATTTCCATTTCAGATTACCTGCTTTTCTATGGTTTCTCTTTTGCATATTTTATTTTATTTTATATATATTATATTATTTTATTTTATTATTTTATTTGCCTGGAACTTTGTTTAAAGTTAGAAGTGAAAATGCCTTTGCTGATAAAACATATATGTTGATAAGTACACATCCATGCATCTATACTTTATGTGTACTGGTTAAGATCATAATTGAGAAGAAAGTAGGTAAAGTAACAATCAATGCCAGTATTTATTCCTATTTAGGCAGAAAAGTGACACTTTATCCAAGTTAGCAATTTAAAAAGAGCAAAGGGTCTGCAAAACTGCCTCAACGTGTCATAACATTTGTGAAAGCGTGTTTGAAACATGGGGGTTTCAAAGAAAAACCTGGATCAGATGTAGCCTTTAAAAATAACAAAGACATTTCAGAAGTTTTAAAGTATGCACCTTAAAACCTTTGCATCTCAGTTTCAACTTTGCAGAGGCAGCTAACCTCCAATCATTCCTGAGATGTCAATATAGGTACACAATGGAGAGAATGGGTAGAAGCACTACAGCTTCAAACTAGAACTTATATGTAGAAGGATGAGAGACAAAAGACTGCGTAAACAGCCCCCAGGCCCAGCCAGTTTGGAACCAGAACCTAAGTTGATAGCTTATTGAGGTGAGCAGTATTTGTTCCCCAGTTCATTGTGGCTACTACTAGACGGTGAAATATAATAGGACATACTTAAAAAGCTGGACTGTGTTTATTTTCCCACGGATGCTTCTAGAAAAAGCCCAAACTAGGAAAATAATTCTCTACCTTGAGCCACAAGGCCAATGAGGTATCTTAGATTATGCATCTTTATACTTTCTTCAATAATTCACATATACCCACACATACACACACACATATGAATAGGCATATTTTTATATATTTTATTCATTTATTTTAAATGTTTATTTATTTATTTTGAGAGAGAGAGAGAGAGATAATGAGTGGAGGGAGGGGCAAAGAGAGAGGGAGACAGAGAATCCCAAGCAGTCTCTGCAGCTGTCAGCACAGAGTCTGAAGTGGGGCTTGAATTCACAAACCCTGAGGTCATGACCTGAGCTGAAACCAAGAGTTGGAGGCTTAACCAACTGAGCCACCCAGGAGCCCTAATAATTTTATATGTCTTAAAGAAGAGAGAATAAAAACAGGAGTACAAAATTTTTAAATGAACTTCGGGGAAGGAAAAATACATGGAACAAGAAATTTAAAAGAACTTAAAGGATATGAAGATCAAAAGGAGTTCTAACATCTATTTAATCAGTATTCCAGAAAATTGGAGACAATTTTTGGGTCAACAGCCGACCTCTTTATCAGAGCCGCCTTCTCAACTTGGAAATCGGTCAACAGGTAATTACTATCCTCAGATTGCTAAGGGAAAATAACCATCGTTTGGAATTCTATACCAAGCAAAAGTATATCAAACATTAGGGCAAAATAATTCTTAGGCAAGTAAAACGCAGACACAATTTATCATCAATAGCAAAACCACTGCTAAAGATTTTACCTTAGGGAGAAAAACAGTTAACCCCAAAATATATACAATAATGATGAGCAAGAAGATGGGGGTAGGCTAAAATAAATAACAATGTCTAATAATCATGGTTTTAAAAATGAAGAGAATTAAATAACATTAACTCGGGTTAAGTAGAGTAAAATACAGTGCAACTATGGAATATATAATGGAAGATGGATGGTTGGAAATGGTTTTGCATTTTATTTAATGATAATTAAACTCAACCTCAGAACATGAAATAGTGTGTATTTTAAATCAGGATTGATACAATTTTTCTGTAAAAGATGTGATAATAAATAATTTAGGTTTTAAGTTTCTGTTGGAACTACTCAGTTCTACTGCGGTAGTGTGAAAGCAGTCATAGGAAATATATACACTAGGGTCACCTGGGTGGCTCAGTGGATTGAGCGGCCGACTTTGGCTCAGGTCGTGATCTCACAATTTGTGAGTTTGAGTCATGTGTGGGCCTCACTGCTGTTGGCACAGAGCCTGCTTCAGATCCTCTGTCCTCCTCTCTCCATCCCTCCCCAAATTAAAAAAAAAAAAAAAATAGGTACATTAACACGTGTAGCTGTATTCCACTAAGACTTTACTTATGAAAAAAGGTGGGGATAAGATTAGGCCCATAGACTGTACTTTGCTGACCCTTGTTCTAAACCAGTAGAAGGGATAATTGTAATCTGTAAGATACAATCAATTCAACGTGATAAAAAAGAAGAGGAATTTTAAAAACATAGCAAAGGGGAAATATTGTATATAATGAAATGATGGCAATAAATCCATAGACAGTAAGCAGACTGAAAAGGTCACTACTGCCAGATTGGATTTAAGATAATCTCAACAGCTAGTGACATTCTGTTCATAAACTTTTTTCATGTTAATTATTTTTAAGAGCGAGAGAGAGAGAGAGACGTAGCACGAGAAGGCGAAGGACAGAGAGAGGGAGAGACGCAGAATCTGAAGCAGGCTGCAGGCTCTGAGCTGTAAGCAAGCTCCAGGGTCTGAGCTGTCAGCACAGAGCCCAACGCAAGCCTCAAACTCACGGAACCGTGAGATTATGACCTGAGCCGAAGCTGGAGGCTTAACTGACTGAGCCACCCAGGTTCCCCAGTAACATTCTGTTCAAAAGAGGCACACCTAAAACTTTAAAACACAGGAAGGTTGAAAGTAAAATGAAGGTAAAATATACACCTGGACAATGGCCACCACAGAAAACTGAGTTAATTATATTAATAAAGTATATTTACACTTAAATACAAACCATCCATTACTGTTTTGAGTATGAAGACACACTGTTGCCTATTCACCTTTGCCATATCTTCTCATAAAATTGTTTCTGGAATAGTTTTTTGTTTTTTAATGACCTCTTTAAAATTAATAAACCAAGAGAATTTTATCTTGGCATATAATATCATTCCTTTCTCAAGGTTATTAAGACTCTGGTGATTTGAAAATTCCTTGTCTTTTAAACAAAGTTCACAGTATTGTATTCAACAATGTACGTTGACGTCAGAAAGACTTTCTAAGGTGATTCCAGATAGAAAATGAAATAAAGCCTATATGAGAGAACAAGCACTTTTCCAAAGATGTCACGACAAGAAGGAAGAATATTTGAAAACTTGGCTTTTGAACATAATGGGTCCAATGAATCTTCTTTCACACTAACCTCATAGGGCTATTATTAAATGGAAGTAAAGTAATTTCTGTATTCCCAATACACTAGTACAGCTTCTGGGCCTTCATAACTTTTTTCCATTCACCAGGAATGCCCTCCCTAAATTCTGCCTGCTGATATTCTATTGATTCCTGGAGTGACTTCTCATTTGCTATTTCCTTCAGAAAGACCAAATACACCAAACCAGATGTGTTTTATCCCTCTAATAAACCACTGCAGCACTCTCGTTCAGGACATGCATCACATTATGCCAGCGACTACAGTTATTTAGAAAAATCTTATATTCCTTCTACATTGTAAGATGAAGTCCTACCATGTTTACTCATTTACTAATTCCCTAAGCATTGTCATAAAGATATTGTCATAGTTGGCATTCTATAAGTAATTTGGAAATGAATAGAAGGTGGCTTAATTTATTATCTTAATAGAAAATAAACAGAATACATAAAAGAAACACTGTCAAAGCTGAGACAGGGAAGGAACTAAATTCCTTATTTTAAAACAAAATGCCCCCAAGGTATCTTTCACTTTCGGGGCATTCTAATCTGCATTTCATTAAGGTGTTTTTTTGTTTTTTCCCCTGAAGTTTTATTTTGCTCTCTTGGAACATATTCTTCTGCTTCTTCATTTTGCTTGGCCCGGTGTTGGTTTTTATGCATTAGATGAAACAGCCACCTCTCCCAGGATTGAAGGAATGTCCCTGTGTTGTTGATGAACCTTATCATTCAACCTTGCCCAGCTCTCGCTTGTCTCTCAAATCTTTGTGATTATCCAAGCAACCTAGCTATTTTTAACAGCTCCCACTAGTTAAGGGTGTGCCAAGACTGACCAGGGGAAGATCTCAGTCAGCCCCTAGATTCAAGGTGAATGGAAGCCACACCCTCAGGCAGCAGCTCCTAAAGTATGCAAATATATATAGTCCTTTGGAACCACAAGCATAAATCCTGTTGGTCACCATCATCAGGCAATCTGAAGGTGTTTTCCAAGAGGCAGTAGCAAAAACCAGGGCTCCAGATGAGTGTAAAAACTCCTTTTTTTAGGGGATACCCATGACCTGGAGCAAGATAGAGCGAGAGTGCAAAGATGGCGTCCCCCTCTATGTTCCCAGAGAGCATCTCTGTAGCTTCTAGATGTGTGCCAAATCTGAAGCCTACTTCTAAGGCCAAAGCTCCAGGATTAGCAAGGAGTCCTCTTTCACAGAATGGCTGAGGGTGTGTTTCAGTCTCTTATCTGCACAGCACCCTGGGGATGGTAGCTTGCCAAGCACAATCTCTGTTTGTTACAGTCCTATGGGATCTAAAAACACAAGTCTCCCTGACCTCCAGAGTCAGAAAATGAAGCAGTGTTCCCTGGGTGGCAGCTTCAAACACTGGGTCATCAGACATAAAAATTAGGGCACCAGGCAAATGTAGAAGCCACACTCCAGGAGATACTGGCACTCTGGAGAGTGCAAAGTAAAGCAAGGCAGGGAGGGGTGCAAAGATCATATCACACTTAAGAAAAATGAAAGAAAGAAAAAAAGAAAGAAAGAAAGAAAGAAAGAAAGAAGGAAAGAAAGAAAGAAAAAGAGAGAGAAAGAAAGGGGAAAAAGAGAGAAAGAGAGAGAGAGACAGAGAGACAGAGAGAGAGAGAGCGAGCCTACTGGGACTTTAACAAGGCAGAGGGAGAGGCTTTAACAAGATGGCATCCACGAGCCTCCGATCTGGAGAGTATCCCTGCAGGCTCCAGCCCCTCAGACCAATGCTTTGAAATTAGCAAATGAGTCTCTTTCACATAAAATCTGGGTGCTTTTCAAGGAGCTGCTTCTTCACCAGACCTGGGAGAGGTGGGTCTGCAAGTGAGTACTTTCAATGGTGTTTCTCAGTTTACCTCACTCCTGCACCTCTCATGAGTGCAAGCACAGCTGGTCTTCAAAGTCGAATGTTTTGTAGACTCATTTCTCAGGTGCTGGTCTTAAAAGGTGGTGTGCTTAATGAGAGAAACTAGCCCAGCAGTTTTTAGTGTTTTTTTTTTTTTAATGTTTACTTTTGAGAGAGAGAGAGAGAGAGAAAGAGAGAGCGCACGTGTGAGAGCGAGTGGGGGAGGGGCAGAGAGAGAGGGAGACACAGAATCCAAAGCAGGTTCCAGGCTCTGAGCTGTCAGCACAGAGCCTGACATGGAGCTCCAATCCACAAACCAGGAGATCATGACCTGAGCTGAAGTCAGATACTTAGGGAGCCACCCAAGCGCCCCCAGTTTTTAGTTTTGTTTTGAAAAGGAAATTGTTCCATTTATATAGCTGTAGATTCTGTGTGCCCTGGGAGAAGTTACTGTTTAGGATCTTCCTATGCTGCCATTTTGAACTGGAACCCCCAGGACATTCTAATTAGGATTAAACAGGGAGCACAATATGGAGCCCACAGGATGATTTAGTACTTCTAAATTATAGGAGGGAAAAACAGGCCTTCAGAAAGGTAGAAAGTGCCACCTCATTCATGTAGTGGTGATACAGAATTGAACATAGAGACAAAAAGAGTTATTTATGTAGTCATCTGTGGGAAAAAAAATTCAGGCTGAGGTATCACAAACTTTGTGCTTGGCACTTCTGAGACAGCAAGGAGGCTAAAAGGAGCATGGTAGAACAGAACGTTCAGGCCACAGGAAAGACATGCGTTCAGGGAGATAGGGAGTCAAATGGTGTAGAGTCTGAAAGGCCATCACAAGGACTTTGAGTTTTTACTCAGAAATGAAAAGACATTCAGAGTTTTTTGAGAGGAAGCGGTCACGACTTGTGTTTTAAAAGGAACATTGGAAGTTGTGAGGAGAGCACTGGGTAGGATAGCAAAACCAGATGCAGGAAGATAGTTTCGGGGCTATTGAAACAATCCAGTTTTAGAGAGTGATGACACAGACCAGTGTGGCAACTGTAGAACTGCTGAGAAGTAGTTAGAAGCTGGACATATTTCAAAGGTAGAGTAGATAGGATTTGCTAATGGGATGTGAGAGAAGAGTGAGTTAAAGTTGACTCCCATGAAAATGGCTTGATAAATGGAAGGAAGAATCATTTACGGAGTTCCAACATAGGATGAGCAGGGATTGCCCCAAGGAGTTGAGAGTGTAATTCGGGGTGTGTTAACTTCTGAGTGAAATGTCCAAAAAGTGGTTAGAAATATGAGTCCTGAGATTACAGGAGAGGTCCTGGGAAGAGATATAAATCTGTAAGTTATTAGTATATAGGTGATACTTAAAGCCGAGCCATCAGTGAGATCACTGCTACCATACTAACAATAAGTGAGCGCCCTCCTCCAGCTTTCATTATCCACTGCTTAATTGTGCCCAAGGACTACCGGTGGGACACAGGTATTGACATGAAGAAAACCAACTTAGTTTTGCTCCTGTCTGCCACAGGGCTTTATGAAGTTTATCTCTGTTTACTGAGAGAGCACAACTGGATCTCCCTATAGGTATTGCAGAAAATAAAATTTAGGTATTAGTTTACTAAATAAACATATATAATTTTGTCATGACAATGCTTGCTGTACATTTAAAATAGTTGAAGGAGTTTTGGGAAAGTAAAGGTAGCAGTGAGAAAAAAAAAAGATGAAGCTAAATATCTGGGAACTTTTGTATAAAATGTCATTGACATAAATGTTGTATGCGTACAAGTTCTTAATGAAAACAAATTAAAAAATAATACATCATTTTCCATCAATTGTGTCCACGTCATAAGGTGGGAAAACAACTTTAAAGGTAACATAAAAGGTTCAGGAGAGACGTAATGAAAATCTCTCTTAATTTTAAGATATTGCGAACAGGGGCGCCTGGGTGACGCAGTCGGTTAAGCGTCCGACTTCAGCCAGGTCACGATCTCGCGGTCCGGGAGTTCGAGCCCCGCGTCAGGCTCTGGGCTGATGGCTCGGAGCCTGGAGCCTGTTTCCGATTCTGTGTCTCCCTCTCTCTCTGCCCCTCCCCCGTTCATGCTCTGTCTCTCTCTGTCCCAAAAATAAATAAAAACGTGGAAAAAAAAATTTAAAAAAAATAAAAAAAAAATATTGCGAACAAGGTGCCTGGGTGGCTCAATCAGTTAAACGACTGACTCTTGATTTCAGCTGAGGTCATCATCTCATGAACTGAACCATGAGATACAGCCCTGCAGGAGTCTGCTTGGGATTGTCTGTCTGCCCCTCTCCCTGCTCTCTCTCTCTCAAAATAAATAAATAAACATTAACAATATAAGTAAAATATTACTGAACATTAAAATAGCTCTTCAAGAAAAAACTGAAAATCCCTTCATAGAAGTGCTGCTGATTTTTGGCCATCCCCATCTCTCAGCATTGACCATGTACAATTCCACCTTGAAACTTTTCACTGCAAGTTCCTTAGCATATTATTAAAATTTCTTTCACTTACATGGCTTTATTTTGGGCTAAAATTATAGCTGTTTTCTGTGTGTAAAACTGAGACTTTTCTTTGCATTAGGACTTAGCCAGTAAGAAACCTTGTTTTCTAGAGAACCGTGTATACTGACACAAAAGAATTTATATCAGGAGGAAACAATGTGAATATTGGTCCAAATTTTTCTAGATGTATGGGGTTAGTGTAACTACTTTATAGGTGCAAATTATTATTACGGGGTTAAGGTGTTTTACTTACCATTGCGTTAAGATGTTTTACTTACCATTGGACATAATCATGTACCATCTGTTCATACTAATTACAAAAATAGAATATATGGTTAATATTTGCCAATACCTTTCTTTAATCTGTGCTGCTTGCTCTGATTTTAATTTTACTAGCTTTAAGTATCGGTGCCTCACATTTTGTCTCTAGAGCCCGAAGTCTTTTAAGTATGCTCTGTATTTTATTTGTTTTATTATTCAAGGTTTCTAACAGCTCTCTTAGGGAGTGCTGTATGCTAAATGATATTTTGGGAGTTGTTTAAGAAGAGCTTGGCCAAGTCTGCTGCATGTTTAACTGGGGTGTACATTTTGAAGAAGTCTGTTTTCTTACTTTTCTTTTCAAGCATCTCCTTACAAGGATGTGGAGAGTGCCAAACAATCAAATCAGGAAGACAGATGCTTAATCTGTTTCGAAATAAGTGTACTAAACCAGTTTACTGTAATACTATCTGTGAAAAAGAAAACAAAATAAGAAAAATGTTTGTCACGAAAAAGCTGTGTAAATTGACACATATAATTCTCTATCGTCTAAGCAGCTTTTCTTGGTGAAGAGTTTGAGTTCCTACTCACTAGCTTAGGCACATGAGACATACTTGAAGATGAAAAGACAGAAAAAATAAAGACAATGAATGAGGAAAGTATAGGAACAATCCCGTGGAAAAATGAGTAAAAATTGGAGCAGGCATTTCCCAAAGAAGGAAATAATTATGGCCAAGTAATACATGAACAATGTTCAACCTCAATAACATTTATAAACAGACAAATAAAGACCACAGTGAGATAGCATTTCACACCAGATTGTCAAATAGCTTTTATTAACAAATATTTTAATACTGACTGTTGGAGAGAATATGGATCATTATGTTGCTAATGGGAGTATAAATTGGTAAAATAATTTTGAAAACAATTTAGCATAATCCTATAAAGAATATTTACATCCTTTACCACTTTCTCTTCTAAATATTCACCATGGAAACACTTCTGAAGATCTTAGCTAGAATATCACACAAGAAGGTTTATGACAAAAGTGTTCAGCTGAGGAAATAATAAAAAACAAATATATGTATGTTACAACCAAAAATCCAGACATGACACAGATGTTCATCTACAGAAAATGGGCAAATATATCATAATATAAGAGCAGTGAAATGAGTAAACCACAAGTCTGTGGATGAATCTCATAAACATAATGTTGGAAAAATAAAGTACATCATAGAAGATTATATATGTATGGTATGATGTAATTTTTATAAATCTCAAAATAAAGCAAAACTAAACAATACATCTGTAGGCATTATATGTGCGTGTGCATTAAAGAATAGCAAGGGAATAACAAAAAAATAAAAATTCAAGGTAATGGTTAGCCCAAAGGGATGGGAGAGTGATTTTAATTGAGGATGGAGCTGTTTGTAATGCTAGTTCTTAGTATGAATGTTAGTATAAAATGGTGGAGTTTAGCAGTATTTTTTAAATGTATACATACATTATGTCTCAGCTTATGCAGCATGAGAGAATACCTTTACATCTTAGTGAGTTACAACAATGATTTATTAGCTCACAATGCTGTGGATCTGCAGTTTAGATGAGACCTAGGTCTCCTTGTTCTACTGATCTTGTGTGGACTCCCTGCTGAAGCTGTGGTCAGGTTTTGCATCTGCCATGGCTGGATGATCTTAGCATTATTCATTTCTGACAGTTGGTGTAGCTGTTTCAGCTAGGGGTGGCGGGGTGACTAGGCCACATGTCTCCAGTAGGCTGACTTGGGCTTATTTCCATGCTAGTGGTTACAGGATCCCTAGAAGCTAGAAAGTACAATCTGATGTGCAAGCCCATTCAGGGTCTTCTATCACCTTTTTTATTGTCTCATAAGCTGAATAAAGTCAGGTGACCAAGCTCAGAGTCCAGGTGGGAGGGAAATACATAAGAGCATGAATATTAACAGGCATGAACAAATCGGGGTTATTACTGCAACCATCTATCCCATTCATTTTTATATTTCATATTGCTTCACATTAATGCAATATTACATCATAAAATCTTGAAATTAAAAAAAATAAAGAAATAAAATGACCAGTACCTAGAGAGAGATATAGGTAAAGAGTTCAGGATGCTTAATAGAGGAAGGGTTATTGTTGTTGAAGCACTCAAGTCAGGTTCTGTAGCAGAGGAAGCATTTGATATGAGACTTGATCAATATGCAGGCTTAGGGTTTGGGGGAGTGATAATGTGTTACAGACTAACAGAATAAACGACCTTGAAGCAGAAAAGGGAAAGGCTGAAGGGGAATTTGTTTATTGCTTAAGGTGTATTGAAACAATAGGTCTCAATGACAGCAGTTGGAAATATTACCCCATCTGTAGGAAGACATCAGGTAACACAGGGACTTGAATGATAGGAGAAAGGATGTGAAACTTATATGTTGGGTAATTAAATAATTAAAAAAATAATTGAGGGACTGACATAAAATAAAGGAAGAATTTTGCGGTCTCCCCTGAATCCCTTTTCCTCTTCCTCATAGACACAGAACTAACTGTCCAACTGGAAACCACATTTCCTAGCCCAACTTGAAACTAGTTCTGTCCTCATAACAAAGTTCTCACCCAAAAAAATGGGAGTGGAACTGATGTGTCCAACGTTTTCCTCATTGGGATCAAGGAAATTGATTGGTCTGGGCTCTGTCTTCTTCCCTACCCTTCAACTGGAATGTTGGAATGTGGGATTTTTTCCACCAGATTTGAGAGAGAGGGGGACTTTGTTTTTATTTTTAGTTCTCTCAGTTACAGAAATTAGTCATTATTGTAATGCGTATAAGCTATCAGACAGCAATGTGAAAGAAAGTATGGTGGTCTAGAAAGTTAATACAAAATATTGGCAAGAAAGAATAGCGAAAAGGATTTTATATTAATGTCCTTTCTCATATATTGGTAAAGGCTGCCTGGAAGATTATTTGTTGAGAAAGATCTTAGGCTGAGTTTGCACATGATTTAAAAACAAAACAAAACAAAACAAAACAAAAAAAAAAGAAGGGGCTGAAATGGCTGAAATTCACTAGCATTGCCACTGTCTTAGTTTTAGCCCTTATTTCTCAAGACTCCTGCTATGATTACCTCCTAGCAGTGGTAAGAATTACCTCCATCATCTACACTCTTGTCTGTGGCAAAGCAGCTATGAGTTAGGTAAATTCCGTCACCAGAATAATTTAGCTAAAACATAATTCTGATCATGTCATTCCCTTGCTTAAAATTGTTCACTTACTCCCTGTCTCCTGTACAATAATATCCTAGATCTTTAACCTGCATACAAAATGCTTGATATCCTAGAGTCTGTTTACTCGTTTTTAACTGGAAAGAATAACAATAGCTATCTAGTTGTTCTTATGAATATTGGTAATATATATTTTTTCAAATAACATAATATAGTTCTTGGCACAAAGAGAGAAATTAGTAAGTGGTCACTATAATTCTTACGGAAAAAGATTCCTGAGCAAATGCATCAAAGATTGCTATAGGGTATGACTAGAAGAAGCAAGAAGTTAGGCAAACAGATTAGTTAGCTCACAGAGTTCACTGCATACAAACTGGCCTTATAGGGAGATATTTTAATCATGGACAATAAAATAAAACCTATTTTATACAGCACAATACCTTTAAGACAATTTCTGAATCAAGAATCTGATCAAGTTTTCTGATTTTATGCATTTATCAGGATAGAATAATACTGTTAAGTCTTTCTTCTGCATCCTGAACATGTCCTTAGAACTTTTTTCCTGTTCCCCTAAGAGCTCACAATCATATTAAGCAGGCCAGTGAAATGTACGTGAATATGGTTCATTATTTCTTTCTAATGAATTTACTTGATCCTTGAGAAATTAAGATTAAAGTCCCAGAACTTGTGCTTTGTCAAATATTGCACAAAATGATACATGAAATAGTAGGAAATCGGAAAAGCCTGATACGGTAATTTTACTCATGATTATTATTAGGATCTCTGTGAAAATTATAAAGTGACTCTAAAACTCTGATATTGGAATCTAAACAATTTCAGGAGGAAGTGCTTATTATTTAGACAATTGTGGGTAAATATCTAAATTGTTCAAACTAAAAGTAATTGCTAAAACTGTTGAGATTTGTTCATCTTCATTATATATCTTCTGTCATATCAGATGTACATGGCTCATAACAAAGAATTTAAGAACAAATAGGGTGATGCAATAACAAGAACAGTTTAGATAAAATAGAAAGATTACCCTAGGTGCAATTTAGAGAATGAATGGGAGGCAGGAAGGAAACCCAGGGGCAGAGTGTCCATTTCCCACATTTTTGTTATCTTTGCTGCTTGCTTATCACATTAATGCTGTTGTGCATTAGTGTCTACTGGAGCCCCTCACTAAAAGAAGAGCCCAAGTGCTGGCCTATGGCATCAACCTTTCTCTAACGAATGAACCTCAGATACCACATTCCTCTAAATGACTTCCCCACAGGCAGTTTGGAAGAGGTGCTTTCTGAATGGTATCTTTATAAATCAAGGGAGGTTTATTATGCATGTTTAAAAGCAAATGCAAACTACCAATAACAAATGGGATAGCTCTGGGGGCCTGTGGGGTTAGAGAAGGAAGCCACAGGAGAAACTGGAACAGGATCTTGTGTGCTACAGACAGGGTTATGGTAGAATGTATTAATAGACTCAGTTATCCAAACTTTCTTGTGTAGACATTCTTTGTTGTTGGACTTAAAATTCTTTTCACCAAAAAGGCGAAGTGTATTTTTCCAGTCCTTGCCTTTGAAATTGACCTCATAACTTCCTTTGTCTAATGAAAGATTGGTGGGTGTGAAATGAAAAAAGCATTGGAAAGCACTTGCATGATTGGGCTTTCACTGTTGTATCTCTGCCAATACCATAAGGATATTTTTAGGCTACTCTGATGTTTAAGGAAAAGGATGAGGAAGCCTTGGAAGGAGGTAAGCGCCCAGGGACACATGCAAGAACCCAGTCAGGATGAACAGGCTCCCAAGCCTTGCCCCAATTAGATTAGCTGCTCCAGAGGTAACATGAAGACTTAAAAAGCTTATTTCTGCATTCTGTTGAGATTTTTGTGGTTGGTTGTTACATAGCATTATTGTGGACTTAGCTTACTGATACATACCTATAAACATAAAGTGGAACTTTGTTCCAAGGGCTCTCTTCTCATTTTCAGTGGTGAAAGACACTTGGTTTATATAACAAAAGCCCTGAGTGTCAGTATTATTATGCTCTGGTTTTTCAAAATGTTAGTTCTAGGCAAGTGCAGAAATCTGTTTTATACAGCTTATTTCTAGAATAAATATTAATGTACAATATTTCTCATTTGTTTATTATTTGTCCATGGGAATTAAAATCAAGATCTACTCTTTGGATAACATCCCATCTTACCTTATGAAAAAACAGAAAGAAATCAAATTTAACTTTTTCTGTACATACCAAATAATTTTCATTGTGGTTATCAAATCACAAAGGTAGTATTATATTCTTTAAACAAATAGCACTCACTTATAATTGGAATTATTTTACAATTTCTTTTCCTTTAATTTTGTAGACAGTAAATATATAATACTATATTGCATACTTTATTTCCCATTAGTCCTCATGGCAATTAAGAACAACTGGTGCATTTCTGCTGAAAGTTCCCAAATTGTCACTCTGGGAAGCTGAAGGTCAAGTTTTTTCCCAAAAATAATAAAAAAAAATTCCCCCTTATTTTGTGTCAAGAGAATAATTATGTAGTGACCATCTTTAAAAATAAAGGATAGTTTATAGTTTAATTACATGGTAGAAGGATCCTGATACTTATTGTCACCTACTGTAGTTGATATATTTTGTTTTACGAATATATGTATAGCTGTTGGCCATTGTTCCTTATATGTCCTAGTTAACATAAGGTTATTTTTTGACAAAAATAGTTAATTATTTATTTTCTGGTGGAAGATATGATAAAAAGCATAACTGGAAGCTTTTCAAAAGGAGCATACTATGGTGAATAAATTACATTGGAAAAAGATTTGCTATTTATGTTCTTCAAGGGCCCATCTTGAAAAATATGATAGAGTAGAAAGACTACATTGCTCTTCACCTGTCCTCCTTCGTCTTCTGAATATTTCCTTCTTAGAATATCATGGCAATTCTGATTATTTCTCTCCCAGGTATCTGGAGAGATCATATACCTTGAGTCCAGTTTAGACATGTCTGTATGGGTCCATAATGCCAGAAACTCCATTTGTCTCTTCCCTGCTCTACTTAAGCAACCAAATGCCATATTCTACTGGGTACCGTTTTTGTTTGTTTGTTTGTTTGTTTGTTTTTGTTGTTTTTGGTTCTACTCTTATTGTATTTATGTCTGGGAAGTGATAAGGGTGGCATCACTAGATTAATTTCTCACCCTAGCTCAAGTAAAGTGTTTCAGTTCTAATAAAGATTAAATTTGTAAGGTACAAAACTGTAGTTACAATGTGAAAGGGATTATTTGGACAATAATAATTAAATAAACTACTTAGTGAGAAATATACTTCTGTATAAGTGGGTCATTTGGTGCCACTTACTATACTTTCTTTGTCCAGAGCTCAACTTTCAAGAACAGATTTTCTGTAACATTGACTTTGGACCCTTGGCTACATTCTCCCTCACAGAAGTCCAAGAAATGACATTATAATAACATTTTCTATGACAGAAACAACATTAGTAGCAACAATAACAATAAACAACCCCCCAAATAGCAGCAGCAATGATAAACTATTGAAACTTGGTTAAAAGTTCCGTATGACAGGTGAAACTAATGAAAAGGGAATTCAATAAAAATAAACGCCTTAGCACCCTTTATATAAGCAGGAAAATAAAATACTGTACATTCTAAAGAGAAGAGTGTTAAAAGCAATCCAAGAAGAAGAGTAAGATATCGACAATTAGTCCGTATATCTACTTTATCAATCATCTCTGTCAGTAGTTCAATTAGATAAGTATATTTTACAAATACGTAATGCATTAAGATTTTAGAATTTTGACTGGAGCAGCTCTGCCTCACCAAAGGGATCACTCTGATATAATCACAATTTGCCTCACCTGGATTTCAGCGTATCTAACTGAATTAACAGACTAAAGCTCTAGAGCTGATCTATAAACATTTTGTCGGGACATATAAAAACTCAATTTTACCATAAAATCTTTGGATAAAATTTCAATTCCAAGACAATTAAGTATAAGTGCTTTGGATTGAATGTTTCAGTTTGAATATATTCAGGGGAAATTATTGCAAAGAAATGTAACTTTAAATTACTCAATGACACTAAATAGATACAACTGGAGGTTGTTTTTTAGTTGGAATAGGAGTATAGCTATAGAGCAAAGGAATAGTTTTATTTTGTCAGTGAGATCTTGATTTTAGAATCAATAATTATAAGTCTAAGATTGTATAAGGTGTCAATATGAAAAATCAATTTCAAGCCTGATCTCTGTAGTAATAAGAGTTTTGAATTCCCATCATGCAATTCCTCAAGTTCCATATTAAGTTAATGTGAGTAAAATAAAGGATAAGTGAAATTATAAGCAGCTGGTTAAATCTTTACAGGTTTAAGTACCACACTAATCTGATGAAATAGGCAATTACTTTTTCACATGTGAAGAAGACATATAATATGCTTTTTCCACAAAACCTGATGGAACCTCTTTGTGGAATCAGGAAGAGTGTGTTGGTGGAAAGGAATTGCCTATCTGGATTGGATATTTTGACTGTGCCATATTTTCAAGGTAATTATTTAACCACACACAGTATTCTTGAACCTTAACGATCTAATTGTCAAAACTGTATTTTTGTCAGGTTTAGCCTAATGAAGTCAAAGAATTTAATTAACATAGTTAATATATTAAATATCTTATATTTATTAACTATATGTGTAGCTTATATTTAGGAGTCTTTGTCTTATGGTATGAGGCTGTAAGCTTCCTGAAGGCAAGAATTCTTTTTAGGTGTGTGTAGTCTTATTGCTGTTATTTCTAGCAGTCATCCAAGTGCCAATATAGTATAGACTGCTTAAATATAAAAGAGGAGATGAAACAAAGAATTAAACAATACCATTTAGGTTTTATCACTTATTAGGGAAAGGGCAGATATGTTATTGGAATTATTTCTTGAGTTTATTATTTAGCATTTAGATTTTTTTCTATAAATCTAGAACTACTCATCTCTGAGTCTTTGATTTCTTTATATCATTTATGATGTTCCTTAGCACCAGACTCACAGAACCCTAGGTCTTTGTCTCCAAAGCATTTGATTATTGATGACTTCAGATAATACATTTTCTCATACGCTATCACTTCACTAAAAGCCGTTTGATTCCTATCTTGGAATATTAATGAGACTTTCCCTGCCTTCTACCCTATTTTAGTCAGATAACGAATACCAAGTTCGTTAAATTTTTCTAAAGGTTCTTTCCCACAACCCATTCTCTATGTTGTTCAAACCTTAATTTATAAGAAATATAAGGACTGTATCTTAGTCAAAAAAGGACTTTTCTAGATTTAAGAAAAAATCCTAGGATCAAAGGTACAGATAATCATTTCTGGGAACTTAACCATAACAGTCAACAGGAGCAGGTATGGTGACATCCAAGCCTCAGACCCCTTGCCTCAGGTGAGGCAGCTTGGAGACATTTTCCCCACTCAAGGGTGCTCCTGTGGGATCAGACCAAAGAGGCTCTTAGATTTTGCCTGAGACTTCACTCAAGCTTGATGTATGAGTTTCCTATTGCAGCTGAAACAAATCACCACAAACTCTGTGGCTTAAAAGTACACACACTGAAAATTCAGAAGTCCAAAACTGGTTCCTTTAGGCTAATAAAGTGTTGACAGTGCTGAGTCCTTTTGAAGGCTCTAAGGGAGAATTATTTCTTTGTCTTTTCTAGAGTCTAAAAACTGTCTTCATTTCTTAGCTTATAGGCCCTACCATCATCTTCAATGTGCGTGAGGTAGCATTTTCAAATCTCAGTTTCTGACACTCCTACCTCCCTCTTTCACTTTCAAGGGTGATTATATTGGGGCTACCTGGATAATTCAGGATAATCTATCTCAAGATCTCTAATCACAGAAGTAAGGTTCCTTCTGCCATGAAGATAACAGATTCATAGGTTCCAGAGATTATAATGTGACATGTTTGGGGGATGATTTTTGGTGTGTAGGGGGGCATTATTCTGCCTATAACATTTAGCATCCTCCATCGTGTCCCACCCCCCCGATATAATAGTTTTCCCTAGCAGCATTTTCTTAATAAATCACTTACACAGGAATCCTTGTCTAAGGATCTATTTCTGGGAAACATGACCAGATACAGGACATTTAATCATTAAAAAAATGACAAATATCTATTGAAACTGAGGTCTGTAATTGATTCAGGAAAGCTTCTCGTTTACATGTTTACCTTTTTTTTTCTACCCCTGGTTTCAATGAAATGGTTGGGGCCAACATTTTAAGTAAAGAATCAAAACACAATTGGGTTGGAAAACAGGAAATAGAGCTACCAGTGGACCAGAAAGTTTAAACAAACCCTGGAAGCTAAAAAACAGGTGGGATGGAATTAATGGAGAAAACAGAGCAAAAGAATCCAAGCCAAGATTCCAATAGTGAGAGCAATCAATCCTAATGGAGCCCAGGAGAAACTCTAAGATCAGTGACAATACAAAGACTAGGAGATGGTTTGGGGAATCATCAGGGAAATTAATTAATTAAATAAATGCTTTAGTGATGGCTGGGCCTGGAGAGCTCTCCCTCTCCCTCCTCCTCTGCCATAGATGCAGATGACATGACTGACAGCAATAGCCATCCCTTCCAGGCTAGAGCCTAACACCTGTCTGGGGAGGTATTCTAGAACAAGTTTGGGCCTGTGAGAGAAGTAGAGAAGGATCTGAAATAACTGCAGACCTTTACATTGGGCACTGAGAAAATATTAAAAGAGAGAGAAGAAGAAAAAAGAAAATTTCATCTGGTAGTGAAATACAGTAAATGACTTATCCCCAGAGTGAAAGTCTCTTTAATTTGATAATTAAGGAAAACTAGCCCACCTGTTCTATTTCCAAGCCCCCTGCAATGGTATTCATCTGTTGACATGACACCACTCTCTCATGGAAACCAATAGCTAGCTCTCTCATTCAAAGGCATAGCTCTTGAGAAAATAGACACAGCCAGTGAGAAAACCTATGGATCAACCTTGTATTTCTTGTGTAAATTTGAATTAGGAAATAAGATCAACACATATTTGGTACACACACACACACACACACACACACACACAACATAAATAGAAAGAAGAAAACCTATCCATTAACTCCAGAGGAATCAAAAGTGATATATGGAAAAAAGGAAATTTAAAAATTTCTAACAAGTATATTCTCAGGTCTCTCAAGTTTGGTACTACTGACATCTTGAACCAGATAATTCTCCACAGGGGCTTTGCTGTGAATTTTAGGATACTTAGCAACATCCCTGGCCTACCCCCACTAGGAACTGGTAGCAATTGGCATAACTGTGACAAGCAACAATATCTCCAGATGTTGCCAAATGTCCGCTGGAAGGCTAACTAATTCCCTTGAGAGACACTAGGTGTAATTAGACAGAGTTGAGAGACTATTATATAAGTAAAGAAGAAATTGTTACTACAGAAAGAACAATTAGAAAGCAAAAGAAACTATAATAAACAAATATTTTTTCCCAAAATTGAAAGAAAAAAAATTGAATGGGCAAAACAATAAAATAGCTCAAGATAAAAAAACAAACTAGTGGTTTATAATATAAAAACAAGGAACTCATAATGCAGAGCTAAAGATAAATATGAAAGCAACACAAGAGAAAATAGGACAGACATGGAAGGTAGATCTAGAAGATATTTAAAAGCATGTTCAGAAGCAGAGGGAAAGAATGAAAAGATAGAAGAAACTAATCAAATAAATATTAAAAGGAAATTTCCCCAAGCTGCATCAAGACAGCTCTTTAAACGGGAAGGTACTGTAACAGCCAAAAGGAATAAACTAAGAAAGGCCTACATATGACTGCCTCCTGGTAAAAGATCAAAATACCAGTGAAAAGGGAAAAAAAAATTCCAAAATATTTTGAATAGGTTAAAAACAAGAAATAGATTACATGCAAATGAGTTAAAGATATTTCAATGACTTAGCATCACACTCTCCAGTTCCATCCACGTTGCTACAAAAGGCCATATTTCATTTTTTCTCATTGCCACATAGTATTCCATTGTGTATATATACCACAATTTCTTTATCCATGGGGGAGGGGAAGGAAAAAAAAAAAGAGGTTAGAGTGGGAGAGAGCCAAAGCATAAGAGACTGTTAAAAAACTGAGAACAAACTGAGGGTTGATGGGAGGTGGGATGGAGGGGAGGGTGGGTGATGGGTATTGAGGAGGGCACCTTTTGGGATGAGCACTGGGTGTTGTATGGAAACCAATTTGTCAATAAATTTCATTAAAAAAAAAAAGATATTTCAATGACTCCAAAATAACATTGGATACTAGGAAACAATAGAGTAATACCTTCCATTTCTTTCAAAACATATTTTCAACTTAGACTTCTATATAGAGCCACATTATAAAGAAAGTAGAAGCGTAAAATAAATTTAAAAATTGGTAACAACTTAGAATATTTGCTGCTCATGTATCCCTTGTGAAGATAAAATCACTCAAGAAAATGAAAAAGAGAGCTATGAAAAACAGATATCTTTATATTAGAGTGAGAGCTGATTAGGACCATGAAAACAAAAAGCTGAAAACCTTAGTAGACAATATATTGAACTATGATGGTTGACACATTCTCATTTGGGTTTTAGGAACTTACTAATGTAGGAATGTATATTCTTCTCTAGGGGCTTAATCTCATTTCTTAATTCTGCATTAAGTTACATTTGTATCATCACATCACAATAAAAGTTGTTTTTACTTTCTATGTATTAAAATGAACCATTTATCAAATCAAACAAAAGTATAATTGAGTTGTTGACCAGAATGCCAAAGCGATAAAACATAGGTATAACTGTTTAGTTACCTATTGCTGACTTCACACCTAGCAGCTTAAGACAGCAATAATCACGTTATTATCTCCAATGATTTTGGAGACTGACTTGGCTCAACTACTCTATGACTATAGTCAGATGGTGGCTGGGACTAATTTATCTCTAAGGCTTCCTCACATGTCTGCCAGCTAGGACCTCAGCTGGCCCTGTTGGTTGGAACATCTACACACCTCCTCTTCTTGCAATCTGGATTTTTTCTGAGCATGTTGGCTGTATCCAAGCATGAACACACCAAAAGAACAATGAATAAGCTGTGTTGTCTTTTATGACCTACCCTTCGAAGTCAAGTAGCATTTATTCTGATGTTTTCACAAGCGTGTGAGATTCAAGGGGAGAGAACAAGGATCCCACATCATGATGGGAGAGTTAACATCACATTGTAAGATGAGGGGTCGGAGATCTTACCCTAGAAAACACGATCTGCCATGATCCCCCATGCCCTTGGGAAGTAAATAGAAGAGGGTAATGGAGTGAAGTTTTGGTATTCCTCAGCACTTAGTGGCTAAGAAATAGTTACATTTACATTTCACATTAAAATAGAAGAGTATATTATTTAGAATCATAACTGCAGCAGGGTGATGTAAACAGCAGGATTTGCCAGTTCTGGGGGGAGCATCTGGGAGTAGGGAATGAGAAATAAGGTTTGAAAAAAACCTGCCAGTACTAAAGTATTATTTATTTACTAATTAAAAATATAATTTTAAAGTTAAATGAATTTTTAATTTAGATATATAAGAGAATATAAATTATGTAAACTTTTATTAATTTAACAGTTATAAAATGAAATGAAAATTGAGATAAGGTACCATTCACCAATTATGGCCATTTATTTAATCTATAACAAGAAATATTTACTGGGGGCACCTGCATGGCTCAGTTGTTTCATCCTCTGACTTCAGCTCAGGTCATGATCTCGCGGTTCGTGGGTTCCAGCCCCACATCGGGATCTGTGCTGACCGCTCAGAGCCTGGAGCCTGCTTCAGATTCTATGTCTCCCTCTCTTTCTGTCCCTGCCCCACTCACACTCTGTCTCTGTCTCTCTCAAAAATAAATAAACATTAAAAAAATTTAAAAAAATAAATATTTATTGGGCACAAACTGCTTCTCATGTACTAAGATCAGGAGATTTTAGGTATTGGCAGAGAGAGCTGAAAAGAAAGTTAACATTTATTTGCCTGACTTCTTAATTTTTATAATGGGAACCTATATCTAAGTGAAGATGCTTGCTTTGTCCAGGAGCTACAGTTATTTTAGGCAGAGATCTAAAAGTGTCCACTCAAACTTCTTTTCTGCAGATTATTTAATCAAATCCTAATCCAGGCACTACTGTTAAGGGACTTTGCAGATGAGGAATCAAGGTTCTAGTAAAGTCACTTTAAAGTAGAGAGATCATCCTGACCTTCTTGGTGGGCCCAATCTAATTACATAAACACTTAAAAAGCAGACATGGAAGTCAGACTAGCCAGACAGAGGGATGCAGCAGAAAGGGATACCTGGAGAGATGAGGCAGGAGGGGAGGTAAAGTGTGAGAAGGTTGTATCAAATGTTGCTGGCTTTGAAGATGAAGGAAGCCGGGCATGAGGTGGAGAATAATGGCAGCCTCCAGAGGCTGAGAATAGTCAACTGACAGCCAGCAATGAAATCAGTCCTACAACTGCAAGAAACAGCTCGGGAAACTCAGAAACCAGTTGAGTCAATTGAGATTTCTGACTGACAGAAACAATAAGATAATAAATATGTGTTGTTTCAAGCTGTTAACTTTGTGGCAATTTGTCATGGTAATGATAGAAAGGGAATACAAAAACTAAAACTGGAACCAAATTCTGACACCTCATTTTGTTCTCCATGAAATGGACAAAAGTTAGAACAGTCTTGTCACTCAAATTGTTTACTCAATTAGTTTGCTGGAAAGAAACCACCTGTACAACTGAAAATAAAATGTCAAATAAGATGTTTGAAACTAACAATCCTTTACATGCCAGACTTTAAGTTCCTTAAAGCCAGCCTTGCACAATTTATACTAGATGACCATTCACAACCCCTTTCTGCTTTGTTTCTACTTTTCCCACTCTGGTTTCTACACTTCTACATACTGATGTCCTCTAGTCCCCTGATGTTGACATACTTCTAAAGAACACGAAACTCTGCTTCCAGCTCAATTCTTGACTCCATAAACTTTTCTTCTTTCAGTACCCCGCAACTTTTGGCAAACAGTTGCTCTTTCTGCCTGTCCTCTGGGATCCAATAAACTACCCCACTCCCTCCCCAAGTGTGAATATTTAGTCAATGCACCAAGTTTGATTAAAGATTCACTTTTATAATTATGACCAATATTCTTAAAAACAGAAAAGACTAGATTATGGAATGAGATTTTAGGCCAATAGAATACTTCTCAGATAGATTATGTTTTCCTCTGAGCAACTAGCATTTTTTTTAAGGTAGGTCACTCTATATAGATCACAGACACTGCAGTATATGCTTCAGGGCATTTTATTTTCGCAGACATGTGGGCATGTCTCCATGTAAGTACTGTGATTGTGTGTATAAATGTGTAGCAATGAACATATAATGTGATTTCAAGACATCAGTCTTCTAAATTTAAAAATGTAAAACTAATTTATTTGACTTAAGCCAAAATCTATAAATTATTGAAATTTTCACGATGATGCTGGGTATATAGAAATAGGAAGTAGTTATGGACTTCATTAAAAACTAGAGTAAATACCATTAATAAATCATTTAAAAAGTCAACAAACTGAACATTAAAATAAATGCATGGGACTCCACTGTGTTTGAAAAGATCACTGCATCTCCCAGTTTTTAGAAATAACTTTATCTTTCCCTTTTTGACTCATGAGCTTCCCTTTGTTAAATATCCTACTCTAGTCCCTATGTATATTATATTAATGATATAAATGTATTATTAATAATACATGCACAGGAAAGAAGGCTATGTGGAAAGCAGTTTTCAAAAGCAAAAGCGTATGGTAACAAAACCTGCGCAGAGTTATTTTACTCTTTCTTGTCCCATCTCTTATTTTTTCCCCTCTTCCACCTTCTATTACAGAGTTCCTTAGAGATCGCTCAAAGATAAAGGAATGCCTTGTACTTCCTCCTATTCTTGGTGAGTTCACAGTCATTCATATGTTGCACCTGTATTAATTTCACATAAGTTAATCATTTTGAAAGGTAAGAAAAATGTAATTGTTTTCTCACTATTGAGACATTTTCCTTGGTTTTGATGCTTCTGTGAATGGAAGCAGACTTCTTCCTTTGACCTCTTCTCTCAAGGAACAAAATAAGATATGCAAACAATTAAAAATTATTTCCTTCCTTCATAATATTATATGCGAGTAAAGAGTTAAGAGTTTGTAGAATTTATGTTAACACATTTGTACTGAGTCTTAATCAGTAGCAGAAGATTCTAAAATATTATGGTATAATTCTTAAGATTTTTGTGTATTTGTCTCCCTCACCTCCAGTAAGTCACATGGTTGGGGCTGAATGAAATAGCTCATTTTTCCATGTGAAGAAACACCGATCAAATATTTTCTGGTACTAAAAAAAAGCTAAACTTTAAAGCTGATTTGTTATCCATACATATACTCTAAGATTTAATCTTTCGCTGACATTCAATCTGGTTAGTTTTATAGATAACTGATACCTTTTGAAAGAATAAAGATGACTCATTATTTGCAATTTATGTCAGCATTTTATTCACCTGAAAAGTATTTTTAAAAAAATAACCTCTTTGAGTTAATAAAATGTGATCTTAGTTATATTGCAAATAATTAACATATTCATTGATAAATTCATATAGAAGCGTGACACTGTGTTAAGGGATGAGTCTGATTTTTAAATGTGAAAGTGTATTGTCAATTAAAAATTATTTTTATCAACTCAGTGAAGTCCTTTTCAGTAACTTTAGTAGTAAAAAACTTAACACCCATCTAGAATAGATTTTATTTTAGAATAACAGACTAAGAGAATTGAAATCCAAACTTGAAAAAAAAATGGCTGTCATTTCATAATGTTCCTTTGGGTAAAAAATTAAAAGATGAGAATAATTTTCTTTTGTGATTAGTGAACTATCCCTGGAGATATTTAATAGAGATTCTCAAGGCTGATACTACAGAAGGCAACAACCAAGTATTGTTCTGGACTTATGACTTGTGTTGCCTTAATTAATTTAAAGCAACATTTTTACTTTTTACATTATAGTTATTTTTAGACAAGTCAAACTACAAAACTTTTTTCCTCCTCTAAAAATGTATATGGAATAGAATTTACCTCTCAATTTAGAACATATGTTTTTAATATAAACAAATGACATAGTCTTACATGGGTAAATAATTTAACTATTTAGAATTCATTTCCTTTACTTTAGATGCAAACAGACCTCTGAATTACATAGGTATAATTATAGCTCTTCCCCTTGATTTCTTTCTCCACATGCACATTTAACAGCAGAGATGTCGTAACATAGCATTTCCAGAGCATTAGTGTACAGAAAACCACTTCCATAGGACATTAATATGTGTTCCAGAGGGGGAGGGGGGAAAGATTTGATGTATATATTTGGGAAATACTGAGTTAAGGAAATTTAAATAGGCTTATTTACTATAGAAATTATCAGAACCTTTTAATAGGCTGATGTACATTTTGGATTTCTAGTAAGGAAACATAGTATATAAATTATGAAAGAATATTTGGCAATGGAACTCTTTTACCACAAAGATTTTCAAGGTAGTAGTTTTTAAAAAGGACTTTTGTGAAACACTGATGTAAGGAGTAAGGAGTATATGACTAATTTATTCATTCAAAAATAATTCTTAAATAATCTCTTATGAGTTTAGATAAGACAAAGTTTCTTTCATCAATCATTTAGAGTTCACTGACTGAGATAAATACAAACACTTAAACTCACTGTGATAAAAAAAAGTACTTAAAAATCTAATGAAACTTGCACAAGAAGGAGAGAGACACTAGAAGAAAAAATACCTGAGTCTGGCTGAGGAAGAGGAGAAATTTCATCAAATAGTCAGTGCCTCTGCTGACTCTCAAAACATTTGTCAGAAAAAAAAGAGATGTTTCATGTAGATAAATTAAAAGGGTTTTTGCAACGTTCAGAACTAAGAGTCTAATACCCTAGTTACACAGTTCATATATTAGAAAGTATCCAACCTTCTAAATTCACTTCCCTCTGTTTAGAAATTCAACTATTGGTATAGTCTTTATAACTGGTGTGTCGAATGTCCAAAAACCAGAAAACATTTCCACACTCCGCATAAGTGATTAGAAACTCAGGTTAAAGAAAGAACCAGGGACTCCTGGGTGGCTCAGTTGGTTAAGCTCCTGACTTCACCTCAGGTCATGATCTCCGGGACCCTGAGTTCCAGCCCCCTGTTAGGCTCTGTGCACACAGCTCAGAGCCTGGAGCCTGTTTCAGATTCTTTGTCTCCCTACCTCACTGCCCCTCCCCGGCTTGTGCTCTTTCTCTCAAAAATGAATAAACATTAAAATTTTTTTTTAAATAAAGAAAGAACCAAATTATATGAACATTCAAAACAATTATTTCACAAAGTTGACTTAAGAAGACAGGTTTGCATAACAAAAGACATGGAACTTTAAGTCTTATATAATTAACCTGATGGCCCATACTGGTCCTGTCACCATCAGTTTCTGGTTAAGGGCATGAAACCCAAAATTAATATTTCATGTGATGATAGAAAGATATTTAGACTATTGGTCTCCAAATTTTAAAAAAATCATATACTTTTGTCATTAAAATTTTGTAGCATGAACACAATATATGTTTATGTATAAATGATACATATAAACCACTGAAATAGCAGATAGTAAACATTATTAGTACACAAAATACATGTTTAAAAATGAGATAATTGGTACATTTAAAATAAGTACAACTTTGAAATCAATTGATAAATTCGAAATAAATACATTTGAAGTAAATAATATAATAAATTTTTAATTTATTTTGTCTAGTAATGGTAGAAACTATTTTATTCAATAACACTATGGGAGGGAGTATAATGTAACTGAAATTGTTTTGTCATTCTTAGAATCTTTGTTCAATAATGTGTGACACAGCAATTTGAAGGTCTCTTTTGATTTCAAGCTTTTTTTTTTTTGAAACTTGGTTTTGAAGTTACCAGCTTGAAAAAATAACTCACAATGAAATATAGATTTAGAATTCTTGCTGTAACTTGGCTATTAAATTTCCATCTTCCTTGGTGTCAATAGGTATATCTTGCAAAGTATTTTGGAGTTGTACTATCTTAACAATTTTAACAATTTGGCTAAGTAAGCACCAATAATCTTCATGTGGAATGTTTTTAAAAACAGTTAATAAATACCTTTTCTCATGTTTTATATGTACTTATGTAATTTTTGTAGGCAATAATATAGATAATTATTGTTTAACCACAAAATTGGAATGATAAAGACATTTTCTAAAATGAATTTCTAAATTCTCTCTGATGATCTTGTTATAAGCATTATATTTTTCTTGAAGGTCACATAAAACATGTTCCCCAGTGCCCACTCCACATATGTCTTTGACAACATACAAATGTTGGCCAGTTACCATGATAGACAAGGTCAGCAAATTTGGGACAGTCTCTGTTTTGTAAAAAAAAAAAAAAAAAAAAAAAATTGTTGGGGGTGAATGATCTTTTAACAATTAAATACATCATATATATAAGTAAATGAAAATGTACATGTATAATTTTAAAACAATAAAAAGTACATATCCATAGAGCCACTAGAAGCTCCTTATCCACCACTTTACTAGCCTTCTTGTAATGCCATTCCTCACCCCTGCCAGTTAACCATCAGGCTTAATTCACAGATTGCTTCCCTCACAGATTATTTATTTTTACATTCTCATGGGCACTTAGTATTGGCAGATGGTGGGTGTGAAATGGTATTTCCTTGTGGTTTTAATTTTCATTTTCCTGATTACTAATGAGATTGGACATCTTATAACTGTAGAGCCATTTTTGGACATCCTGTACTGTGAAATTCCTATTAATTTATCTATGGTTGGTGGGGGTATTTTATGCTTTCCGTGCTGCTTTCCAGAAATTCTAAATATACATTCAGAATACTAATCCTTAGTTTTATAGGTTGCAAATGTCTTTTCCAAGATTGTTGCTTGCTTTTTTCACTCTTTTTATGGAATTGGCGAGTATCAATTCTTAGCATAGTAAAACATATCGGTCTTTTCTTCATGCTTTTGTCTTACTTTTTAAATTCTTTTGGGAGGGTCAAATTTATGTTCAACCACTCTTTTAAGTATTTTGTCACCCAATAACTGATGCACCTAAGCAGAATATAGATGATTTTTTATGATCACCCTCCATATTATTTCAGAGCTGTAAAGATTCTGTTATTTGTGATGATAAAAGCCAAACATTAATATAAGCAAACATCAGTGATCAGTTTGTTGCAAATATGCCAAAAATAAATGATCCAGTGTGTACCTAACTCTTAACCCTCCAGCTTTGTGGCTCTCGTCCCTCCGACTAACTTTAATAGTAGATACTAGGGGGTTGTATCAACGCATACATTGAATATAATAAAAAATGTATTGGCTTTCTATTTTAGATCAAAATATAAATATAACGCTACTTTATTTCTGCACCTTGGTTTATGTGACGATCTTGTGCATCTTTTCAGGTTCACGTCCCTCACTCTGGAGACACTGTTTAAGATCACTTACCTTAACACTGGGGCACTCAGACCTCTGAGCCTGAGTTTATGCAGACCCAGAAATTTTAAAGGAATCAATATGTACCCCCTCAAATTCCATTTGTATAATTGTGAAAGAGAACACATCTTGCTGTAACTCCTTTCCAGCTACCCCAATTCACAATGTGAACTGGGGTAGTTAACCCACATTGTAAAAGAAAGATAGCCCTCTCTTCCATCCTGAATCTTACTATGACACATTGCTTTTAACGGTTAGAACCTCCCTTTAGACATCAAATTAAGGGACACTTATACACAGGAGTTAGTAACTAAAAATATAATTATTCTTGGGATTGGATAACAAAACCTTTTACAATTCAGGCAGCTTACTTTCCTAGAACAAAATTTTAAAAAGAACCTGAATAAGCTGTAAACTTATACATTACTAAGTATATGTATATATATATATATACTAAGTATATATGTATATATAGTATACTAAGTATAAGTATATATATATGTAAAAGAAGTATAAGTATTATACAATACTTCTTTTATTACTCTCCATATAGTTATGGTTAACTAAAGTGGTTACATACAATTCGCAACCTCAAATATAAAAAATAGTTATATAATGTATGCTGAATCCTGTCTCATACCAGGAACACAAAATATTCATCAATGTATGTATTAACTAATTTTAGAATCACACCAATTTTATTAAGCCACTTCAAATAAAATTTCATTTTTATGTCTAATAATTATATATTAAGATGTATATTTTGTAGATAATAACACATTAATCATAATCTAAATAACTTCATCTGGAAGAAAACTTTTGCAGTTAGAGAGTGATAGTCATAGAAAACGCTATTTAGATTTTAAATTACATATGAA
Source organism: Lynx rufus (assembly GCF_022079265.1). Classification (NCBI taxonomy): domain Eukaryota; kingdom Metazoa; phylum Chordata; class Mammalia; order Carnivora; family Felidae; genus Lynx; species Lynx rufus. The sequence continues at coordinate 93,189,425 of NW_025814878.1, forward strand.
CTTTAATTGTAGGTAGTTACAGTAGGATGTTCCATATTTATCATTTTTAGATAATATCATTCCATTTAAATCATATTCTTGGGGGGAATTAGAATAGCAATATGATTACAAGGATAAAATGGATGATGTAAAATTTTGGATTGTCTTTTCATGTGTTTTAAAAATGCATGATATGGGTGCTAAACAGCAATGGTATTTACATTCAATTCATTATATTTAAACAAATAATTTAACATTTTAGTTTTAAAATGTCAGAATTTGCAAACACCAAATTTGACCTTTTTTTGCAACTATTTAAGTGAGTGATCAGAAACAAAGATATCAACTTAAAATATGCAAGATTTTTCATACATTTTTATAGATAGTGCCAACAAAATATTGAAGACAAAACCACCAGGTAAATAAACTATGTATAGTGTAAGTCAATCCATATTTAATTGCAATGGTAGTGTGAGGTGTTTAGAAACACCTCTGTTTTTAGGGAGTTGACAGTAAGTAAGGGCCTGAATTGCTGAATTATGCCAGCTGAGGCCTTTAGTTCACACAGAATCAGAAAAGTGGAGCAGTGAAGCAATGACTATAAAAGGAACAAATTTGTGATACGAGCTACAACATAGATGAACCTTGAAAACATTATGCTAAGTGAAAGAAGCCAGACACAAGAAGTCACATGTATATGATTCCATTAATATAAAATATTCAGGATAGGCAAATACATAGAGACAGAAAGTAGACTAGTGGATGACTAGGGCTGGAGGAAGGGAGAATAGGGAGTGACTGCTAATAGTTAATGGGTTTTTGGGGGGAAGGGTGATAAAAATGTCCTGGCATTAGATGGTGGTGATGATTGCACAACCTTGCAAATTACGCTTTTTAATTATTTATTTTTCCACTGTGTCAAGTTAAATTTTTTATTGAAGTATAGTTGAAACACAATGTTAAATTAGTTTCAGGAGTACAACATAGTGATTCAACAAGTGTATACTTAATGCCATTCTCACCACAAGCGTAGCTACCATCTGTCAGCATAGAGTGTTATTGCCGTACCATTGACTGTATTCCCTATACTCTACCCTTCATCCCTCTGACTTATTCATTCCATAACTGAAAGCCTGTATCTCCACTCTTCTTCACTCATTTTCAGCCAACCCCCCTCCATCAACTATCAATTTGTTCTCTGTATTTATGGATCTATTTCTGCTTTTCATTTGTTTGTGTCTTTATTCATTTGTTTTGTTTTTTAGATTCCACATATAAATGAAATCATAAGTATTTGTCTCTTTCTGTGACTTGCTTCATTTAATATAATGTCCTCTGGGTCCCTCCATGTGGTTGGGAAAGTCAAAATTAAGATTTCATTCTTTTTATGGCTGAATAATTCCATGGGGTGTGTGTGTGTGTGTGTGTGTGTGTGTGAGAGAGAGAGAGAGAGAGAGAGAGAGAGAGAGAGAGAGAGAGATCTTCTTTACCAATTCACCTAGCAATGAATACTTAGGTAGCTTCTTATCTTGACTATTGTAAATCATGCAGCAATAAACAGGGGTGTATATGTCTTTTTAAATCAGTGTTCTCATTTTTGGGGGGTAAATAATTACTGGATAATATGGTATTTTTTTTTAATTTTTTACTGTTTATTTATTTTTGAGAGAGAAAGACAGACAGAGCATGAGTGGGGAGGGGGCAGAGAGAGAGGGAGACACAGACTCAAAGCAGGCTCCAGGATTCATTCTGTCAGCACAGAGCCCGATACAGGACTTGAACCCACTAACTGTGATATCATGACCTAAGCCAAAGTCATGCTTAACTGACTGAGCCACCCAGGTGCCCCTATGGTATTTACTTTTAATTTTCTTGGAAACCTTCATACTGTTTTCCACAGTGGTTGTACCAGTTTACATTCCCACCAACAGTACACAAGCATTCTTTTATCTTCACATGCTCACCAACACTTGTTATTTCTTGTCTTTTTAAAAAATACTAGCCATTTTGACAGGTGTAAGGTGATACCTCCTTGGGGTTTTCATTTGTTTGACCCCCAGTTATTAGTAATGGTGAGCATCTTTTCACATGTGTGTTGGGTATTTCTATGTCTTCCTTGGAAAAATGACTAGTCAGTTTGCCCATTTTTTTTAAATTTATTTTTGAAAAAGAGAGAGACAGAGCGTGAGCAGGGGAGGGGCAGAGAAAGAGATGGAAACACAGAATCTGAGGCAGGCTCCAGGCTCCCAGCTGTCAGCACAGAGCCCGACACGGGGCTCAAACTCGTGAACCACGAGATCATGACCTGAGGTGAAGTCAGACGCTCAACCAACTGAACCACCCAGGCGCCACATGCCCATTTTTAATTATATTATTTGGGGTCTTTTTGGTGTTGAGTTGTGGAAGTTATCTATATATTTTGGATATTAACCCCTTGTTATTTGCAAATATTCTCTCCCATATAATAGATTGACTTTTTGTTTTGTTATTCTTTAGCTGTGGAAAAGCTTATTATTTTGATGTAGTCCCAATAGTTTACTTTTGCTTTTGTTTCTCTTGTCTGAGGAGATCTATATTGAAAAATGTGAGTTATACACTTAAAAAAATAAACTTTATGACATATAAATTATATCTCAAAAAAGCTTATTTTAAAAAAAATAGATGAAGCAGATATTTGGAGCAAGAGAGAAGACAGAAGATTAAGAGAGTTTTGATAAGAAAGTGGCTGGTTTTAGATGTATTAAAGGCTTAAGGGCTCTACTGATGTAGAGCACACTAGTGTTGTTTCACAAATTGTTCATAAAATGGACTTGGTTTTCTTTCATTCATGTGAAAAGTTCTAACTCTAGCCTGGTTTTGCATATGAGGAAATCAAGCTCAGGAAATGTAATAACTTGTCTAAAATAAAGAGATATAAATATTGTGTTCCATATCTTATTTAAATTTATTCCTATTCCACTCTTACAAATTTAAATCTATTGTAAAGACTTTTTCCCCCATTTACTATTTATTGATAATTGAATTTTTTCTCCCACTTCACAATATAGATTATTTTGTTCTTGGGATAAGTTTTTCTGCTTGCCTTTTTTTTTTTTTTTTTTTTTGCTTGTGCATTAATCTATAATGCTTTGTTTGTTTCCTTCACAAAAAGTGAATCTTCTTGGAACCACTTAAGGCACAGGTTCAAAGCAAGACCAAGTAGCAGAAACCAACTGTAGCTAGTTTAAGTAAAAATTGATTTAAAGATACTATGAAATATCTCATGGAACCAGAGGCAGGAAGGTAGCAATTTCATCAAGGTATAGGGCCCAGGACAAAGAAGCTATTATTTTTCCTGTGTGTACTTCTCTTGAGACGTTTTTCTTTTTTTCTTCTTCTCTTTCTCTGTTGACCAGCTACCCCTGCTCTCCAGTTTACAAAGAACACAGATCTCATTCCAATTCCAAAGATAATGTATTTCTTACCTTAAGCTAGGGTTTTTCAACCTTGAAGCTATCCACATTTTGGACCTGATAATCTTTTTTTTTTTATTGAGATATAATTGATATATAACATTATATTACTCTCAGGTGTATAACTCAATGATTCAATATTTGTATATGTAATAAAATGATCACCATAATATGCCTAGTTAACATCCATCACCACACCGTTAAAATTTTTTCCTTGCAAAAATATTTTCTCTTCGCAACTTTCAAATATATGATACAGTATTTTTAACTCTAGTCATCATGCTCTACATTACTTCCTAGGACTTACTTACTTTATAACTGGAAGCTTGTAACTTTTGATCACCTTCATTCATTTCTCCCACCACCTACCCCTCAACTTCTGGCATTCACTAATCTGTCCTTAGTACCTCTGAGTTCTTGTTTATTTGTTTGTTTTTGTTTTAGATTCCACAAATCAGTAAGATAATATGGTATTTGTTTTTCTTTGTCTGATTTATTTCATTTGCATAATGTCCTCCAGTTCCTTCTATGTTGTTGAAAATGGCAGGATTTCCTTCTTTTTATGGCTGAATAGGATTCCACGTATTCCATTATACATATTGCAGTTTCTTTATCCATTCATCCATTGATGTACACTTAAGTTACTTCCATGTCTTAGCTACTGCAAATAATGTTGATATGAACATAGAGTGGGGTGTGAAAATATCATTTTGAGTTAGTGTTTTCATTGCTATTGGATAAATACCCAGAAGCAGAATTACTGGTGGTTTAGTATTTCTATTTTTAGTTTTTTGAGGAATTTCATACTGTTTTCCATCGTGGCGCAATATGAATTCCACCAATTCATATTGCCATGCACAGTGGCACACGTTTTCCCTTTCTCCACATCCTTGCCAACACTTATTATTTCTTCTCTTTGATAATAGCTACTCTGCAGGTGTGAGGTGATATCTCATTGTGTTTTTGACTTGCTTTTGCCTGATAATGAGTGATGTTGAGCGCCTTTTCAAATGCCTGCTGGCAGTCTCTATGCCTTTGGAAAATGTTAATTTAGAATCTCTGCCCATTTTTGGGGGTGCTTGGGTGGCTCAGACAGTTGAGCATCTTGACTTCAGCTCATGTCATAATCTTGTGGTTGATGAGTCTGAGCCCCACGTTGGGCTCTGTGTTGACAGCTCAGAGCCTGGAGCCTGCTTCGGACTGTGTGTCTTCCTGTCTCTCTGCCCCTCTTCCTGCTCAAGCTCTGTCTCTCTGTCTCAAAAATTAACATTAAAAAAATTAGAATCTTTGTCCATTTTTTAAATGATTTGGTTCTATTGAATTGTACAATTTCATATTTATATTAGATACTAACACCTTATCAGATACATGATTTCAAAATATTATCTTCTATTCCATAGGTTGTCTTTTTATTTTATTGATGTTTCCTTTGCTATGCAGAAGCTTTTTGGTTTGAGATAGTGCCCAATGCTTAATTTTGCTTTTGTTGCCTTTGGTTTTTGTATCAAATCCCAAAAAAACTTATCACCAAGACCAATGTCAAAGAACTTACAACCTATGTTTTCTTCTAGGAATTTTATGATTTCAGAAAACTTTTTTATATAAAATGGAACATTTAGGAACATTTTAAGGTTTGATAGTAGAATATTTTGGTTATATAGTTGTTGTTTATCTATTATTATCAGTAATTCTATGTCTTAGAAGAATATGAAATTCTTCTTCCAATAAATTAAATTAAAGAAATTAAAAAAAGAAAACAGAAAATAATAGAGTAGGTAGAGTTAAAAAGTCTTAATGACTGGAAAGTGAAAACTAAAATATTAACTATGGCTATCTCTTTTTTTTCTAATCAGCTTTTTTTTTATTTTGTTTTTTATTTTTTAAAATTTACATCCAAATTAGTTAGCATATAGTGAAACAATGATTTCAGGAGTAGATTCCTTAGTGCTCTTACCCATTTAGCCCATCCCCCCTCCCACAACCCCTTCGGTAACCCTCAGTTTGTTCTCCATATTTATGAGTCTCTTCTGTTTTGTCCCCCTCCCTGTTTTTATATTATTTTTGTTTCCCTTCCCTTATGTTCATCTGTTTTGTCTCTTAAAGTCCTCATATAAGTGAAGTCATATGATTTTTGTCTTTCTCTAACTGACTAATTTCACTTAGCATAATACCCTCCAGTTCCATCCACGTAGTTGCAAATGGCAAGATTTCATTCTTTTTGATTGCCAAGTAATACTCCATTGTATATATATACCACATTTTCTTTATCCATTCATCCATCGAGGGAGATTTGGGCTCTTTCCATACTTTGGCTATTGTTGATAGTGCTGCTATAAACATGGGGGTTCATGAGTCCCTTCGAACCGGCACATCTGTATCCCTTGGATAAATGCCTAGTAGTGCAATTTCTGGGTAGGGTAGTTCTATTTTTAGTTTTCTGAAGAAACTCCATGCTGTTTTCCAGAGTGGCTGCACCAGCTTGCATCGCCACCAACAATGCAAAAGAGATCCTCTTTCTCCACATCCTCGCCAACATCTGTTGTTGCCTGAGTTGTTAATGTTAGCCATTGTGAGAGGTGTAAGCTGGTATCTCATTGTGGTTTTGATTTGTATTTCCCTGATGATGAGTGATGAGCATTTTTTCATGTGTTGGTGGCCATCTGGATGTCTTCCTTGGAGAAGTGTCTATTCATGTCTTCTGCCCAATTCTTCACTGGAATATTTGTTTTTTGGGTGTCGAGTTTGGTAAGTTCTTTATAGATTTTGGATACTAACCCTTTATCTGATATGTCATTTGCAAATATCTTCTCCTATTCTGTCGGTTGCCATTTAGTTTTGCTGATTGTTTCCTTCGCTGTACAGAAGCTTTTTATTTTGATGAGGTCCCAGTAGTTCATTTTTGCTTTTGTTTCCCTTGCCTCCAGAGATGTATTGAGTAAGAAGTTGTGGTGGCCAAGATCAAAGAGGTTTTTGCCTGCTTTTTTCTCAAGGATTTTGATGGCTTCCTCTCTTACATTTAGGTCTTTCATCCATTTTGAGTTTATTTTTGTGTATGGTGTAAGAAAGTGGTCCAGGTTCATTCTTCTGCATGTTGCTGTCCAGTTTTCCTGGCACCACTTGCTGAAGAGACTGTCTTTATTCCATTGGATATTCTTTCCTGCTTTGTCAAAGATTAGTTGGCCATATGTTTGTGGGTCCATTTCTGGGTTCTGTATTCTGTTCCATTGATCTGAGTGTCTGTTCTTGTGCCAGGACCAACCTGTTTTGATGATTACAGCTTTGCAGTATAGCTTGAAGTCTGGAATTGTGATGCCTCCTGCTTTGGTTTTCTTTTTCAAGATTGCTTTGGCTATTTGGGGTCTTTTCTGGTTCCATACAAATTTTAGGATTATTTGTTCTAGCTCTGTGAAGAATGCTGGTGTTACTTTGATAGGGATTGCATTAAATATGTAGATTGCCTAGGGTAGTATCAACATTTTAACAATATTTGTTCTTCTTATCCAGGAGCATGGAATCTTTTTTCATTTTTTTGTGTCTTCTTCAATTTCTTTCATAAGCTTTCTATAGTTTTCAGTGTATAGATTTTTCACCTCTTTGGTTAGATTTATTCCTAGGTATTTTATGGTTTTTTGTGCAACTGTAAATGGGATCGATTCCTTGAATTCTCTTTCTGTCGCTTCATTGTTGGTGTATAGGAATGCAACCGATTTCTGTGCCTTGATTTTATATCCTGCAACTTTTCTGAATTCATGAATCAGTTCTAGCAGTTTTTTGGTGGAATCTTTCGGGTTTTCCATATAGAGTATCATGTCATCTGCGAGGAGTGAAAGTTTGACCTCCTCCTGGCCTATTTGGATGCCTTTTATTTCTTTGTGTTGTCTGATTGCAGAGGCTAAGACTTCCAATACTATGTGGAATAACAGTGGCGAGAGTGGACATCTCTGTCTTGTTCCTGACCTTAGGGGGAAAGCTGTCAGGTTTTCCCCATTAAGGATGATATCAGCGTTGGGTCATTCATATATGGCTTTTATGATCTCGAGGTATGCCTCTTCTATCCCTACTTTCTTTAGGGTTTTTATCAAGAAAGGATGCTGTATTTTGTCAAATGCTTTCTCTGCATCTATTGAGAGGATCATATGGTTCTTGTCCTTTCTTTTATTGATGTGATGAATCACGTTAATTGTTTGGCGGATATTGAACCAGCTCTGCATCTCAGGTATAAATCCCACTTGGTTGTGGTTGTGAATAATTTTTTTAATGTATTGTTGGATCCGGTTGGCTAATATCTTGTTGAGGATTTTTTCATCCATGTTCATCAGGGAAATTGGTCTATAGTTCTTCTTTTTAGTGGGGTCTCTGTCTGGTTTTGGAATCAAGGTAATGCTGGCTTTATAGAAAGAGTTTGGAAGTTTTCCTTCCATTTCTATTTTTTGGAACAGCTTCAAGAGAATAGGGGTTAACTCTTCCTTAAATGTTTGGTAGAATTCCCCTGGAAAGCCATCTGGCCCTGGACTCTTGTTTTCTGGGAGATTTTTGATTACTAATGCAATTTCCTTACTGGTTATGGGTCTATTCAAATTTTCTATTTCTTCCTGTTTCAGTTTTGGTAGTGTATATGTTTCTAGGAATTTGTCCATTTCTTCCAGATTTCCCATTTTATTGGCATATAATTGCTCATAATTTTCTCTTATTATTGTTTTTATTTCTGTTATGTTGGTTGTGATCTCTCCTCTTTCATTCTTGATTTTATTTATTTGTGTCCTTTCCTTTTTCTTCTTGATCAGACTGGCTAGTGGTGTATCAATTTTGTGTGGCTATCTCTTAATTGTGGAATTACCTGTGAGGTTTTCTTTGTATTTTTCTAGTTGTTTTTACAAGTCATGTAGTAGATTTTATCAGAGTAAAGTTATTGACTTTGAGAAGCTAAATTAAAATAATACTTAATGACTTCTTTAGTAAAATGCTATTGATTTCTTTGGGAACATATTGCTTAGGTTTAAAAAATATGAGAGTCCTGAGCTGGTTTCAAGTGTGGTGTGACCTCTGGATTGTCATATTTTAAGTGAGTAGGGAGGGAGCTAAGCTCTAGTGAACACCTGGAATAAAAACAATAGATTTCCTTAAATACTGACTATTTATTTAGTCTGTGTCTGTGTGATACATGAATAAAGTCGGTTCTGTCAAAGCAGACAATCCAGGAGCCAAACTCAATAAAATGTAAAAATCAGCCCCAGGAGGTTTTTGACAGTTGTGAAATCTAACTTGAAATTTCCCTTATTGCCTTGTGTTTGACAATAGCCTAAAGAGATAGTCAAAAAAATAATAATAATTTGGCTGAATTATGTATTTATTTTACAAAACAAGAGGAGTCTGTTGGGTTTTTTTTAACGTTAGAATAGGCCTCATTGTACCTATTTTTCTTTCTTATTCACTAACTTATAAAGAGAAAGTTCTAGCTTTTCCATGTTATCAATTCTCCTTAAGGGAAAAGATTCAAAATATATTTGAAAAAGTCCAAAGTACACCTAAAATAAAATCAGATCTCCTTACCATAGCCTCCAAGATCAAGTGAAAATTAGTGACTGCCAAGTTGCTTAAGCTCCCGTGCTCTGGTTCCACTGGCTTTCTTTGTGTTCCTTGAGTATGTCAAGCTCAGTCCCACCTGGGATCCTTGTCCTTGCTGCTCATCCACCTAGACAGTTTTTAGTCCTAGATTCGCCTATGACTGACTCTTTATCATCATCGAGTCTTACCCCGGGAGACACAGATTTCAGGGAGGTCTCCTGATGAAGTACCTCATTTACAGCAGTCTGCACACTCAGTCCCAGTACTCTCAGTCATGTTCTGTTGAATTCTCATCCCACCATCATTCCATACTTGAAATTTACTTACTCGTTTATTTACTGTTTGTCTCTTCTCAGTAGAATTTATATTCCACCTAAGCCTATAGAGTAGATACACATTCTGTCTGTATCCCCAATGCCTACAACTGTACCTAGTAGCACTTAATAGACTCCAAAGAATATTATTGAATAAATGAATGACTAATCTTCTCTGAACAAATGACATGTAAACATATCAACAGTAAATATAAAATTTCACATGGGATATTATATTCATGTAGATTGTTTTTCCTAAAAATATTAATTATGATATTAATGCATAAAAAGGGAAAGAACAAAAACAGATTTAACAATAAAAATTAACTTCAAGAGTTAACACATTAAAAAATACTTTCACAATTACAAATATTCTCTATAGCAATTTTATCTTATTTAAACTTTTGACATTTTCTCTATTATTCTCTCTGAGCAAATTATTAACATCTATATTACAATAATTGCATGTGTGTGTGTGTGTGCACACGCGTCTGGGTAATGTTTTTAGCGCTCATATTCTGATAACACAACTGATTTGGGCAAATGGAAGATTTCTTTTTTTGCCTTTGGCCACATCCAGCCCTGATTTGTTATTGTTTGAAATTCTGAGAATGTTTTACACACGTTTACAAAAGAGAAACATTTGGGCTCTGATAAACGAATGACAAGCCGGATATAAACGCTTGGGGAAGATTCTTTAGGATCTATGCAGGAGACCTGCACATCTGTCTCCAGCTGTGCAGCCACTCTGAGCTGAAATGACTAATCCCAGTTTGGCCAAAGTCAGTAATTATTTTTCCTGTTAATCTGAAGATCAAAGGTTATTCCCAGGAAGTAAGTAAGGATAGGGCAATGGACTTTCCTATCTAACAACAGTGGAGATTTATGCAAGCTATCATTTGGTTCATGGCTTGCACATTAACCTGCCGCTAATGCATATGGATGACAGCAGAAATGTAAACAGCCTTGATGCGATATTAATTATAATTGGCTAAAAGTAAATTAATCTACTGGTTTTGAATCACCTTTGCCCTTTTTCCTGGCCTTGTATTCTGACCCCAAATGTTAGGAAAATCTAGAGCTACAACGTCACACTTTTAAAAGAAAACATGTAGCTCTATGAATCCTTGCTATTCTTCAAACTTTCTTTGAACCTGTCCTCATTAAAATAATGTACATAGAAAACTCTTCCTTTATATAACTCCCATAGGTGAAGACAGTCCAGTTCCACTGGTAAATTAGTGAGAAATCTTATAAATGTTAAGTTTTCAATATTATTTTTTTCATCAAAGAGGTTATTATTCTTTGCAGTTAGTTTGGAAATGGACCCTATATTTTCTATGTGTTCTCTGAGGCCAAGCCAGACTGCCATGAGAGGGAAAACATAAATAAAAGATAATAAAATATTTATCAAGGGTCTGCTCTATTTGGGACACAGTTATAAACATATGAATACACTGTAACATGCATATTTTAAAGATATGCATATGTCTTTTAAAAATGATTTTAACATTAACATTTTATATATAAGAGGAAAATAATTTTATAGCTCAGAACAAAAGTATCTAAATTTTGAGATGTATACCTTATTTGTGTATAGCAAACTCCTGTTAACTTCATGGGGAATAAGGAACCTAAGTAAACTTTGAAAAGGGCATAAAGATATGGGCATACGCCACACTTAATAGGAATTTTTTTTACCTTAATAGCTTGCACTAATACATTTGCATTTTTGTTAATTTTTTAATTTTTTTTTAAATTTATTTTTAAGAGGGAGGGGAAGAGAGAGAGAGAGAGAGCACGCACAAGTGGGTTTGGGGGTGGGTACAGAGAAAGGGAGACAGAATCCAAATCAGGCTCCAGGCTCTGAGCCGTCAGCACAGAGCTCTGTGGGGCTTGAACTTGTGAACTGCGAGATCATGACCTGAGCCAAAGTTGGATGCCTAACCAACTGAGCCACCCAGGTGCTCCAATACATTTGTATTTTTATAAATGTTTATTTATTTGAGAGAGAGAGAGAGAGAGAGAGAGAGAGAGAGAAAGCAGGAGAAGGGCAGAGAGAGAGGGAGACAGAGGATCCGAAGCAGGCTCCATGGTGAGAGCAGATAGCACAATAGCTAGAACTCATGAGCTGTGATATGGTGACCTGAGCCAAAATTAAGAGTGGGGTGGTTTTTTTTTAATGTTAGTTTATTTTTGAGACCGAGAAAGACAGAGAATGAATGGGGGAGGGTCAGAGAAAGGGAGACACAGAATCTGAAGCAGGCTCCAGGCTCTGAGCTGTCAGCACAGAGCCCGACACAGAGCTAGAACTCACGGACTGTGAGATCATGACCTGAGCCAAAGTCGGATGCTTAACCAACTGAGCCTGCCAGGTGCCCCAAGAGTGCGGTGTTTAACTGACTGAGCCACCCGGGTGCCCAAATACATTTGTATTTTAGTTAGGCAATCTATTTTCCCCAAATTTGTATGGTGTATTATTTAAAAATTCCTTTTACACCATAGTGAATATATTCTTACATGTGTATTTAAAGTATCTATATTTAACCCTCCTGTAAATAATGCCAATAGTATTTATTTCTCATAAAACCTCTGTCTCTTATTATTCCTCTTTGACATAAAGCACTGCCATAGCATCTTGATATCTGAAATATGTTCAATGTAACAACCTTTAGATTGGGTATTTCTCATCTACTTAATATTATCAGAATTATAAAACCAAGGTAAAAGTTCTGTCATCAATATTGGTAATTTATCAATCTTGCTAGCTTTATGATTTTAACCGGAAAGTCATTTGTTAATGAAATAGGTGAGAGAAAAGTAAGATGGCCACAGAGTTACTTCTCTATCTGGGTTCACCATTTCAGCCATAACATTGGCTCCAACAAAGCTGAACTTTATAGTGTTATAAGGATGTCGATCTACTTTCAGGCATTTTGGTATTTGGGGCTCTTGTTTGTCAAAGTGTTACTGGGTAAATGGACAGTTAAGCATTTATTTTTAAGAATTAATAACACTTAGATATATTTAGCATTTATTTTTCTTAGAGGTTTTTTGTTTTTGAGCTGAAGATACTGAAAATTATTTAAAACTTACTCATATTATGGACTTTCAGTTGTTGTGAAAGCTTGGCATGTCCCGTGAGTTCCTTCTCAGTTTTCTTATTGGTAGTAAAATTATTAAAGATCCCAGATTTACAATCAGTGGTTTACATTTTAATGGACAGAATTTATTTAAATTTCAGCATGCAGTCATTGAAATGTCTTCACTGAATGGATAGTCACAAATATATCTAGGTGGACAGTCTCTCGTCATCCTTCCCCTTGGTGTAATTTGCTATGGAGGATCTGAAAAGTACCTGTCCTCTTCAGACAGAAAAACTTAGTGTCAAATATAACATATATTCTGCAATCCAGAATTTGGCTCATAAACCTGTTTTTTTTAATCCTTAATGATCACATTAGTCCCCCAAAATATTTCAGTTTCATTCTAAGATTTCAGTTGATTATATTTGAGGGTGGAACTGTCTTGACTACAGCTGTTCGTCATTCGTTGGGTTTCTTACTCCATATTCTCACCACAGCTTATTTTCCACTTCTAGAGATTTATTAGCATTTCAGACGCATCGTAAATGTTATCAAGTCGACACTCATGACGATAAATGCAGGAGACTATTCTCTTTTCCAGATAAAAGAGAGAAGTAAGGCACATAAAGAGGGGTAATGCAGCTCACAGGGCTCAGGTATATTTTCCACGGTGTTATGTGGATCACTATATACCTGAGGAAACCAGCCACTAATCATGGCTGCATAGGTCCAACCTTTCCCCAAAATGCCTATAAATGGTTCTATGTATCACAGAGCAAATCAGTATCAATAAGCCTATGAAATAATCGGTCTACTTATTTTCAGCCTTTATATGTATTTGAAAGGTCTAACAGGTACACTTAATCTTTTAGGCTTCACCGAGGTTACATCTCCTTCATTCCTCCTGCCATCCAAGAAAGAAATCTTAGGCAGGAAACCACACTCATAAAAACGCAGCCTATTCCCATTCCCACTCTTATTTCTCTATCATTTCTGACATATTTCCCTGAAATCCTGCATGCAACCAATGCGTTACTTTCCTTACTCTGAAGGATCTGTAACCAAGGTCTCAAATATAGATTTAGCTTTTGATCTGTCTATTGGTCTTTTAATTATGGCTAATTGTTATTGTGTGTTAGGCACTATACTAGACATTTAATGTACAATATTTCCTTCAATTCCTACAACTCAAGGTGGGCATTATTGTCCTTATTTATAGATAAGGAAATTGAGATTCTAAATGATAAGTAAAAAAGATTAGAGTCTATATCTTCTAGCATTCAAAGTAACTCCTTTATGAACTGTACAATATGGTCTCCAGCAAAGTCAAATTATAATTTTAGTAGTTAATTTATTGTTACACTGAATTAGAAAATCTAGTCTTCTCTTCAGTGAATCTTTAGGTTTTGTTTGTTTGTTTGTTTGTTTGTTTGTTTTGATGGAATTACTGCTTTCTGATTGGGAACATTCCATGAGGGACATAACTTGCATGGGTGGCTATATTTTTCTTTAAATCATTAGATTAGAGAGTTGATTTATATAAGCTTGTACACAAATTTCATCTCCTGGGGGCATAATTCTAATTTGAATATGTATTTTTATTTTTATAGCTTCCCTAGTGTCACTTATAGAAATTAGTATATAGCAGGCACTCAATAAATTCAACAAATGTTTATATAACAAATAATTCCAGTTGACTTTCGAAATAGGTTAAGTAGATAGAAAACCATTTGACTTTTTCATGAACTATTTCTAATTGTTTACAAAGAATAATTGCATATGAACGGAGGATTCTATTTTCCATTCTATAATTTACCATTTAAAGTTGTTCTTCCAAGGACTTTCTATGTGGGTTTTTTGGATTCATTAAGTCCAGTGAAATGTGGAATCTTTGTGCAAGTATAGAAGTACATTGTTTGAGAAAAGGGTTTGTAAGATTGGTAGCAATAGGGGACAATTGATTTAGGTAGAAGTGAGGCAACATGAGAGAACACAATGCTTACCCTTGAACTCATTGCCAAGTGTAATGACTTAGTAAGTTAGTGGTGTGAGGTGGCTTCCTAAAGAAGGAAGACATCTTATCTCCCCTCCTCCCACCACACAGGTAGGTACATCCACACACCACAAATCTCCTTCTCTGAATGCATATATACCACAGATTTTCCCAGATACAAATTTACTTGTGCTAATTATGTGCTCTTGTGGGAAGCAGCTATTTTCCCTCTCCTTTTCCATTCAAAATTCACTGAACATTTATTGAGTAAGTATTGAGGGGTTCTGTGCCAAATCCTGGGGATTCCACGGAGACTGGTGCATAGCTCTCAAAGAGCTTGTGGTCACACAGAGGAGACAGAGTAGGATGCAACTATTAGAAGATACTCGGTTTAAATGTCTAAGAGAGGTGATAATTGGAGTATTTAGCAAGAATATCTAACCCAGTATCATCATTGAAGGAAGACTCCTTGGAGAAAGTAGTGTCAATGCTGAAATTTGAACCTGGTTGAATTTGTTGTTTATACTACAGGGTTCTGTTGCTTTAAGTAGCCTCAGCAGATAGAACTTTGGTGAATTGGAGATTTTAATTAGAGGAAAGTAAATGTTTTTAGGATACAAAATGCCTCTCCAAAGAATGTCTTCACCCCCATGCCACCTTCCTAGACCAGATAACATCTCTCCTGCCTACACACTGTGATAGCATTCTAGCTGGTTGTTTGAAATCTACTTTTGCCTCCCGATATCTGTTTTCCACACTGCAGTTAAGTAATAATCTGGCAGATCTGTTCATGTACTTCCCTGCTTAAAAACTTTTCCATGCAGTGCTATTGCTGGGTCATAGGGTAGGTCTATTTTTAATTTTCTGAGGAACCTCCACACTGTTTTCCAGAGTGGCTGCACCAATTTGCATTCCTACTAACAGTGCAGGAAGGTTCCCGTTTCTCCACATCCTCTCCAGCATCTATAGTCTCCTGATTTGTTCATTTTGGGATGAGCACTGGGTGTTGTATGGAAACCAATTTGACAATAAACTTCATATGTTGAAAAAAATAAAAAATTAAAAAAATTAAAAATAAAAAAATAAAAACCTTTCCACGACTTGCCATCGTCCTTAGGATAAAGACAAAATTCCTTTAGATGGCTAAGCCCCTGTGGTCTTCTCCCTTCCAATCTCTCTAGTCCTATGTGGAACCATGCCTTCTGCAGTTGGCGTACATACCTTTCAATCCACTGTATTTATCATTCCAGCAGATTGTTAGATTCAAAGCCCCTTCTACTCTATCAGCTATTTATCCCTGGGCAAGTTGCCCAACTTCTCTGTGCTTCAGTTTCCTGTCTGCAAAATGGGGATAATGAATCCCCTATTTACTTCATAGTATAAGGATTATAGAAGAAAATGTGTAGGTGGCCATGTAATAGGAACTAAGTATTTTAAACTATTATCATTTCTTGAGAGCCTGTGATATGCAGGGAGCTATATTAGGCATTTTGCATATTCTACACGTTGTGAAAATTAATCTCTACCCAAGCATTCCTTTCTTTACCAGGAACGCCAAAATCTCCTACACATCACACTCCTCTAGAAAAACAAATCGAAAGAAAACAAGATAAAGCAAAAATAGGTCACACTGTATGTTTAAGGCACTAGACAAAAAGTTACTTGATTTATTTTTTCACTGTCTAGTTTTTTTAATCACATATGTATCTAAAGGTAGATAAAATCAAAAGCTTTTATTGCCACAAGCTTCTGGATCCAAGAGTCATCAGGCCAAGTTTGGTGATGGTTCCAGGCACATTTGAAGAATACTCTTAAGTATTGTCATCATTTCCTTCCAGAAATGTGCTAAGCATTTTTCAAACGGATAGTACACTATCATACCCAAACTTCATACCATATAATGTATTTAAGCTTCCTCCTGGACCAATGTTTACCATATCTGAAAAAATAGGCATAGTTCCCTAAGTATCAGGGAATCTGAAAGATACTATCTCATTCTGTAGTTTAAAAAAAGGCCCAGTTACAAACAACTCTACCTACTAAAAAGAGGCTTATGTGCACTCATGAGTTTAAGTTGAGTGCTTCTTAGAGAAATGCATATATACCTGGGATATAGCATAAAGGCAAAGTTCAAACAAGCATCCTAAGAAAGGGCCATAAAAATTGTTGCATAATTCAGCATCAATATAAACTCATTTCAAAGGCGACTAAAACCATCCTTAAGAAATCTTACCAATCAGCTTGTGAGTTAAAATCATATGATGATTGTGTGTGTGTGTGTGTGTGTGCGCGCGCGCGTGCGTTTGTGCATGTGTGTGTGCGCGCGCGTTTGTGCATGTGTGTGTGTGCTCTTGACAACTGCCTGAGATTCTGGGAACTAAAAGCACACATGTCCATCTTTACCTCTTTGACTTCCTTTTTCAGCGAACCTGAGCCTAGTCTTGTGTGTGTTTCTCTGAGTTGCTGTGGGAGTACTTTCTCACTTTTTTCTCCAATTTGCAGGACACCTCCCACCTACCCCCAACTCTTACTCCCCTCACTTCTTATTTTTACCTCATTTTTTTAACTGGTCTCAATAAAATAATTATTGCTTGACTTAATGGGCAGAAGGCATTGATCGAACTCCTTAATAACACAGCACTTTCAAATAAGCATGAACTTGGCTGTGTCATTGCTGTTGAACAGAACAGTTTGACGTTGAAGCAGCACCGGGAACTTATGGCCCACTGCATGGACTTATGAATGTAGACCTATATCTAGATTACAGAAAGGCCTTGCCACAGGCACTTTAACTGTGGCACTTTTCAAAAGAATCCATGTATGTTTCTTCCCTCAAAAGAGAAGATGGGTAATTTCACATGTTATGTTTTCCAACTCCTCTGAACATGGTAGTGAATTTTTTAAATTCATTTTATGGCACGACTTCATAAATTCTACACAAAACGCAATTAATATACCTCTAGAAATGGAAAAGATGTGAAGACAGTTTCTTTCTATTATACTTTTATGACAGGGAAAACCTTGTCTCTTATTTCATGAGCTTTTTACCACCATCTTGCTGAGGTAACCACTTCAAAATTTTAAGGCTATGACACAAGCACTTCCTTTATTTTCTCTTTATTTTGAAAATCCAGGCTGCAGGGCCACCTGGGTGGCTCAGTCAGTTGAGTGTCCAACTCTTAATCTCGGTTCAGGTCATGATCTCACAGTTCATGAGTTCAAACCCTGCACTGGGCTCTGCGCTGACAGTGTGGAGCTGCTTGAGATTCTCTCTCTCCCTCTCTCTCTGCCCCTCCCCTGCTCACTTGCTCTTGTTCTCTCTCTCAAAATAAATAAATTTTTTTAAAAAGTATATTTTAAAATCTAGACTGCATTCCTGTTTTTAAACACATTGTAAATATTTCAAATGATTAAAATAATGCTGTTTGTTAAAATAAATTTTATTTACTTAGGAAATGAATTACATGGAAGTATGCTATAAAAATGCTTAAAGAATGTTAAATTAAAAAATAACAGATTATTTAGTAGATTAAAAAAACTCTTTTGTAGTTAGCAGTAAAATAACATTCAAATGGATAGAATATATCAGATCCTTTTGAGACTTCTGAATTTACTGAGACTAGGCCAAGTTAAGTGCTATAATAAGAAAAGATCAAGAATTTGGTGTAGCGTTTATTGTAGCTTCTAAAATAAGTAATTTTTGAAGTTCTCATTTTATAAGAATGCCTATATTGTATTGTGATGTAACTTCATGAAGGTTTTTAGATTTATAAAAATACAAAAAATAACTTGAAGAAAAGTAGGGATTTTGATTAAGTATTAATATCAGGATGTAATTGTAGAGAAAAGATTATATGAAGGGCAAGGAAGATAGATAAGAGAAAATTTGAAGAAGGAAAAAATTTAAACGCTCTAGCTCAGAAAGAAGGCTTTTGTAAAGAATGAATGCCATCCACCGAGAGATAGCATTTCCATGTCATATAAATATTTCTGAGCTCAATGATTAATCCTAAGTATTTTTATTTTTTATTTTTATTATTATGTTTTTAAAGTTTGTTTTTGAGAGAGAGAGAAAGAGAGAGAGAGAGAGCAGGGGAGGGGTAGAGAGAGACGGAGAGAGAGAATCCCAGGCAGGCTCTGCACCATCAGCACGAAGCCAGATGTGGAACTTGAACCCAAGAACTATATCTGAGCTGAAACCAAGAGTTGGACACCCAACTGACTGAGCCACCCAGGTGCCCCAATCCTAACTATTTTTAAATCAAATTCATTTCACTGCTATTGAGGATATTTATAATCTCCCATCGTTGCATATAGTAGGAACAGTCTAATGTGAAAGCTGAACAAGCAATGTGAAATACTTGAAACGCCACTAATATAGTTTACATCTTTTTCTTAAGCATTAGCCTCTTTAGAAATTGCTCTTGGGGCACCTGGGTGGCTCAGTCGTTTAGGCTTTCGGCTGAGGTCATGATCTCACGGTTCCTGAGTGTAAGCCCTGTGCCGGGCTCTGTGCTGACAGCTCGGAGCCTGAGGCCTTCTTTGGATTCTGCGTCTCCCTCTCTTTCTGCCCCTCCCCTGTTCATACTCTGTCTCTTTCTCTGTCCCTGTCTCTGTCTCTCTCTCAAAAATAAATAAATATTAAAAAGAAGAAGAAGGAGAAGAAGAAGAAGAAGAAGAAGAAGAAGAAGAAGAAGAAGAAGAAACTGCCCTTTAAGTTATAAATAATCCTGACAAGCCATTGGTAAGGAGGGGTTCCTGAAGCAACACAAGGGATTCGGAAGTGGTGAAGTCTGAGCGCACCATGGGAGTTCCAAGGAGACCTTTTATTTGCCTTGAAGTTTTGACTAGGTTCCCCACTGCTTGCCCGTATGGGAAATCAGGAACTAGTTGTGAGCCTGCCTGGGTGTTACATTTTGCAATTTCTATGCCTACTGAGTCGGAGAAGATGGTACATTGGTGTATCCCTTGAATTATAATTTAAAAAAAAAAAGCCAATGTCTGCTAAAGAGAATGTTAATTAATTTATTATTTCCAAATTGAAAATATGGAATCCAAGAATTTAAAATTCATTTTTGGATTAGAACATGCTTTGGAAATATCCAGGCTAAGGAAAATTTTAGTACTGTTAGCAAGAAAGATATTTTTATGATGGAAATACTCGGAGCTTCATAGCTCTTAACCTGGGTAATAATAAACATAATTTGCAATGGTTTGGTACTACCTCAGTAGTTGAAATGGAAAACAGGATAAAAATAGCTCAAGCTCCAGAGTTTGGGTATTTGGGTTTGTAGAATGGTTTAATACCATGTAGATATAAAAACCAATATTCTCATAATGATTTTTGTGGAAATGAAGGTTCTCAGTGAACTAATTTTACTCAATAACAAAGCACAATTTTCCAGTGATTATCATCAACCCATATATTTCCTTCACTACCTGAGATTTACAGATAGCAGGTATAATCACAGTACTTTGTTTTCTGGCAGTTTTATCCCCAGATCTTTTCAACATAATAGCGGCATCTTCTTCTGAAACCACTAAGCTTTCTTTGATTGTGTCTTTAAAGAGGTGAGGTCTAATGTTGACTTAATTTCTTTGTACAGTTTAAATTTTTTGTAATGCTTTCTCCTGGCTGTAAAATCAGTTTCAAATAATTTTAATGCTGCCTTATGTAGATTTGAATCAAGAAGTAGAGGTCAAATGCTTTTTTACTTCAAACATTGGAAGATTCAAGAGTAAGCGTATTTTTAGCTGGACGTTCTGAATTCTTAGTCTTGTTATGCTTTGGGAAATAGAAAAAAAAACTTGCATTGGCATTCTACTTGGTGTAATTTGGATCCGTGATTTTCTGGCTTCGGTTTGTACGCTAAGCATTTGGCACAGTGAAGCCAAGACCATTATAAATAAACCCCTGGCTTCTGAAATACTGGGAGCATTATGTTCATAATGCAAGAAAACTTAAAAACATTGCTTTCATTGTAATAGAAGCTGCTATAACAATCCTGTAGAAGTAATGTTTATATCTGGATTTATTTTTTCCCAGTATTTTTGGTAAAAGCCTTACATTTTTATTTTGTAAGTGGCTGAAAAAAAATTGGTTAAATGAAATCAAGATGCACTGATGCCAAAAAGACATGTAAGCAATGAAATATGATGACTTAAAAAGTAGGTTTTGTTTCTACATCATCCAGGCTTACCACTTACACTGTTCACATACATTGGATATCTGCCATATTCCTACTTTGCAGTAGGAAGAACTGGCCCAGAAGTTTCCTCTTTATATATTTACGTGGTTGGGAAAGGAAATCCCCTGGAATACTTACTTTGGTAAAAGTTATTGTGATTTCTCAATGCTCATAGATAGAAAAATCTTAATACTCATAGAAAATTTAAATTTATTTTATGAATTGATTTGAAACTGAATTGAGCTGACAGCTAAGTATCACACGGGCAGACCAGTAACAAATCTGGCCATCCCTTAGGTGTTTCACTTAAGCATATTTCCCTCTTATTGCTGACACATATTATTTTACACTGACCAATATTTACATACTCTGCCCTGACATCAGTTCTCTGGCAACTAGGTGTCCTGCAATTCAATTTAATTCTGATGCTGACTACCCATGGTTAGTGTAGATCCCCCAGGTTAAGGACAAAATCCTCCCCAAGATTGCTCCCACTGCACACACTATTTGTAAGACTCAGAGACGCCAGGATTTCTGACCAACCAACTAAAATGTCAGACGTTTCTAGGACCTTCATTTGAGTTAGATAATTTGCTGGAATGACTAAGAGAACTTATGCAAAGCACTATATTTATGCCTATGATTTTACATAGTGTACAGATCAGTAACAGCTAAGTGGAAGAGATACATAGGCATGGTTTAGGGTAGAAAGTGGGAAATTCAGAGTTTCTAAGCCCTCTTTTTTTGGAATCAAGGCATGTCACCCTCCCAGGACATCAGTGGGTTTACCAACACAGAGGGCATTGTCCAGAGTTTTTATGGAGGTTTTATTATGTAGGCATGGTTGATTAAGTCATTGATCAGGCAAAGAACTCAAAAGTCCAGCTCTCTTCCCCTTGCCAGATTTGGCTAACCCAAAGTCCAGTGCTCTAATGCTATGGTTGGCCAGGGTTTTTGAAATTCTATTACAGGAACCAAGGACAAATTCATTATAACACACATATGTAAGTTTAGTTGAAAGTTATTTGATTGATGCTCTTCAAGACAATTTTTTTCTCAAGTGTTTATTTGTTACGAAAACAGAATAATGTTTTCTAGTGAGTCTTCTAGAATTATTATAATTGAATTATCATGATAATAAAATAGGAATTTGAATACAACTTTGAGAACTAGAAACCTAATTTTGTGTCATATAGCAAAAATAATTGCAGAATTGGTGTCACTAGAACATGTTTATTGTATTTAACATTGCCTTACAGAAAATATGGAAATCTAAATATGTTTGGTTGGATTAGTGAAAAAAGTAATTTCCCCTTTCCATGTTATTTATTATTCTCCAGTTTTTTAATTCTTCTCCTACATGACAGGTAATACATATAAATACTCACATTAATAAGGAAATTTAGAATAAACAACAAATATTACTAGATAATTTCAATGAAAAATTATGCATTGTTCATAGCACAGCATCCTCTTTTAGGATATCTGATTCTATTTCCGTAGATGCTATGTGCCTGTAGGTAATGCATCAATTCACAAAATCATTTTAACTATTCCTAATATATAAATGCATGTGTTCTTTGGCTTCTCCTCTGAATAAGTTTAACATTGCCCATTTGCCTCATTAATGCAGAGTTAAAAAAATATATTACAGATGTTCCTTATATGTCTTCTGGAGAGTTTGGATTTTTCTTCTTTTTGGAAAATTACCCTTTAAAAGAGATTATCAAGAGATTGATTACATGGCTTGGAAGAAAGCAGGAGAAAGGCAAACAAACACGGTTAGTTTAGTTACTTTCAAACCCTACCAACAAGTCAAACCACTTCAGAAAATCTGTGTTTAACACTTCAGAAAATCTGGTAATTGGTATTCATTGTTTAGCTCAGTCTCTCATTAATTACTAATTTGTTAAATATTATTGTTTATAATTATCATTACCTAATTAAGTAATTATTGCAAGTTGTAGTTATGATGTAGGTAAGAAATACATTTGTACTGAAGAGTACCTTTTACAAACAAAAGGGGTCCCATATGTAACTATCCTGTTAAATACAAAGAAAAACACAATTTCTACGGAAATTCCTTGAAAATCATCTACATGCTGATAACTCTAACATTTACATCTCTAGCCTAGCCTCCTAGCCTGAATTTCAGATTCCAGTGTTTTAGGCCTAAGCAACTGGAAGAATGGATTTACTATAATTGAAGTGAAGAAGGCTGCCGATAGGGTGATACTTAGGAAGAACATCACAGATCATTAGATATATGAGGTTGAATTCAATAGCAAAGTCTCAGTAGAAATAGCAACGGGGAGCTGTCAGCATTTGCATGATATTTATAGCCAGGCGACTAGATGAGATCATCAAGGGCGTCAGTGTACATGGAGGAGAGAAAAGGAAGAATGAGCCCTGGGTTTCTGTACTAAGTGTCTGGGGATATGAGGTGAAACCAGCAAAGGAAACTGAGAAGGAAGAGCCTGTAAATTAGGAGGCACACAAAGAGATTGTTCTATCTTGGAATTCAAGTGAAAAAAGTGCATCCGGGAGACCAAATGGTCCTGAGAGGTCAATTAAGATGAGGACCTAGAATTGACCACTGGATTTTTACCTATGTGAAAGTCATATTACTCATAACAGGAAAAAGCCAAAAATACTCGAATGCAGTGGATTTCAAAACAAATTGGAAGAGAGACAAGTGTAAACAATTCCGTCCTTTAACTGATTTTGTTTATGCCTGTGTCTCCTGGCAGACTTTCCTCAAGATGGAAGCTAGTGTGATCCCTTTAAAACTGAAGTCGGATGTGGTTACTCTCTACTACAAACTTTCCCATCTTACTGAGAATAAAAGCCAAAATCCTTATCTGGCTCTTCCATTATCTTTCTGACTTTATCCCCTACTCCTTTGGCTCTAGTTCCTTTACCTCCAGCTCTCCAGACTTCATGCCTGAACTCTCATGCTTCAGCGACTTTGTTCTTGTTCTGCCTTTTAGTTGAAATGCTCTTTTTTCATATATCCACCTACTTCAATCCTTCCCTGAATGCCATATCAGTGAGGATTTTGGGGGGCTATTCTATGGAATATCATGCCTCCCTCCCCTACCTTGCACACAGATATTCACTTTTTGGACTTAAATTTTGTCCTGGGCACTTATCACTAGGTAACATATTTTACATATTTATTTAGGTTCTTTGTCCTCTCCACAATGTTAGCTCCATAAGGGCAGGAATTAAGTTTATTTTGTATACTAGTATATTCTCTGTGCTTAAAACAGCACTCGTCACCCAGTGGGAATGCAATAGATATTGAAAAAGCAAATGAGAGAGATATCATTCAGCTCCTTATAAAATAAAATAAATCTCTGTTTTAGTTTTCATATAGTAAAGATAAACACCAGAAAATTACATCATAGTCTATTTTAAGATCATTAGGTGAAATGGCAAAAATAGAAGTAATAATCATTAATCTTATTGCAAAGGGTTTGAGTTTTGAAGGAAATTCAGACGTGAAATAATAGATTAAGTTACTTTGAAATGTATGTGTAAAGATAGAAATGGTATTATAATAGTATTATCATTTACAGTTATAATAATAGTGTTATAAAAATAGGTATGGTATAATTATAATTTCACATTTGTTAAAAGTGAAAAATATTTTCAAACGTAAAACACCATAATTATATTTACTTCTATGAAATTAGTAAACTGTTAGGAGGAAGCATTTTTTGGAGCAAACACTTGAGTATACTTTTTTTTAGAGTAAAAATGATCTGAAATGTCTCAATCAATCATAAGAATTGCTATCATAAATAAATGTTATTGAATGATATTATAATATGTGAGACAGAAAAAAGAACAGGTTCTAAGAAATATAAAGATTCTTGCAGTCACTAAGAAACACTAAAAAAAAAAAAAGCTAACAGAAAACTGAATATGATAGGCAAATAGTAGAAGAAACCAGAACAGCTAATAAAGTATGGATAGATCCTCACTGCCTTAGAACTCAGAAAAATGCTTATTAAATCAATAATTAAATATCACTTGACCTCCACACCGACAAATAATTAAAGAATGGAAATGCCAAGTGTTGGTTAAGATACGGAGTAAAACATTGTTGGAGGGAGTATAAATTGATACAATCAATTTGACAATTTCTAGTAAAGCTGAAATACACATATCCTATGATCCAGTTTGTCTGTGCCAGTGAAACGCTGTGGCCACACCTTAAATCTTCAATTAAACTGACTTTGTTATAATCCTGGAGAGACAGAAATGGAACATGTTTGGAACCAAGAAATTGAACTCTAATTAACTGTGTTGTTGGCTTTTTGGGGGCTTCTGAACTAAGGAAAGGTAAATGGTCAGGATGGAGGCTAGACATAGGACATACAAAGCTTAAAAAATTAATGTAACTCTGTTGCTCCCTATGAAAAATGATAGATGATTAGTTGGGATAAATTGTCTGAATCTCTGGGCTAGTATATGCCTCTATTGTAGGCTTTTTCATTCTTGGCTTTATGGACATTTGGGGCTGAATAATTGTCATGGGGGACTATGTCTTGTACAGTGTAGCATGCTTAGCCCCATCCCTGGTCTCTACTGCCCAGATGTGAGGAGCACTTACTTGTGACAACCAGAGATGTCTTGACATGTTGCCAAATGCCAAATGGGAAGGGGAAGAAGTTGGACCCCCTATAGAGAAAGTTCACTGATGAATGTCATCAATATTTCATTTGACGTGAAGGTAATAGTTCTGATTGTGTAAATTGGCCGTCTTAGTAGAGTTGATATCATTCTCTCTGAACCTCATATGCACTAATGAAAGTCCAGTTTCTTGGCTTCCAAAATGGGCCAGAACCTAGAAATGGTGAACACATCCACATATGGTCACTTTTTGAAATGCTACCCTATGACTGGCTGGTCTTCATGGATAACATCACTATGCCAAAGTCCTTTGCAACTGTAATAACAGCCAGTAAGATTTTGACACATTTAGTCCCTTCTAGGAATCTGTGAGAAGAAACAGAAATTAGGACAAAGATTATGTACAGAGAGTTCATTGTTATGTACTTTGAAAAATGATTATATTAAACTCTTTCTACCATTCTCATTCAAATGATCAAACCCAATTAAACCTACATAAGGAAAAACCAAAGAAAACAAAACAATAAAAAAAGAGTACAAGTAATATATTTGTATATTCAACAAGATTGTGAGGATACCGAGTAACTGGATTTACACATGACTGCATCCAGAAACCCAAATTATGTCAAGACTCCCTTGTTTTATCTTTATATCTCATCCTTGCTTTTCTACGTTGACTTATCTCAAATGGTAGCTGAGCATTCCCATATAGGGTAAGCATGAATAGTGTTAAAGAGTATTTTTAAGTCCTCCAGCATCCAAAGATAAGCACTACCAGGGCGCCTGGGTGGCTCAGTTGGTTAAGCGTCTGACTTCAGCTCAGGTCATGATCTCACAGTTGTGAGTTCAGGTCTCGCATCAGGCTCTGTGCTGACAGCTCAGAGCCTGGAACCTGCTTCAGATTCCGTGTCTCCTTCTCTCTCTGCCCCTCCCCTGCTTGCACTCTGTCTCTCTCTCTCAAAAAATAAACATTAAAACCAAAACAAAACAAAAACAACGATAAGCCCTACCAACAGATTTTCTTCCATGCTTTATGCATGTAATTGTTACGCATGCATAACATCCCCGAATACACACACACACACACACACACACACACACACACACACACATATTTGGGGAACAAACTAGATATATATAATTTTATAGCCTGCTTTAGTTACTTAGCACTTTTGTTTTTTGCTTTTTACTTAGCACTTTTTTGATGAAGATTTCCTTGTTACTAAATTTTATTTGAAAATGATGTTCAGAGATTGCCCACTGTTTCATTCATGTCTACCTTTATATAACCATTTCCTGCAAGATGTTTCCAACATTTAAGATGCTTTCAGTTTCCCACTGATATATGCTAAATGAAATCTCAAGTAAAATGATCAAAAACACAAATTTGTTATTCTGTCCTAGGATAAATTACAGAATTGGTGAGTCAAAGAATATGTATCTTTCTGAGAATCTTAAAAATAATTGCCAAAGTGACTTTGAGAATATTGTCCTGATTTAAAATTTCAACAGTAGGTGGCGTGGGGTGGCTCAGTCAGTTGAGCCTCAGACTTTGGCTCAGGTTATGATCTCACCTTTAGTGAGTTTGAGCCCCACGTCAGGCTCTGTGCTGACAGCTCAGAGCCTGCACACTGCTTCAGATTCTGTCTCTGTCTCTGTTTCTGTCTCTGTCTCTCTCTCTCTCTCTCTCTCTGCCCATCCCCTATGCACACTTGGTCTCTCTCTCAAAAACAAACATTAACAATAAATAAATAAATAAATAAATAAATACATACATACATACATACATACATACATAAAATTTCAACAGTGTGTGTATTTCCATTTTATTCCTATAAATCTGCTAATGGATGTTCTAGTTTACAAATGTCTTTGTAAGTTGGACAGGTGCTTTAATTTGTTTGAATCATTCTTCATGTATTTATTATTTATTTGCCCATCTTATTTTGAGAACCGTTTAAGTGTTTATTAGCATTTATTGGGATGCTTTTCTTTTTTTTTTTTTTTTTTTTTTTTTTATGAAGTTTATTGACAAATTGGTTTCCATACAACACCCAGTGCTCATCCCAAAAGGTGCCCTCCTCAATACCCATCACCCACCCGCCCCTCCCTCCCACCCCCCATCAACCCTCAGTTTGTTCTCAGTTTTTAACAGTCTCTTATGCTTTGGCTCTCTCCCACTCTAACGTCTTTTTTTTTTCTCCCTTCCCCTCCCCCATGGGTTCCTGTTGAGTTTCTCAGGATCCACATAAGAGTGAAACCATATGGTATCTGTCTTTCTCTGTATGGCTTATTTCACTTAGCATCACACTCTCCAGTTCCATCCACGTTGCTACAAAAGGCCATATTTCATTTTTTCTCATTGCCACGTAGTATTCCATTGTGTATATAAACCACAATTTCTTTATCCATTCATCAGTTGATGGACATTTAGGCTCTTTCCATAATTTGGCTATTGTTGAGAGTGCTGCTATGAACATTGGGGTACAAGTGCCCCTATGCATCAGTACTCCTGTATCCCTTGGGTAGATTCCTAGCAGTGCTATTGCTGGGTCATAGGGTAGGTCTATTTTTAATTTTCTGAGGAACCTCCACACTGTTTTCCAGAGCGGCTGCACCAATTTGCATTCCCACCAACAGTGCAAGAGGGTTCCCGTTTCTCCACATCCTCTCCAGCATCTATAGTCTCCTGATTTGTTCATTTGGGCCACTCTGACTGGCGTGAGGTGATACCTGAGTGTGGTTTTGATTTGTATTTCCCTGATAAGGAGCGACGCTGAACATCTTTTCATGTGTCTGTTGGCCATCTGGATGTCTTCTTTAGAGAAGTGTCTATTCATGTTTTCTGCCCATTTCTTCACTGGGTTATTTGTTTTTCGGGTGTGGAGTTTGGTGAGCTCTTTATAGATTTTAGATACTAGCCCTTTGTCCGATATGTCATTTGCAAATATCTTTTCCCATTCCGTTGGTTGTCTTTTAGTTTTGTTGGTTGTTTCCTTTGCTGTGCAGAAGCTTTTTATCTTCATAAGGTCCCAGTAATTCACTTTTGCTTTTAATTCCCTTGCCTTTGGGGATGTGTCGAGTAAGAACTAGACCCACAAACATATGGCCAACTCATCTTTGACAAAGCAGGAAAGAACATCCAATGGAAAAAAGACAGCCTCTTTAACAAATGGTGCTGGGAGAACTGGACAGCAACATGCAGAAGGTTGAAACTAGACCACTTTCTCACACCATTTACAAAAATAAACTCAAAATGGATAAAGGACCTAAATGTGAGACAGGAAACCATCAGAACCTTAGAGGAGAAAGCAGGAAAAGACCTCTCTGACCTCAGCCGTAGCAATCTCTTACTCGACACATCCCCAAAGGCAAGGGATGCTTTTCTTTACCTTATTGATTTATTTATTTTTATTTCTTAATGTTCATTTATTTTTGAGAGAGACAGAAAGAGAGAGAGCATGTGTGAGGTAGAAGTGGGACAAAGAGAGGGAGACAGAGGATCTGGAAGTGGGCTCTGCGCTGACAGCAGAGAGCCAGATGCAGGACTCAAAACTCACGAACCGTGAGATCATGACCTGAGCCAAAGTCAGACACAACCAATTGAGCCACCCAGGCGCCCCTCCCTTATTGATTTAAAGGAGATATTTATGTGGTCAATTTATTAACTTTTTATCATATATGCCACAAGCACATTTGTCAATGTGTCCCTTACATTATAATTTTGTGTTTTTGATATATAATAACTTTGGATTCATATTTAGTCAAATTTTCACTTTTTTTCCTCTTTACTCAGTCCAATCACCAATACCTGCTGTCATATTTAAACACTATTATTATAACTACAGTATCTGCATAAATCTAATTTCAAACATACTTTCCTTTTTCAACTTTCTAGCTTCCTCCCTATAATATGCCAACTTCAGTAACTCTCCTCACCTCAGGACTCCCCACTCATCAACCCATTACCATTTGGTCTCCTTCAAGTCTTGATTTCCCTTATGACCCAACAAAAAGCCAATCAAGATAATAAATCTCTGGAATATCATAAACTCCCTTATCCCTCTTATTCTACCTTTGCCCATTCAATAA
This sequence comes from Lynx rufus, assembly GCF_022079265.1. Taxonomy (NCBI): domain Eukaryota; kingdom Metazoa; phylum Chordata; class Mammalia; order Carnivora; family Felidae; genus Lynx; species Lynx rufus. The sequence continues at coordinate 93,218,735 of NW_025814878.1, forward strand.
AAATTCAATCCTGATCAGATTCAACTCTAGACTGTTTACCATATGATTCATTGTAATGAAGAAAAAACCAGCCATGTTATCTGGTTTCCCAGTAAACCAATGACCACTAACCACAACTGACCCTTTTTGCTTCAGTCACATCACAGTTCCTTAAACTGTTAACATCCTTCTCTTCTCCAAACTATCAGCTAATGGTCTTCATCATTATTTCACTAAAGAGATGGAAGTAACCCACAGAGGGTCCACATTCCCCACTGTCACAACCTGTCAATCTGTGTATATTGCAAGGGGAACTTTGCCAAACCTCTGTTCCTATGGATGTCCTGTTTTTGTTCTATGAAAATCAAATGTTACAGTTATCCACTCAATCTCAGTCCCTCTTCCCCGGGTCATTACTTAATTCCAGAAATGGTTCCCTTTCTGGTTGGTTAGAATAACCAATCATCCCTTTCGGTACTGTATTTTAATTGTATCTAAGTGTGGTCATTGTCCAGGGACCAGATCAGACCTGTAAATTTGTGAGAGAAACCATCGTGGATTCAAAGGGTACTACATGGTCACAAGGCTTGATTATTTACCATATTGAGATGACACAAGCCCCTCAGCTCTTTTATAGATTCAGACAAAAAACTGGAGAGAAGTCAAGCGTGGAAGACAGTATTTGAAAAGATTGCTTTTCCCCCAAGAGTCTGAGTGATCCATTAAAAACTATGTAAATGAAAAGATACATCATACCTTTTTTACAAAGCTTGAGTCAAATTTTCTTTTTTCTATTTTGCTTAGTGAAGTTTTTGTTAGCGTTGGAATAATATAATAAATTTTTAGCACACAAGATGAATTTCTAGTTAAAGATGTAGTCGGGTGCCAAACTTCTTATTTTGTCTGAACAGTATTAATATAAACTGGTAAATAAATGACATAGATTCCAACCTTCAGTGAAAGGAAGTGAAGAAATTCCACTCGTACTTTCAGTTAATTAGCTAGAAAATATTTCAGAAGAAATGCTTTAAATCTGAAGTAGAAATGTTCTTTCTATAAGAATAAATTTGAGGATATTTATTGCTAGACTTATTCAGAACAGAATCTGTCATACCTTTTATGAATATCATCTTTAATACCCTCAAGTCTTTATGTTCTCTAATACCCTTAATGAATATCATCTTTCAGAAGTACGTGTGAGTAACCACTCATGCCTAATGTAGGAGTTAAACAGACACAGAGTCATTTGTAACAATAAATAGGAAGCAGAGAGACAGAAAGTGAATTTTGATTAAGGTAGATTAGAGTAACCAATCATCTGCCTTTCTCTTCTTTCTTCTAGGGTGTATTAGGAGTGGATGGGATCTGGCTATTTCATTTCCCTGCTGAGTTGTGTAGTATGAAGCCGCTCCTCAGTCTCATAGGCCCAACCATACTGTTTTTAGATGCATGATGGGAAACTTTTCACTTTATTACTGGCTACTGCCTGGAAGTTCTAGACCTACTTCCCTAAACAGATAGTACTCTCCCCCAGCAGAACCAGTAGAGAATTTGTTGTGGGTACACTGTCTTTAATTTGCTACCTCACCTCTTCTACCAATCAATCTGTACTTTAATCAGACTTTTCTCAAAATTTGGTGGTAATTATAGGGAATAGATACATAGGAAAGAAAGAAAACATAGAATTTAACTTTACTGGTAAGTTGTATTCTACATACACCAGTGAGTCTGCTTTGAGGGGTGCCCATTTTTTTTTAAATTATGTTTTCTCCATTGCCAACCAATCACCCCCTTCCCAACCTGACCTAATGTTGTTTTCTTCTAAACTCTAAAATGCAAATATCTACTATGTTTTAGGATACTACCTTTTATTCCCAGGAATGATTTGCCTCAGAATTCACTGTCTTCCCAGCCAAACCCTAATCAATGTAGATACTAATGACTTTAAAGTTCCATGTGATTAGTCATTAAAAAGTCAAATCCTCCTAAATGGTGTTGGCCATGCAGGGCTTTGTCCTTCTAAATCTCACCAGGAGACCTAGACATAAGTCTAATACCCGTGTGTTTATTCTTCCCAAAGTCTTGAAAATAACTGTAGACCCTCTCTACAGTCCCTTCTCCTAAAGATAAGTATTAATTTTCAAAGCAGTAGAGTTAAATTCCACAATGAAGAAGAAAATTATCTTTGTAACTGCTTCATAATTTTTATTTAAAAATTTTTAACATTTATTAATTTTTGAGAGACAGTGCATGGGGGGGTGCAGAAAGAGAGGGAGACACAGATTCTGAAGTAGGCTCCAGGCTCTGAGCTGTCAGCACAGAGCCTGACATGGGGCTCAAACCCATGAACTGCAAGATCATGACCTGAACCAAAGTCGGCTGCTCAACCGACTGAGCCACCCCAGCGCCCCATGCTTCATAATTTTTAAAATGTCTCTCTCAGGAGTCTACTCACCTTGAGAAATGGGTTATGATGGACATTTATAATGTAAACCTTTAATTTAAGCCTTTGAAAGAGTATTTAGTTTAGGAAACAAATATTTATTAAGCACCAGTTGTCTACCAACATGGTGTTCTAAAGGTGAAACCTTGGTTAGAGAATCTAACCATATACACCACAGCCTCCTGCGCTTCTCAGGACAGCCCTTAAGAGGCCACATGGCCTGTTTACTTGCATGAATCTTCCATCAGATTATATGCATCATATGGGTGGGACTTTATAAAGGTTCTTTTTTGTCTCCTGTCACCAGTATTTAGGCCAGTGTACATTACATGTACATCATTGGAACATTTAGAGTAGCTTCTTAATGCATTTTTGAGTGAATGAGTTATAAATCTCATAACAAGATATTTGACATATTAGAGAGAGAAACATAACTATGTAACTGATTAAAAATTATGTGGTAGGATAATACATGGAATGGTTATCTTGTAGTTTATTTTTGTTGCCATAGGACAGAAAAGCATGAGAGGTACATTTGCCTTCATGAAAAAGTCCTAGAGTGTATAAGACCTGTGTTCTGAGTTCTAGGCTCCTTTTTAGTGGGGTGAGAAATAAGAGTTCCTTTGTGTTTCTTGGAACTTCTTGATAATAATTCCTACACAGGCTGCATCTTGGAGGCTTAAAGCTATTGAGAAACTCATTCTAAGAACTGATGAAGTGGAAGATGCTTGATCCAAGAGGGCAAGACCTCGACTCTTCCCTCTCAGGGCTGTGGGAGGGAGAGCTGTGTACTGTGCCTCAGGAGGCTGGACACTCTGCTGTGGTTGAGAGCTCAAGACTTCTCAATGTGGAGGGAGAGAGCTATTTGAGTGGTTCTGAGAGCCTGGACATTCTCGGTGAAGACAAGATGACTTTGTCTGCCCAGTTTTAGTTCCTATAAGCCCTTAATAACCTCAGAAGCTCTCTGGTAATGGTTTATATTGGGATATCCTGGCAGTGGAGGGCTAGGAACCAAATTTAATGTGCTGCAAAGTGTCCTGTAATAACTCAAGCTAATTAACTGTACACTCATTGATATGGTAGAGGTCAGAGAACAATTGATTTTTTTTTCCCCAGGAACTTTAGTATAGGATGGAGGGTTATGAAACTTAGAAGAAATATTTTAACTTTGACTAGAATTAGGGGCAGAAGAAAAGCATTTGAGGAAGAAGGAAGAGAATAAGCAAGTGTATGGAAGTAAGAAAATGTGTGTTCCAAGGAAAACACTTACTTTGGTGTGGCTAAAGCATTGCTTACCAATATTTCTGGGGGCATGGGGCTCATCTACAATATTTTCATATGTGGTACAAATACTATACTCTGGGACCTTAGATAATCTGATTCAATAGGTCTGGAATGGGATCCCATTAAGCAGAGTATGAAGTAGTTCTGCATGTGTGTCTGATGCACTCAAAGGGGTGAGAAACATAAGGATAGAGGGATGATGTAGCAGGAAAGACTAATGGGACTTTAGCTAAAATCTAGAGAGAACTGGGTTTTGGAGGATATTCAACCACTTGCTGAGAAGTTTGAACTTTGTATGGAGGGAGTTCCATCTTTCTCTATATACTACTTTATATTTTATTATGTGGGTATGCGCCATTTTTGTGCGTTATGTGTTTCTCACATTTAGCATTTATCAAAAGTGTCCCACACCTTCCTTTCCTTCCTCCATTCGTTCATTCATTTAATAAGCACATATTGAACATTGTTTATGTGAGAGAGAGAGATGTATAGATATGGATGTAATAGATATATTCCCTGATTTCAAGAAGTGCTTACTTAGTATGGTTCCCTTAATACTTAGTTACACTCTTGGTAAAAATTTTACCATTGGGTATCAATTTAGAATTTATATCAACCAGTTACTTGTATAGGGAAGCTTAGGCCATTTCCAATAAGAAAACAATACTTTTCCACAAAGATATTTAACACTTTTACCTCTAAAGGCAAAAATCTGCCTTTCAAAATATCTAAAAGGAGGAAAGTTCTAATCTAATTAAATTGGAATATCATCGTAATGAAAATCTAAATGAATTTTCTGAAACACTTATTAACTTTGTTGGTCTTTTGTTGTTCTTATTTTTCTTTTTTAAATTTTCATGTAAATTCCAGTTAGTTAGCATACAGTTTCAGTAATAGAATTTTGTGATTCATCACTTACATACAACACCAGGGCTCATTTCAACAAGCGCCCCTCTTAATACATATCACCCATTTAACCCATCCCCTAACCACCCCTCCTTCAGCAAACCTCAGTTTGTTCTCTATACTTAAGAGTTTTTCTTGTGGTTTACTTGTCTCTTTTTTCCCCATGTTCACCTGTTTTGTTTCTTAAATTACACATATGACTGAAATAATATGGTATTTGTCTTCCTCTGGATTGACTTAATTCGCTTAGCACAATACACTCTAGCTTCATCCACGTCATTGCAAGTGGCAAGATTTCTTTTTGATGGCTGAGTAATATTCCATATATATAATATTCCATATATATAATATTCCATATATTATATTCCATACACATATATATACATACACACATATATATATATGGCCTACCTCTTCTTTATCCAGTCATCAGTCAATGGAGATGGATGTTTGGGCTCTTTCCTTAATTTGGCTCTTATTGATAGTGCTGCTATAAACATTGGAGTTCATGCATCCCTTTGATTCAGTATTTTTTAATCTTTTGGTTAAATACCCAGTTGTCTGGGGCGCCTGGGTGGCTCAGTCGGTTGAGCGTCTGACTTTCGCTCAGGTCACGATCTTGCGGTCCATGAGTTCAAGCCCCGCGTCAGGCTCTGGGCTGATGGCTCAGAGCCTGGAGCGTGCTTCCGATTCTGTGTCTCCCTCTCTCTCTGCCCCTCCCCCGTTCATGCTCTGTCTCTCTCTGTCTCAAAAATAAATAAATGTTAAAAAAAATTAAAAAAAAAATACCCAGTTGTGCAATTGCTGGATTGTAGGGTGATTCTAATTTTAACTTTTGAGGGACCTCCATACTGTTTTCCAGAGTGACTATACCCAGTTTGCATTCCCATCAATGGTTTAAGAGGGTTCCCCTTTTTCCACATCTTCACCAACACAACACCTATTGTTTCCTGTGTTGTTGATTTTAGCCATTCTGACAGGTGTGAAGTGACATCTCATTATACTGGTTGGCCTTTCTAATTTAAATGTTTACTATTCATAATGACTGCCTTGAAGAAATTTCACTCTTAGTAGGCTCTTAAACAGTGGTGGTTGAAGTAGTTTTTGACAGTTTTTGCATAACTTGATATATTCAGTATGTGGGTGGGAATATGTATATGTGTATGTATATACTTTCAGGCAGAATTATAGTTACAAATGGTTTTGGCTTCAGATTCAGACCTCGGAATATGACTCAGTTCCATACGCTGACACTTTCCACTGTTATAGGTTAATCTTTTATAAACTTATTTTGAAAAGATGTGTTATGGTTATTTTAAAACTCCTTTAAGTAGAAATATTTCAAAAGTATAACATGTTAATCATAAAAGAACTCTAAGAACACATTTCTTCCCTATGAAAATTTTGGTGAAGCATAAAAAAAAAAAAACAAAGGAATATATTCTGCAAAATGCTGAAATAATGTCTGGAAAATATGTGAAACAGAAACCACCACACAATGTAAATTAAATGCCCATATTTATTTATATAATGAGTGTGACCCTTAGCGTATAGAAGATGCCTCTTTTTTTTGACTGTGGTTTTCTTGTATGAAGGAACACTGTGTGGCCTGGGTTCTACTTAATTAAAAGCCATTGAGGGCCTTCCCAGATGTGAAAGGGGCCTGAGTTGAACAGTGTGTTGACATCAGATGAATGGGCAAGGCCACCTGCTAGCTCCACTTTTGGCTTTGTGGATGATTTGCATTCCTGTGGCCTGTTGCTCGGCATGACCACTCTCAGCACTTCGCAGCCCCATGGCCTGTTTAATATCATGGATGCCTTCCAGTCATGAGGTCCCTCTTCTATATTAACATCAGCACACAATAGCAAGGGGCTCGTTCCCTGATATCTCTCCTCGCAGTATGATGTTTTTACTTAATGCAGGCCACATAAAAGAAAAGGAAATTCTGGATTAAGATAAAATAAATTTCTTCTTGCCTAAAATCATTAACAGAACGTTTGTTCTTTCATGAAGATAATGCTCCTCATTTTAATTGGCAAATAGGATGAGTTAGGCCAAATATATAAATCTTGACATTATTAATATCCACAGACTGTTTCCATTTTGTTTCTTCAACTTTTTTGCAACAGTCAGGCACCCAAGTGTGTGAAGACTGCAGAGGCTGAGATGGTATCAGTCTATAAACCTAAGGAATTTTAAAAATAAAGTAAAATAAAATCTGGGCAATTTTATGTTTCAGAAAAGAGATATTGGAGGTAGCAATAGAAGCGAAAGGAATGACTCATAATACTGTAATCTAGAACATGTTAAGAGCACAAAGGGAAGGGAGTTATTGAAGGAACTTGCCAAACACTTGATTTTAAATTATTTTAAGAGAAGCAAAACTAATGGGGATGTATGTAGGTAGACTTGGAGAATTGCCCATCAGAAATTGAAACAACAGCTTATCCAAACACTATCAGAAGTATTGACATGCATAAAGTGCCTCGTTGTTGTTTTCTTTTTTTTTCAAAAACAGTTCAGTCTTCATATTAAAATAGAAAATCAATATATTATTTATATACATTGAAATAAAATATGTTTGATTAATAAAACACCTGAAGCATCTGCATATATCTGTATGAGTTTGAGGTACAATTGTTCTAAATGGAACCAACATTATTTAAGATGCAATAAGCAATTCATAAAGAAACAATATCACTATTCGGGGGGCTTATAAAATGCTAGAAGTTCTCCAGACACAAACCAATAGTCACAGATGGAATATCTATAGGTAATAGAAGATAGTATTTGTGCGCAATGATTGAACCTATTTAGACCTTGCTTTTAAATAATGTCATCTGTGGCCTAAATAAACATGAGTGTGCGAATAGAAAAATGGTATAATAAGTGTAATACTTCAAAACATGTTTTTGTAATATTGTTTAAAAACTAATCACTGCCATTTTATTCCAAACACAACCCATTTTGAACTTTACCAGTAATGGGATAAATTAAAACAAAAGAATATTTTGTAATTTAAAAATCAGTGTTATTATTAATCACATAGACTGCTATGTTATTTTTAACAGTCACATTATTTTTCAAGAGACTCTACATTTCTTTTGATTAAAAATTGTTTTTAAAGTTTTCGGTCTGAATAACTTTGAAACACTAGTGGTTTACTTGTTTTCTTCTTCTTTCCTCTCCCTTTTTTACAATAATTCTGAACTTGTAAGAGGTATTTTCAAGTAAGGCTGAGAAAAAAAAAATTCTTCTCTAGTTTAATTCTGTGTCTTGAACTTATTTCTTTATGGGAGTTTGTTTTTGATTTACAGTGTCACATAGGAAACCCAACTGAATTCTGGTAACATGCTGAAATAACTGAGGCAGGTAGCTTTCCCACAAGAAATACTGGATGAAGTAAAGCTGATAAGAACACGTGGCTGAGAGGCACCTGGGTGGCTTAGTGGGTTAAGTGACTAGCTTCAGCTTAGGTCATGATCTCATAGTTTGTGAGTTTGAGCCCCTGCATCAAGAGCCTGGAGCCTGCTTCAGATTGTGTGTCTCCCTCTCTCTCAGTCCCGCTCACACTTTGTTTCTCTCTCTCCCTCTCAAAAATAAATAAAATATTTTTAAAAAGTTAACAAATAGAAGAATACATAGCTGAAATTTTCACTTACAGCCAAGATGGCATAATAAAGATTTGATTTATGCTCCAATGTAAAGCCGCCAAAAATGAAAAAAAGAAAGAAAGAAAAGAAACTTTACTTTTTATTTTATGTATTTTTAAAATTTTTAATGTTTATTTATTTTTGAGAGACAGAGAGAGACAGAGCATGAGCAGGGGAGGGGCAGAGAGAGAGAGGGAGACACAGAATCCGAAGCAGGCTCCAGGCTCTAAGCTGTCAGTGCAGAGCCTGACGCGGGGGTCCAATGGTGAGATCATGACCTGAGGTGAAGTTGGCCGCTTAACTGACTGAGCCACCCAGGCGCCCGAGGAAAGAAAATTTTTGACAGTAGACATCAGTCAAAGGAGAGTGATCAGTGAGATATAGAACACAAATGAGGTGAGTCATATGATAGCCCAGGGACACTGCCTTGGAAGAATGTCCAAGTTACTATTCAGGGACTAGGAACCTAGAAATTTATATCTAGCTAAAATAGCTTTTAAAAGCAAAGGTGAAATGAAGACTATTTTTGGTATCCAAACCTGAAAGAATTAATTACCAGGAGGTTCACGCTGTAAGAAATGTTCAAAGAAATTCTCCAGACAGAAAGAAAATTACTCCAGATGAAGATACAGATATATACAAGGGAATGAAAATTATCAGACATGGAAACTACATGACTAAATATATAAGATTGAAAAAAGTCTCTTTAAAGATAATTGTTTAAACAAAAATAACAACAGTATAATATGAAGGTATAGCATATAAATAAAATATATGAAACAACATACTGTGGGAGGAGAGAAATAGAATATAATTTTAAGGTTTTTATATTTATGAGGAGTATGAAATTTCTAAAATGTATACTGCAGTAAGTTCTATAAATCCTAAAATAACCGCAGAAATAATAGTTATGGCCAATAAGTCAATAAAGGAGATAAAGTGAAATTTTAAAAATAATCCAGCTATTAAAAAATAAGGCAGAGGGGCGCCTGGGTGGCGCAGTCGGTTAAGCGTCCGACTTCAGCCAGGTCACGATCTCGCGGTCCGTGAGTTCGAGCCCCGCGTTGGGCTCTGGGCTGATGGCTCAGAGCCTGGAGCCTGTTTCCGATTCTGTGTCTCCCTCTCTCTCTGCCCCTCCCCCGTTCATGCTCTGTCTCTCTCTGTCCCAAAAATAAATAAACGTTGAAAAAAAAAATAAGGCAGAAAAGAGGGCAAAGAATGAAGGAAACAAATAGAAAAGAAATAGCTAGATCATAGAGTGAAATTAACCATATCAAAAATGATCTAAACACCCCAATTAAAAGATAGACTTTGTCAGATTGGATGAAAAAAGAAGGCCCATCTACATGCTGCTACAAGAAACAAGCTGCAAGCATAAAAAAAACAAGCAAGTAAAAAGTAAAAGGATGGGGTAAATTTATTAGTATGAACACTAGTAAAAATAAAGCTGGAGTCCATGTTAGTATTAAATAAAATAAATTTTAGAGCAGAGAGTATTGCTGGGGTTAAGAAGCTATTTTATAAAGTGGTCAATTCATGAAGAAGACATAACATAATCCTAGGGTTTATGTTCCTAAAATAGAGCTTCAAAATACATGAAACAACAACTAATGGAACTGCAACAAAAAAGAGATCCATAATAATTGTTGGATATTTTAATATCCCTCCTGAATAATTGATAGAACAAATAATCAGAAAATCAGCAAGTATATAGGAAACTGGAATAACACCATCACCAACCTGACTTAATTGATATTTATAAAACACTTTACCTGATAACAACAGAATACACATTTTCTGTGAACATGGGATACTTCCTAATATAGACCATATCTACTATATAAAACAATTCTCAATAAATAGAAAAGTACTAGGGTGATACAAAGAACATTCTCTGACCATGGTAGAATTAAATTAGAAACAAATTAGAATGAGTTAAGTTGGAAATACATCTGACACATCCCCAAATGGGAGGAAATTAAATAACACTAAATAAACACATCTAAATAACTGATGTGTCAAAGAAACAGAATGAAAAACTAGAAATTATTTTTAACGAAAAAGTGAAAACCCAAGATGATTAGCAATTATTTTTAACTAAGAAAATGAAAACATAAGATCTCACATTTATGGAATACCACTACAAAATGGAAAGCAATACAAAAGGGAAATTTATAGCACTGAAGTTTCAAATTAATCACCTCGGTTTCCACCTGAAGACACAAACGATGAGAGAGGAAATGATGCTGCCAATATCAATGTAATAGAAAACAAAAGCAATAGCGTAACTCAGTGCAACCAGAAACTTCTTTGAGAATATAAAATATTTGAGAATATCATTAAAATTGTTAAACTTCTAGCCAGACTACGAGAGAGAGAGAGAGAGAGAGAGAGAGAACACAACGTATTCACATCTGGAATGGAGAGGTTGAACACCAGAGATTTTACAGATATTGAAGAACAATATTATGATTATTTGTTCAGATGAATTGTTTGGATGACACAAACTACAAATGTTGACTCAAGAAAAAAATAGATCATTTGAATAGTACTATATCTATTCAAGAAATTAATTTCCACAGGATAATTTCAATCCAAGGTGGCTTCAGAGGAGAATTCTGTCAACATTTAAGGACAAAATAATAACAATTCTACACAGACTTTTCCCTAATTCATTTAATAAAGCCAACATTAACCTAATATCAAAATAGAACAAAAATAGTTATAAGAAAGCAATATCTGTAAACTGAAAACTACAAAACATTGTAGAGAGAAATTTAAAGTTACCAATGGAAAGATATACCTTATTCCTGTCTTGAAAGACTCAATATTGTTAAAATTTCAGTTTTTCCCAAATTGATATACAGATTCAAAGCAAGACCTATCCAAATCTCTGCAGTCTTTTTAATAGAAATTGACAAAACAACTTTGAAAAAGAACAAAGTTTGAGGGTTCACATTTTCTGATTTCAAGACTTTTAAAGCTATAGTAATCAGACAGGTGGTAATGGCATCAAGGTAGGCAAATGGATCAATAAAAGAGAACACCGTTCAGAAATAGATCCACACATATACAGACAACTGATCTGGGGCAATGCACAAGAAATTCAGTGAAGAAATGAGAGTCTTTTCAACAAGTGAACAATTGTATACTCCTATGTAAAAAAAAAATCCATTGTATATTTAAATACCTAAAACAATATAAATTTATTAGGCAAAAATCTTTGGAAGCTTGAGTTAGGCATTTATTTCTTAAATATGACACCAAGAATATGATCCATAAAAGAAAAAATTGATGCTATAGTTTATCAAAATTAAAAGCTTTGTTCTTCCAAAGCACTGTTGAAAAAAATAAAAAGACTTGTTGTGAACTGAGAGAAAATTTCTGATAAAGGACTTATGTTCAGGTAAATAAGATCAATAATAAGAAAACTAAAACCCAATAAAGAAATTGGCAAAAGATTTGAAGTGACACTTCACCAAAGAAGACATATGGATGGGAACTAAACTTATGAAAAGATGGTGAAGTTTGACCGTACCTCCTGTTGGCAATGATGTTGAACTACTGAATTTCTCATATGCTCCTGGTAGAAATATAAAATAGATAAAGGCACTTTGGAAGACAGTTTGACAGTTTCTTAAAAAGTTATACATTCACTTATAAATATGCAAATACTCTGTGACAGAGTCATTCCACTCCTAGGTATCTACCTAGGAATAAAGAAAGGATACAAAGAATTCTCCATGGATGTTCCTAGAAGCTTTATTGGTAACAGGTAAAAAATTGGAAACAACTCAAACATCCATCAGCAGGTAACTGGATAAACAAATTGAGGTATATCGTAATAATACTACTAAGCAATAAAAAATAATAAGCTGTTGAATTATCCAAGCAACATTAAGAATGAATCTCAAAACAATTATGCTGAATAAAAGAATCCAGACAGAAAAGAATACATTGTATATCACTACATTTATATAAAATTCTACAACATTCAAACTGACCTCAACTGACAGAACATTTCAGTGATTGCTTAGAGCCCTGGCGGGAGTGATTACAAAGGGGAAGAAGAAATTTGGGGGAGGATGGATATGTTCATTATTTTGATGGTGATGATATTTTCATGAGTATATGTACATATCAAGGCTTTTTAAATGTACTCTAAATATGTGCAGTTTATTATATGTCAATCATATCTTAAGTTATTTATTTCTTTTAAAACATTTACTTATTATTTTGAGAATGAGAGAGAGAAGCCAAGAGAGACAATCCCAAACAGGCTCCATGCTTAGCCCAGAGCCCGCTGCTGGGGTCAATCTCATGAATCATGAGATCATGACATGAGCTGAAATCAAGAGTCCGATGCTTAACCGACTGAGCTACCCAGGTGCCCCTGTCTTAAGCTATTAAAAAAATAATAATTAAAAAATAATCCCACAACAAGATACCACTCTACACACATACAAATGCAACCAAACATGCACAGTCATAAATGCCTATCAAACTATATGTTTAAATATGTGCAATATGTAGTATTTCGGTCATATCTCAATAAAGCTGTTAAAAAATTCATAGCTAAATGCTGGGTGGCTCAGTTGGTTAAGCATCTGACTCTTGATTTTAGCTCAAGTCATGATCTCAAGGTTCGTGAGTTCAAGCCTTGGGTCAGACTCTGCGCTGGCAGAACAGAGCCTGCTTGGGATTCTGTTTCTCTCTCTCTCTCTCTCTCTCTCTCTCTGCCCCTCCCTTTCTCACACTCTCTTTCTCTCAAAACAACTAAATAAACTTTAAAAAATTAGAAGATCCATAGCTAAAGGAATAAGGAAAGAAAATAAATCTCCGTATGCCAAAAGTGCAGAGAAATTAAGGCTGGAGTGCTCAGGGAAACCTGTCAGAATGCAGTAGCCCCTCATGGCTTCGAATCCGATAAGGCTATTGGGATGGAGGTTCTGGTAGCCATTCCAGTACAGGAGACTCACTCTGGGCCTTTTTGTGGTGTGGAATTTGGGCCACCCACTAGAGAAAAGCAGGAAAGCATATCGGAACTCTGGTCATTGAAGCGTCACCTGTAAGAAATCAAAATTACAGGCTGTGTTATGTGAAACTGTAGAGTTTGACATTGTTCAATTGCATAGAATCAAAACCTTAAGAATTTACTATAAAATCTCTTTCTGCACCATGGAAATCCTTGAGGCTTTTGGTAAAAGCAAGCCTCAAATAATTTTGTAGTGATACTTTCACAGTCCAGAGCACAGTATTATTATATAATCATATTTAACTTATTTTTTAGAGTTTATTTGATTTATTTTGGTTTTTTTGTGTGTTTTTTCCCCTTTTTTTCCCCAATATATGAAGTTTATTGTCAAATTGGTTTCCATACAACACCCAGTGCTCATCCCAAAAGGTGCCCTCCTCAATACCCATCACCCACCCTCCCCTCCCTCCCACCCCCCATCAGCCCTCAGTTTGTTCTCAGTTTTTAAGAGTCTCTTATGCTTTGGCTCTCTCCCACTCTAACCTCTTTTTTTTTTTTCCTTCCCCTCCCCCATGAGTTTCTGTTAAGTTTCTCAGGATCCACATAAGAGTGAACACATATGGTATCTGTCTTTCTCTGTATGGCTTATTTCACTTAGCATCACACTCTCCAGTTCCATCCACGTTGCTACAAAGGGCCATATTTCATTCTTTCTCATTGCCATGTAGTACTCCATTGTGTATATAAACCACAATTTCTTTATCCATTCATCAGTTGATGGACATTTCGGCTCTTTGCATAATTTGGCTATTGTTGAGAGTGCTGCTATAAACATTGGGGTACAAGTGCCCCTATTTTATTTATTTTGAAAGAGACAAAGACAGCATGAGCAGGAAAGTGGCAGAGACAGCGAGAGAGAGAGAGAGAGAGAGAGAGAGAGAGAGAGAGAGAGATAATCCCAAGCAGGCTCTATGCTGCCAGTGCAGAGCCCAATGCAAGGCTCAACCCATGAAGCTGTGAGATAGTGACCTGAGCCGAAACCAAGAGTCAGACACTTACGCCGACTAAGTCACCTAGGTGTCCCTACCTTCATATTTTAAAAAGGCAAGAAAACTGGAAACATAGAAGTCTATGCCCAGTGAAGCTATCATTTAAGAGTGAGTGTGACGTAGAAGGATTTTCAAAGTAAAAATGCAAGAAGTTATCACTCCCAGATCATGACTCAGAACATGAACAAAGCACTACTTTCAGGTAGTAATTGTACTGAGAAGGAAGGGATAGAAAAAAAGGAAGAAACAACAAGCTATCAATATAATATAGCCATTGAGTCTGAACATTAAAAATAATAATTACCTGTGGTATGAAATAAAGTGAAAATACAATACTAGACAACAATTAGGATACAGGAATTAAACATTTTTTTGGAATTTGTTTTTATGTTTATTTATTTTTGAGAGAGAGAGAGACACAGTATGAGCAGAGAAGAGGCAGAGAGAGAGGGAGACACAAAATCCAAAGCAGGATCCAGGGCTGAGCTATCAGCACAGAGCCCAATGTGGGGCTCAAACCCACAAACTGCGAGATTATGACCTGAGCAGAAGTTGGATACTTAACCGACTGAGCCACCCAGGTGCCCCAGGAGTTAAAGCTTTTAAAGGTCCTTGTACTCAATTGCAGGATAGAAATATTGTTAGTTGTAGGCTTTGTTAATTTCTTAAAAAATGATAGATTTTTGTAGCAATTACTGAAAGAATGGTAATATAAAATATAATATACAAAATATACATGATAAGGAACTGGAAAATTTAATTCAATAAAAAGTAGGAAAGGGAAAAAATAGAGAGAAATGGACATAAATAGTTCACTCATATCTATCAACTGCAAAAATTGTAGATTAAATAATAATTTCTCAAAAAAATGGATTGGGATACACATGGAGAAACTTTAACCCATTGTTGATACTAGTTGAAATTGAGTGATGCATAAATGAAAATTAATTAAATTCTATTATTCTCTATTTTTATATGTGGTTGAAATTTCCCAAAATAAAAATGTAAAAGAATAAAAAATTTCCTTTTATAAAATTTTACAATGAACTTTTAAAAATCAAAGCTATAAACAATAAATAGATTGGCTCTTAAAAAATTCTTGTTATGTTCTTTTTACAGAGGCACCTCCAGAAGGCACTTTACAGGTTGTTTGTAAATTGTAAGAAAGAAAAAAGACGAAGCAAGGGCTGTGGAAAAATTAATTTTTGAGAAAAAAGACTTTTTAAAAAAGCATGAAGGAGTTGCTACTTAACAAGTAACATAAAATTCAATAGAAAATAAATTTTATTAATGAAATTGCCTTATAGCAGTGTTTTTACTAAAAGAAAATGAAATTCTTAAAGGCATGAAATCTGCATTTTTATGATCAAAATAATCTAAGGGTAATAGTGAATTGCATTAATTCCTTCATCTTCATAGCTACTTGAATAATTACTGAGCCTATGGATGAGAAAAAAATTAAAACAAACTTAATAACCCAGTTCAATTAATAGTTATAGGTGATAGGTTTCCTTAAGGGTTTAGAGGACACAGACATTGTCTTGGTAGGGGCTTTAGAGGGATTGGAGTTCAAAACGAAGGAGGCAGAGTGTCACTTTGCTGATATTTGCTGTCTCTGTTATTTAAAGATTTCAGTAGAGTGAGAAGTAATTCGACATGCTAGCTGACAGCATGTTCAGTGAGGCAGACCTGAGTTTGTATTCTGAGTGCACTTTATACTGGCACTATGACCTTGGACATACTACTTAACCTCACTGACCCGTGGTTTTTCTCCTCTGTAAAATGGGGATAATATGGCTGCTTTACAGAATTGTGGCAACTAAATAAGAAAACAGGGTGCTTAGCTATAATATTAAAGGGGCAATATTGTGCTGGATAAAATGAGGCTAAAGAGGTAGAAATGTGAGCATTGGTCCAAGAGCTGGTAAAACTGTAATAATAAGTTTTTTGGGGTGTTTTGTTAATATTTTATTTAAAATTATTTGGGGGACAATTATTATTATTCTGAACTGTTTATAGTAATGAAGATTTATTTTAAGATATGAATCTCCAAAAAAATAGGGAATTAGCTATATAAATGATGACAAAATGCAATGGGATAATTTGCAGCTTCTTTAAACCTCAGTTGTTTCATCTGAAAAATGGAGATAATACCTACCCCTTGAAGTTACTGTGAAGGTTATCTGAGTTTCTATAAGTAAAGTATTTAGCACAGTGCCTGGGACAAAGCAACACTCCATTTTGTAAATTCGCATGTGTGTGCATAGAAACAAATTTGGGAGAGTATAATATAAGTAGGTATAGATTATGGTTGAGTTTGTATGAAGAGCTTTATAACTTTTAATATTTTTATTATATTTGCCAATTTCCTTATAATATAACCTTGGTATTTTATTTTATTTATTTTATAGTTTTGCAATTGCAATGATAACAATATTGGAATTGAATCAATAAACCAAGTAATAAAAAATAAGATTAAAGGGTCTGTTATTTGGAAGGATCATCTTACACAACACTTCCCTCCATTTTCTACAATTTTTTTCAACCTACATGCTCCAATAATGCATTAATATTTGTTTAAATGTATGCATTTTTATGTTATTATTATTAATGAATTTTATAACTTGCATATAGCAAATTATTGACTTATAAACTAACAGTATGACTAGTATAAGGAAATTCATAATGTTTGAATAAAAATAAAATTGAGAAATCAAACAAGTATAAAATCCACCAAAATATCCAAACTAAGAAGGTGACAGAGATTATAAAATTTCTCAGTGATGGTTCTAGGTAACTAGTTTATGAGAAAAAAAGTGACTTACAGTTCGTTTCTTACCAAATCATCATTTTGACAAAAACCTCATCTTGTTTAACTGGTTTCTTCTAAAGTTCTTTCAACTTAATTGTATGTACCTATTTTGGAGTTGGAGAAAATAAAATGGAATTGTCAAGAGATTTGTATCAGAGAGCAAATTAGAATGTGTGCTTAATTTCAAATCTTGAAAATGGTGTTTTCTAAAGCAGTAGAAAGCACTTAAGGTTTTATTGGGCAGGAGGGTAACATCAGCAATGCGATATTTAAGCAAAATCACTGTTGGCAATGTAGTCAATGGGCTGGAAGGGACAGAGTTAATTGAGCTGAAAACCAGTATTGATGAACAAAGACACATTTTGTGGTTTGCTTTACGTATTAGGCTTAGTCTCAGATCTGGTTTAAGGCAACAGGACATTTCTCCAGGAAAAGTTGCTTTTGAACCAGAGGGCTTTCCCAGAGGTACTTAGAGGGTTCTTACCATCATTACGAATGTGTCTGAGGAAAGTGGTTCTCTTTCCCACTTAAATGTTTCACATATTTAGATATTGACTATAGAGAGGGATAAGAGGTTTCATTGGAAAACTAGTTACCACTAAAACTTACTTGAAAAAAATTGTACTTCTGTGGCCCTGCAGTGCACAGGGAGAAAGCCTTCAGTTGCATGATTTCATTACTTTTGTTTGAAGAGTCCATTGTGAAAGTCTTTCATTCTGCTTATTGTCTATCCTGAAGATACTGCATAGACACGGGTTTTTTATAGCATGGTTTCATTGTGGCATAAATCATTTTGATATTATCTGCTTAGATTGGGGATCTTCCTCTTTGAGAATGTAAGTCTTCATTAGAAGCTTAAGAAAAATATTTAATCTTTTCATTTAAACCTATTATGAGAAAGGAAGTTAAGTAAGTAAATACAGGTTTGCCTGAAGTGCTACTACTCAGTATAGTCCCTTGATCAACAGCATAGGCATACAGCCCGGACCTCCTGCATCAGAACCTGCATGGAAACATGATGACCCCGTGATCATGTGCTTGTGATGGTCTGATAGACACTCTCCTGAGAGCACATGGGCACCTGAGTCCAAGGAGTAAGATTTATGGACAGGCACTGAGTATATTGGTATTAACCACTTACATTACATTCAGCTTATTGTTGGAAAATACCAATAAGTATTGAATAATGCTAATGTGTTGGGGATCAGTCTGCACTGTTCCTTTTCTCCTTTCTCCTCACTCCTATTTGTTTTTTTAACTGGTTAATAAAGATAATTCTGTTAAAGCTTTGTTTCTTTTCTCAGGCTATATCCAATGACAGTAACAGATTGGAAGGTCAATAAGATTATTGTTTTTCTAAATGATATAAAACTAGGTTTTTTTTTTTCCTTTCTAAGCAAAATCACTGAGTTAATGAGATAGCCTAGTATAAAAACAGCCACCTTCTCTTCATGGCTTCTTTTCCTACTTGCTCAGTATCATTAGCTGTATCGGATTTCATAGGCACTGTGCCTGACAACCTAGGTGCCATTTTACTATTATGTCATTTCCAGCCATTTTTGGTCCCTGTAAGAGCATAAATCAGACTTATTAGTAACTTATTTTTTTATTTATTCCCTCTATTTCCTTTTATTCCATTTCTTGGTTATTTTGTATGTAGAATAATATGCATTGAGACTCTAAATGTTATGCTATTGACCTTTCGCTGTCCCTAGTAAATTCAGTCTTTGCAGCTATATCTCCATTTTTAATTCAAATAATGAGGAATGGTATATAATTTGGAAGAGAAAGGCAAGATAGACTCGGAATAATCTTTTATCATCTTGGAGATGTCAGGTGTTTAAATCCGTATTTAATATTACCTCCGCCATAGCTCTGGTTTCTTGAAATACCAGTCATCCATGAACCATTACCCTGACCTAGACTGGATAATAATTCTCATGTGGTAGCTTTTTGGCTATTTACCTACCCCGTAAGTGTAGTCAGCATGGTATTATGGGAAAAGTCTGAAGGCTAGAGTATGTCCATGAATTTAGTTCATACAAGGACACAGTCTTAATGAGTGCTTAAGGGTCAGCCATCATCAGAGTCGATATAGCCATCATTGTCAGATTCCAAGTTTTTACACATGACAGATGGCATGAGTCAGCCAAAATGCATAAAATATGATGCCATAAAAAACAGTTACCTCACTGAATAAATGTGAAAATGAAATAAGATAAATGTGAATGGTCTTTCAAAAGAGAACATATGCCACTGTGATATGATATGAAGGTTGTGTTTTACTTCACACTCTCAATGGACTATGAGATTGAGCTGTAAGTAGATGTGACTAAGTTATCTTATCTTCATGTAATCATTTGATAACAGATATAGTCTAAAGTAGGAATTATAGCATTTTGTGACATTGAAGGCATATTTTAATTGAAAAATTAGTGTAGCGGAATCCCCAACCAGAGAAATTTCAAAATTCCTTTGACTCTAAAATAGGAGCCCATATGTATGAAGCAACTTTTAGTATTATAAGAAAAACAGTCTTGACTGTTAGAAGTGTGAATTTTAATGGAATGAATTTTCCTTTCCTCCCAATATATCTGAGGCTGTAGAGAGTATTATATAGGACATACTTTGTAAAGTCATACCCTTTAACTTTCTTCTTATCTTGGCTTGGTAAATCCTAGAAAATAATGATTATATGACATTTGCTAACACTCAGATTATACCTATTACAATACCACCTCTCTCCACCATTATAACTATGTGCTAACTGCCATTGCATCCAGGTATATGAAGTAATATATAGGCCCCAAGTGCCAAGCAAATGCAAAAGCAGGCAAAGCATTTTCCCCTGCATATGGGAACCATCTCTTAGGAACTTAACTTCGACCTAGATAGGCAGTTTGAATTGCTTCTATACTTCCTTTGTTAAGAAACTATTTTTATTCTTAGAACCAAGCCTTTGCTTTTGGTTCTTGTATGAAAACCGTGGACAGCTAAGACATTTGCAAACTGGAGAGTTTTGGTACAGGGTGTTTGTTCCAAACCTTTTGAAAGAAAGTATATGGGGTTTGTTACTACTTTGGTTATTTCAAGGGCTGTAAAGATTAGTCTCAACATTAGTTCCCATGCTGCCCCTGCACTGACATTATTACATTTGGGCAAATGTGTACTAGTGGGGGAAATGGGCCGTGGAGAAGGGGTGAGGAAAAGAGTGGAATTTAGGCTACACTGTTGCTATCAGCACTTCCTCAGTGCAAGGCTATTTAATGAATTTTAGCCTCCACAGATTTTTAGTAGTGTTGAAATTTTGGAAGGCAGATGTTTGACTATTCACACTGTTTTGCTATGCTGTTTCTTATAAAAGGGTAGGAAGAAGACAATTGAAGGAATATTTGCTGCACCCCTATTGCTAGCACTTTCCAGTAGCTGAGATGTAGCACCTTGTTTTGTTTTGTTTTGTTTTGTTTTGTTTTTGTTTATTTTTGCCTGGTTTCAGTCCTGCTTATGTCTGTTTATCTTTGCCTGTTGCACATTAACTGAGCAGAAGAATATTGTTTCTGTGATGTGCAGAATTGTACTTTGATGGTCATTAAAAGTTTGGAAATGAGTGGTGTTTGGTATTAACCAGCTGTGGCCTTGAGTGATGAAATTCTAAAAATATGTAGTGTGCCTTCTCAAAACGCATGTGCCTTAAATATGTAGAAGTAATCAAACACAGAAGACCAACCTTTAGGCAAATTGGCTGTAAGGGGCATAAGCATGCAGTCCTTGATTCCAAGGATTGCATTTCAGGAGTTGGAGACTTTGATATGTAAATGGGAATGATTGTATTACTAACAGTTCTAAAATTGACCAATAAAATGAAAACATTTTAGTTTTTATTCAGATAAAATAACAGGACACACACACACACACACACACACACACACACACAAGAATGACATAGTTATATCAGTTAAAGGGTCTTAAGAGTTTCAAACAAAGTAACGCATGACCAAGAGCCAGTGACCATTGCTATTATGTTTCCTGCTTTAATTCATTTAGTACTCATTATTTCATACAGTTGCTCTTTCAAATGCCTTAGGAATCCAGGATTCCAAGATAAGATAGCTAGTCATTAGAGCCCTTAGAAAATAAGTGGCTTTGGATATTTTAGTCAATTTGTACCTAGTCACTGACACCTGAAAAGATTCATAATTTATTCTAAGAATGGAAAACATTTTATTGTTACAGGCAGCATTAGTATACGCAGAAAAGATAAGGATAGGCGAGATAAAAATGTACGAGTTTCTCTAGAATGTTTTTTTTTTTTTTTTGGCCAAAAACTTATTGTTGAAACTCCCTCTAAATAGTATTAAGTACATTTGTGCTAACTCCAGTGATTAAGTTGGACCTTATGCCTATGTTTACACGGAACTTTTGATTTTTAATACTTTGATCAAAAATATTTATTTAGCGTACTATCAGATGATGTATGAAAAAAATACCTGTTAGGCAGAAGGCAATGTTTTCGTTTCTTTTTTGCAGAATGTACTGGTGTGCCTGGATTTTCGGCTTTTATGAAATTGTTTTCATAATACTCTGAAACATTAACTCATGGATTTCTTGGTTTTTTCCTATTTCAAAAAAAAAGAGGTCATTTTGTCAACTCAGCAGATGTCAAATCTAAATTTCTCTTGACACAATTGAAGCCTGTCTCCTCTTCCACTTGAACAACTAGAAAAAGAGAACACCTGTGGGACGTCACCCCCCTACAATAATAAGTCCCTCCTTAACCTTCTCTTTTTCCAGTTCATTTTAAAACCCCAAGCCCTGAAATTTTCCTCATAGGTCCTATTATCCTTGCTAAAATTGTTGGATGCAATCCTGTAGTCACACAGCACTGCCCCACATGTGTGGAGCCTTAGCTTGGGAAGAGCGATCTTAGAAAGACCATACTCTATTGCAAAGGTATGGTTGCCTAGCTCACCATGTTAGGCAGCTAACATTCCAGGTAATTATGATAATAACACGGAGTACAAGTAAATATATAGGTGCCATGTGGTCCTTTCTTTTTCATAATTAATTTTGTATTTCATATTCTTAAAATTAGTTACTCTTTCCTGAATTATCTTCAATATTTTTCAAAGCATTCATCCTATTTTAGATTAGGTATCTCTTTTCTGAGGCCAGGATTAGTCATGGAACTATCTTGCTTTTCCTTTTTATAACATAACATCATACTTTATTGATTCATGAAATTCATGGTAGGAGTCAGGATATATAAAAAATGGCATTTAGAGAATAATTTGATGGTGATCACATGGAGCTAGAGCATTTTCATCTACAAACACTGTGAAATGCTAGTAACTCCTAAAGCACTCTCTTTATCCCTCCTTACTCTCCAACTTCAGGATCCCGCTCCTGTTCTATTTGTATTTACAGATGTAAATAGATTAGCTGTATAGGTAGACATGGTACAGTCATTAAAAGCATGGGTTTTGAGTTTTACCTTTGGCATGTATTCCCTCTCTGATACATGTGAAAACTCTAAATACTTTTAAACTCCAGTTTCTCATCTATGTAATGGCAAAGACGGAAGTGACCATGTCTAAATATATACAATGGAATATTACTCAGCCATCAAAAAGAATGAAATCTTGCCATTTACAATGACGTGGATGGAGCTAGAGTGCATTATGCTAAGTGAAATAAGTCAGTCAGAGAAAGACAAATACCATATGATTTCACTCATATGTGGAATTTAAGAAACAACACAGATGAACATTGGGAAGGGGGAAAAAGAGAGTACAAACAAACCATAAGAAACTCTTAATGATAGAGAACAAATGAGGGTTACCAGAGGGGAGGTGGGTGAAGATGGGCTAAATGGGTGATGGTCATTAAGGAAGGCACTTGACGGGATGAGCAATGAGTGTTATTTGTAAGTGATGAATCACTAAACTTTACTCCTGAAACCAATATTATACTATATGTTAACTAAATAGAATTCAAATAAAAACTTGAAACCAAAAAACCAACCAAACAAAAAATATGCCCCAAACTGACCACATCATCATAGGGTGACTGTGAAAGTTAAACAGGATGATACACTTGAAATAGTTTGTAAAGCATGTGACCCACAATGAGCATACATTAAATATTACTAGCCCTGAAATTACATTATGATTTTTATTATTTTCATCATCTCTTAAGTGGTATCACCATCAAAATAGTTTTTTTGGTACATTTTAGTCATATCTAATTTGTAGCATACTATTAACCTTAGGAAAGTTTAAAATTACTGCTTTCCAATCCGATTTGTTGTTGTCATTTATTTGCTTGTTTAATTATGTTAATGGTTGTTTCCTATTGTCTCACAGCTATTTATTTGCACTTGCACTAGTTTAAATCATTACTTCTGGCTTGTTTGAACATTTTTTTTGCTATACTGTATATTTATCTTTATGTGGATTGTTTTGGCTTTGTTTCCTCCTTTTTTTTTTTTTCTTTAGGTTTTATAATTGTGGAACATTGGGAGAAGACAATCACCATATAAAACGCGTAATACAGGCTCAATGAAGCTCTCAGGCAGAGGCTGGCAGGATACACACAACTCTCCACAATATGTCTACTTCACTAAACAATATGGTGGAGGAGGGTCATTTGGGTGGTTCAATCAGTTGAGAATCCAACTTTGGCTCAGGTCAAGATCTCATGGTTCGTGAGTTGTCTCACTGATGTCAGCACAAAGCCTGTTTTGGACCCCCTCTGCCCCTGCCCAGCTAGCACTTTCTCAAAAATAAATAAACAAAAATAAACAAACAATACACCGGGCCTGCAGGTGGCTAGATTCCCCACTAAGAGAGGTACCCAGTTTCCTGCCTTCTTTGATATTTATATAGGAACTGTGAGGAGTCAGATCCTCACCCAACCAAGTTGGAAAATTCTGGACTTCTCTATTGACTTTAAGGTCTTGCTGTCATGAGAATCACTTTGTATTTGGACACTGACTCCCTAGGTAGTTTGCATATTAGCATTTATATCAGCGGAGGACCTTAAAGCCCACACTGCTACTCCTTCGTTTCTCCAGATCTCTTGAAGAAGAGCTGGTTAGTCATCCAGTAGATAAACTCAATTGTCAATAATGATGGTCTCAATTAGGAAAATTGGAAATGTTAGTCCTGCAGAAATTTTTTTGAATTCCAATGTAGTGTGCCCAAAAGTGTTCCAGGCTAATGTGTAATGTCCACTTGTGATCAGATAGCTCTTATAGCTAAGCCAATTATTATTTTAATTCTAATATGCAAAAATACTAATTATTAACACCAACTGGAAAACTGATATAGGCTCCTATTAAGACTAGGTTTTACAGATTGTTGTGGTATTATACAATTAAACATAATAGTAATTTCAGTGTGGTATTCACATGTTTGAATAGTATTTCTTACATTCAAGGCTGATGTTCAATAACAAGACATTTAAGTAAAAGTTAACTGCAAGGTATCTACTTCCCAACATGGCTTTGTTGCTCTTTTTTTTTTTTTTTCTATTACGTACCCTTAACTCTGAATGAAACAGGATTCTTCATGAGGAACAATGTATTTTATGCCTTTGGCAATAGAATGCAAAATGTGTTCAAGGAAAGAAAGTTGTTCAATGTGATTATGATAGGAATATTAAGGAGGACAATAGTATGGGTTAGGAAGGTAGATTAAGTGTAAGTGATGGGTGATCTGGAATGCCAAAACAAGGAATTAAAGTTTATTCTTTAGGGTAAGAATTTGAGAACAATAAATATATTTTATTTTATAAAACAAATTGATAAAATTATGTTTATTCTAAAACACATGGAAGACAAAAAAGATGCAGACTAAATTTTAAAGAATCAGACAATTTGGAAAGTAGTATATTTATTTCTCTTTAGTTTTTGTATAAGCCTACTTTTAAACATGACTGGGATCATGTAGATTTTTTAAAATTTGAGATTAATTATTGGTATGTGGAAAGGTAATACATTGTTAACGTTTGAAATCCAAAAGGTACAAAAGGGTATATATACAGTGATAATCTCCCTCTCAACTCTATCCCCTGTCAGTTCAAGTAATCAGTATTATAAGGTTGTGTACCCTCCCAGGCTAATCAACAGCATATGCACACACAAGCATACATCCACACAAACACATGCCTTTACATGCTAGCATATATTTCACTTTCTTCTGCACCATATCTTTTTCAGCTAATGATTATCTTAGAGATCAATCCTTATTGGTATACTGAAAGCTTTCTTATTTATGTAATGTTAATACTGAATTTTATTACATGAGTGTTTTGTAATTACATATACCCTGTTGATGGACCATGTTGGCCAGAAGAAGCTAGATATTGCTGCGGTAATCACAGCAACGACAATCCGAGGTCTCAGCTGCTTATGTAACAAAAGTTTAATTTTCACTCATGCTCTGTGTCCGCTGTGTCAGAGATCTGGGTATCTGACCCCATATGGTCCTTCCTCAAAGACTCGAGTTGAAAGCTTCCACCATTTAAATACAAATGAGTGAAAAATCTCAAGGTCAAGGTCTTGTATATCTTTGCTGGTTTTCTGTCTACTAGTTTTATCTTTTACTGAGAGAAGAGTGTTGAGGTTTTCAACTAGAGATTAAAGTCTCTAATTCTCCTTTTGGTTCTGTCAGTTTTTGCTTTATGCTGAAGCTCTCTTTTTTTTATGTGTTTGTATTAGTTTTCTATTGCTGTACTACAAATTACCACAGACTTAGTAGCTTAAATCAACCTCCATTTGTTACCTCATAGTTCTGTAGGTCAGGAGTCTAGGAGGGCTCCAGTGGGTTCAAACGAGAAGGAAAACAATTGTAATTGGCCACAGGCTTGGTGATATTTTGAATTTTCATGCATTTCCTCTACCCACCTGTTGCCACCTACTTTTCAGTAACCTCAAAGTGTGGTATATACAATCTGTCCAGATTTTATAGTTTGGAGCAGTGTATAAGACAGAGTGGTATGTATTTACTTCCACTTTATCCAGAACCAGAAAACCCCACGTTGGAGTTCTTAAACATAAGCAACAGAGGCTGACTCTGGCTGATAAAGAAGAAAAAAGTTTTTGTTTTTGTTCTTAAAGTTATTGGATAAGTTACAGAATTGTTGAGAATGTTGAATCAGGCTGGAAGCCATGTTTGAGGAACAATGCCACAAATCCTGTCATAGAACCTTCTTGATCAGAAGTAGCTGCAATAACCACAAGAGTTAGCACTTACCAGAAACTCAAATTTTCCATGACTGCTACTGCTGTCAATAGGGAGTCTATCTCCAAATCCCACTCAAACCAACCCACTGGTGTTCATCTTAGCACCAACTGAGCTTTCTTGCTCAAGTTACTTCTAAATCAGAGTCTCTCAGAAGTGGATCTAATTTATGCAAATCACGTCACCTGCCTGTATTTTTAACATTGAAAGGCCATAGAAGTAAGTTGTTTTGGTTTTACCTCATTGAGGGAAAACCCTCAAGCATAGCCAGGATATTCAAAAGGTGCTGGACAACCTGGAAATAAGACCATGTTTATTGCACCCCAAGTACACTGGGGGAAGACAAAATAAATGGCCTTGCTTTATTTACTAATAATGTATAATCAATTATGCTGGTAAAAATACTAATTATGCTAGTAAAAATACTAATTATGTTAGTAAAAAATGAAATCAATTGCTATTTTTAAGTGTTTTTAGTATGGCATGAACAAAGGTGGATAAGGAAAACATACATACACTGGTGTCTATACTTGCTCTTAGAATTCGTAATACCATAGATATTTTCTTTTTTAGGATTCTGTTACAAATATGCCGACAAGCTACAAGAACAAAATGCAGACCGGGTTTTTCCCCTCTGAAGTTTTTATGTCTTAACATGTAGTGGTTAAGAGCACAAACTCCCAAGTAAAAAAGCCTGCTCTGTAACCTTTTCTGTCACTTACGACCTATGTAGCCTTGAACAAGTGACTTGGCTTCTCTGCACTCAGGCTTCCTATCCATAACATGAGATTGATGGTATGGGTTCCAAGCTCATAGACTTACTGAGAGAATTGTACAAGGTAAATGTAAAGCTTGGTGCATAGTAAATGCTCAGTAAATTTCAGTTATGGTTAGTATTATTTATGTTCTTTTGTTACTATAGTAATAACATGTATTCATGTTATCTTCGAAGACACTCAAAAATATCCTCAATTTTGAGTAAGATGAAAACTACCTGCTTACAGCTAGGGAATATTTTCTTATTTATGATGCACTCTGATAAGCGATTAACAAAATTTAAAGGCTTCCCAATGTTGAACATGCCCACCTTCTTGTATGTGGTGGTCTTAGCAGGTAACTAGAGATTAGAATATCTCTACTGGAAGCCCACTTAATGTGTATCTTCAAACACAAGTCACAGTGTTCTTCAAAGTTAAGAAGAAAGGGCAAAGGTCAATGGAAATCCAGCTCCTGATTTTTATAACCTAGTGTATATAAACACATAATATACAGAAGTCCAAAACTTCGAAAAAAAAATTGTGAATGTTTCTTGGCTTCCGTGTATGTTATAAAAGACACCAGAATGCAATGTCTTCTGGTACTCCCCTCCATGTCTGTTGTAGGGGTGGGTGTTCCATGTAGTTTTGGCAGATGATGTTTCCAAAAATTTTGAAATGTTTAACTGGTGCAGTTTTTGCAATTGGCTGCTACCCATGCAGTAGGATTTGTTTCCTTTTGGTATAAATCAAACATTTAAGATGATAGCTCAGAGAAAATAATTTGCGTTTTATTGCTTTGGAAAGAATATCTGTGTGAGTTCTTCATGCTCCATTAGTTAGAAAATATTAAAGTAAAATGAATGAGTCCTGTTATGCATCTATGATAATTTGTGGCTTGGTCCCCCACAATAAAAAATAAAAACTTGACTCCTTACAAGGCTTTAACATGTAATATTAGGTGTAATAACATGTAGGCTTTTTTCTTCTTCTTCTTTCTTTCACATGGCAAGGAGTGAGAAAAGAGAATGGAATTGCTTTTGCTTATGGTCTTAGAAAAAGTGCCTGCCCTGAGTAATTCAGGCACTTCACAAAGTACAATAACTGATTTCTGATACTTTGAGTGGATAAAAATGTGGTTTTCCATGAAGAGGGTTAACTTATTACCGAGTACCCTGTGGGTTAATTCTTGAAAGGGGATCCTATTTCTGGCATATTGTACATTTTCAGTGAATGCTGTTTTAAGGCCCTATTTGTAAAAAGTTATTTGCATGGCTAGGTCATGTTGGTTCCATTACTTTTTTAGCGTACAATTGGGACTGCGTAGTCTACGCTTGATTCAGAACCAAAACAGAGGGTTTATAAAAGTGCATTCCTTTAGGGGAAAAGCTTGTGAGCTGAAAAGTTATGAGCACAGGGATTATTTTCCCTCTGCCTCTTTATGTTACTTTATTCTCAGAAGCTTATGCTCTAGTCAAGGGAGCAGTAGTTTCTCGAATGGTTGTTGTGAAGCAAAATGTGGCCCTTCCCGTAGGTTTCAATTGTATAACTAATAATTTACTTATTTGTCCAACTTTGTAATAGGTATATTCTATTATTCTGTCTTTATAATAAGATATAACTTACGGCCCAGAAAATAAACATCTCAGTGAAATGCATCTATTTGCCTTAAGAAATTTTAGAACAGGCTGCAATGAGGATTTTTTTAACAGTGATTTAAATAATTTCCTCATGTAACTAGTTCAGTTACATGCAGATCTTTTGCACCGCAGCTGAGATTTGAGACAGATGACTTTTCAATAATGTTTTAATTCCAGTTAAAAGCCCAAGAGGATTTCCCAACCAAAATAAAAGGAAAGCATTTGAGCTGCCCTTGGATGAGGAAGCAACTTCTACAGCTGCAAAGTTGTCGCGTGGGGGAAGGAAGCAGATAATGTGCTAGAGAAATTAACAAGAGAGGGGGCACCACTTGTTTCAATGTTGGAATCTCCTCCTGAATCTTATATTCCCCAGTCAACCATAATCTGACTAAGTTTTTCTGTCCAAAATATAAAGGGACAACCTAATTAAGAAAATGTGAGTACTTAAATATTATCTTGTGGCTGCTCTGATGAATGAAATCTCATAAATGACTCAAAAGGGGAGTGTATTCTTACTTCACAGTCACACCCTTATTTGTCATAAATCGCATTACCCAACTTGATTAGACACCATATTCTTCAGATTCTACTTAAAAAGATACTTACCTGCTTTCAAAAATCAAACCGAAAAATCGAAAAGATTGCCCATGATGGCAAAATTAAAATTTTCCTGTTGACTGAGATATATGTCTATTCTCTTAACGTAAACATTTAAAAATATGTATCAGGCAGCTTCTAAGGGGCCCCCAATGATTTCCATTTCTTTGTATTCACACTTTTATATACCACCCCGACGTCCCCCTCACGCCGTCCATAGACCCTTGAGTGTGGTTTAAAACTATTAACTCATTCTAGAGAATTGTATATGGTAGAAGTGATAGATATCACTCCCAAGTTTATCATATAAAAAGACCATGGCTTTTTCTTGGTCTCTCTCTCTCTCTCTCTCTCTCTCTCACTCTTGTTCTACCTCTGATCACTTACTCAGTGAGAAATTGCCACATGTGTGGAGAAGCCAATATAGCGAAGGGCTGAGGGCTGCCAACAACTATGTGAGGGAGCTTGGAAGTGGATCCTTTCACCCTAGTGGAATTGTGGGATGACTTCAGGCTGGCTACAGTTTGAATACATCTCATAAAACACCTTGGGCCAGACGAACTTAGCTCAGCTTCATCTAGATTCCTGACCCATGGAAATTATTAAATAAATAGTCTTATTTTAAAGCCCTAAGTTTTGAGGTAATTTGTTACATGGCAATGTATGGCTAAATCAAAATACTTAAGTTGGTTGTTTGAAGAGAGAACATTTTATTTTATAGATACATTTTTAATCATATATTCACTAATGCATATATACAAAATTGTGTATAATTACATATAATTTATTTATCTCTGTATATATTTGAAAAATAAGTTTCTTTCTTATCCATGCTCCCATTGTCCTGTGCCCTTTCCCATAGGTAACCACAATTACTGCTTCATGTATCTATCCATAGATAGTCACTACATATACAAGTATGATTATACACCTCTAAAAAACACTTGGTAGCCATCCACATAACCATTATACACGTGGCTTTTTAACACACTGACATATTTTTGAATCAAGTCATTGGGTGCCTTGTAGTTTTTACTACCTACACACGATAATTATCCATCAAATTCTCAACTGTTGAATGTTTTGATTTACAATATTTTGCCACCACAAACTGTGCTAAAATGAATGTCTTGTATCTATGCTTGTAGGATAACTTTTGATGGAAATGCTATGTCCAATTTTTATTTGGAATTTTTAATTAATTATTGCCCAGTTTTCCTCCATAAACATTGTTTCAACTTACACTCCCAGAAACAATTTAAGACAGTGTTCACTTTCCCATACATTTATTAACATGGTTTTCAAACTTTGATTTCTTTTTTTTTAAGTTTATTTATTTTATGAGAGAGACAGAGACAGAATGCAAGTGGGTTAGGGGCAGAGAGAGAGACACACACAGAATCCAAAGCAGGCTCCAGGCTCTGAGCTGTCAGCAAGAGCCAAACGTGGGGCTCCAACTCAGGAGCTGTGAGATCATGACCCGAGCCGAAGTCGGACGCTCAACCGACTGAGTCACCCAGGCGCCCCTGATTTCTTTTTTTTAAATAATTTTTTTAATGTTTATTCATTTTTCAGAGAGAGAGAGACAGGGCATGAGTGGGGGAGGGGTAGAGAGAAAGGGAGACAAAGAAACTGTAGCAGGTTTCAGGTTCTGAGCTGTCAGCACAGAGCCCAAAACGGAGCTTGAACCCACAAACCGTGAGATCATGACTTGAGCCAAAGCCGGATGCCTAACTGACTAAGCCACTCAGGCGCCCCTCAAACTATGATTTCTTTGTTAATCTCATAGTCTAGCAAAGAAATAGCTCATTTTGGCCTGGATATTCCTTAGGTCTCATGTTAATTAGAAGTGAGGTTGGCCATTTCCTTGGATATTTAAAAGCCATTTGTATTTCCTTTCCTATAAACAGTGTATGCATACTCTTTACCCATTTAGTTTTATTGGATCACTGATCTTTTTCTTTATGATTTATAGAAGCATTTTCACAGATAGGAAAAATAACATTTTGTCTATTATATATGTTCAAATTTCTTTACCCAAGTTGGTAATTTGTTTGTACATTTTTATGGGCATATAGACATAGAATATTGAGGGAACTAGATCAGTCATGAAAAATTGGTTAAGGGAAGTTAAGTACCACATACAAGGTGTTTCCAAAAGAGATATACCAATGAAGGAGGATTGTTTACTTTGGTAATATCACTGTTTAAAGTCTTAGGAAAGCCTTCATGCAAGTGCTGTAGTTAGTGTTTAATTTTAAGGAATAACCACAACCATTATAAAGATGAAAATATTCAGTGGAGTGTGAGGGGTAAGGAAAGGCAACTGACAGCACATTAAAAATAGAAAAAAAAGAAAAAGCTAAGTGAGAGTGCATTAACTATCCTTGGCTTTGTATCCTGAACTGCTTGTTAACTATGTAACTAAACTTGCATTTATTTTTGAAGTAGAATTGCCCTTCTGTGCCATTGGGCACTAGAATACCCTATGAAAGTGTGAATTAAATGGGTTACTAATTCTGCAACCCTCTGACATGTGGCCAGAGAGTGGTATTTCCAAAATGTGAAGGAGATTAGTAACTCTTTGGTCTTGCAGCTACATTATAAACTGCAACCTCTAGGGAGAAATGCTTTGGTAGCTTTATGTTTGGAGGATATTGTAGGGAAATTTACTTCCCAGAGGCATTGAGGAAGGAATTATCTAGCATAAAATGAAGAATAAAAATATATGCCTGTAGACCTTCAGGATAATCATTGTTATACAAAGGAATCAAAATCTCAGAAAATATGAAAAATTTAAAGATACAAGTAAACCAGTCGATGAAACATTATACTTCATGTACACCTCTTGCACACAAAAAAGAAAGAATATGATAGATATTTGAGAGGTCTGGAAAAATCACCTGTTCCTAATTGTATTTCCTTCTCTCTTCAATTACTTGACAACCACTAATTAAGCAATTACACTAGTTATTTTCTTCAGCATTCATTTTGACATCTAAGACATATGTTTCTGATTCTATCTCTGTACAGTGGATTGCAAAGAGGGGTGGGGGGAGAGTGCTCAGGCAGGCAAGGAGCTGGGGATGAAGGGGAGAGGAGGAGAGGGGAAGGGAAGGGAAGGGAAGGGAAGGGAAGGGAAGGCAATTCAAGGGAAGAGAGAAGAGAAGAGAGAGAAGAGAAGAGAAGAGAAGAGAAGAGAAGAGAAGAGGGAAGGAGGGAAAGAAAGGGAAGGGAAGGTAAGAGACAAGGGAAGAGAAGAGAAGAGAAGAGAAGAGAAGAGAAGAGAAGAGAAGAGAAGAGAAGAGAGAAAAGTGAGGGAAGGGAAGGGAAAGAGAGAAAGAGGAGATAAACTTACCATTTTCCACCTTGAGGGTAATTGAGAACTATACTTGAAACAATATCCAATAAAGTCAATATCTGTTTAATTTAGGGCTGTGTCATATAATCCTATTGTATTAATCATTTAACAAATAGTCATTTGTTCTTTTTTGCCTTTTTTCTCTGTATTTTCTCTCTCAAGGAATGACATCTCTATCTACTCAATTACATAAACCAGAAATCTAGAATTAACCCTTGACATCTCTCACACAACTTATATACACCCACGTGTGATAGATTTCTTCTAAATATCTTTTGCATTTGTCCACTTCTCTTTATTTCTCTTGGCATCACTCAGGATCAGGCTGCCATTAACTTCTGCTTACTCTGTCACATATATCCATATTCCATAGTTTGGCTATTGTGAATAATTCTGCAATGAATATAGGAATGCAAATATCTCTTCAAAATACTGACTCAATTTCCTTTGTATGTATACCCAGAACTGAGATTCCTGGATCATTTGGCAGTTCTACTGTTAATGTTTTTAGGAAAATCCATATATATATATTTTTCCATACTGGCTGTACCAATTTACATTTCTACCAACAGTGTAAAAGTGTTGCCCTTTTGCCACATCCTTATCAATGCTTACCATTTCCTTCTTGGGTAATAGTCATTCTAACATATGTGAGGTGATGTCTTATTGTGGTCTTGGTTTGCCTTCCTCTGATCATTAGTGACACTGTATAACTTTTCATATACCTGTTGGCCCTCTGTGTGTCTTTTTTTTTTTTTTTGAAATGTCTATTCAAGTCCTTTGCCCATTTTTAAATCAGATTATTTGTTTCATTGCTATTAAGTCATTTAACTTCTTTGTATATTTTGGACATTAACCTCTATCAGATACGAGATCTGCAAATATTTTCTCCAGTTCCATGGGTTGTCTCTGAACTCTGTCGATTGTTTCCTCTGCTGTGCAGAAGACTTTTAGTTTGTTGCAATTCCACTTGTCTATTTTTCTTTTGGTTGCGTGTGATTCAGGGGTCATGTCCAAAAAATCAATGCCCACACCACTGTCAAGGAACTTTTTCCCTAAATTTTCCTGCATTATTTTTATAGTTTCAAGTCCTGCATTTAAGTCTTTAATCCATTTTTGTCGCAGACTTTGAGACTGGAGTCTTTCTTGTCCAGCAAGAGAGAGAACGCAGAACTAAAAACGAGAGAGGCTAATGTCCGGAAGGAGTCAAGAGCCCTGAGTATGGGTCCCTGCACTGTTTTTATTAGCGTCAGAAGGCTTACATGCCTTTCATGTACATCTCTTTCTGCACATGATGAATGTGCAGAAAGAGACAATGAAACACTGATCATTATCTCATGTGTGTGAGAGAAAGGGGGTTTCAAAGTGGTGTGGTGTTAGTGGTTTGGGTCAATGCAAAACAAAATCCTGGCACCAAACAGATGGTTGTTTACAGCAGGCACAAGGCACCATGTATGTTTATCTAAACTTCCCTAGGGGATAAGACAGACAGAACATGCTACCTCAGGGTCAGCAAGGCACCCTTCTTTTGCTAATTAGCGCCAGGCAATTTCACCCGGCTGCAGCAGTCTATTGCCCTGTTTACCTTGTTACCTATTCTGGATGCTTCTGTCCTAGGGAAGTGGCTTCCTGCTCTTACACTTTTGTTCTATGCTGGGGGCACTTTTGTCCTCTTTGTGCCGCTTTTGTCCTAAGCCTTGTTAACCCATTGGTGCAAGCTCAGAGAAGTCCCAAACGTATTCCCCACACATTTTCAACTGGGTTTTATAAATGAAGTGACATAAGGATTCAATCCCATTCTTCCCAGTGTGGATATTAATTTATTTGTAATTTATTAGTATGTGGATAGGAATTGAAAGAAAGAGTATATATGAGATTAAGAAGATTAAGAAGAAATGATGCCTATGGGGTGCCTGGGTGGCTCAGTCCACCTTTGACTTGAGTTTCCAACACTTGATTTTGGCTCAGGTCCTGGTCCCAGGGTCGTGAGTGGAATCTGCTTGAGATTCTATCTCTCTGTTTCCCTCCCCCTCTGTCCTTCTTCCCAACTCGTGAGTGCTCTCTCTCTCTCTCTCTCTCTCTCTCTCTCTCCAAATAAGTCAATAAACATTTATTTAAAAAAGAAGAGAAATAATGTATAGAACTGAACTAAAGTAACAGCAAATTTTAAGGGGGGGGGGCAAAGAATAATGTGGAGAAGATTAAATCAGGAGTTAAACCAGGAGAGGGTGATATAGGAATAGATCTGAAAAGAAGAAATAGTTAAAATTTTCAAATGTGGTTGAGAGGTCGCCTATAATAACAACTGAGAGTAATTCAATACAATTAGCACATAGGCTGCTGATAACTGTTAAGAGCCTATTGTGGATAAGTATTGGTGATTCTTAAAGTAGCAGATTTTAATGAACTGAGGAAGAAATTGGGGTGAGTGAACAAAACATTATGATAAATTTCTTTCAATATGCTGGGGTGATATTTGAAGGGAAACTTGAGGTCTAGGGAGGAAATTATCTATTAGTCTATCACCATATGGATCACCTATCTATTTTGGTGAAAAAACACTACAGCATATATAAATGTTAGTGGGAAGAAGCCAGTAGAAACAGACTATGAAAGAGAGAACATGAGGTCCAGAGTTTGGGTGAAGGGATTTACCTTAGAATGAGAAATTTTCTCTAACCATAACCTGAGGAAGGAGAAAGGATGCGTACTTATTAAGGTAAATCATATAGGTTTTATGAGTAAATTGTTTAAACCTCTGATTGACAAATTATATTTTTTCTGATAAGTAGGAGAAAAGCATATCAACTAATGCAATGAAATAAAAGTAAAAATACACTAATAAAATTATAGTAGGTTGAAAACATGTCATAGAGAATTGAAAACATAGCTTATTTGGAAAATATAGAAATATCAATTAGCACAATAGATAACTCTATTTAGGCTGGAAAACTTAGATTTATATTATACCCAATATATGTAGTTTTGAAAATTCCTCTAACAGTGCTCAGCAGTTGTGTGTGCAGGCATAAAAAAGATGAACCATTAGATTCAAGATTGGGGGTTGCACATTGGACCAATATGAGGCTATAGAATGCCTGATTTAAGGGTTATGAGGACAAGGGGAGTTGATGTGATTAACCATAGAACCTGCAGTTGATATTGTAGGAAATGAATCCTGAGATGAGTTGGCAGGAAGAAATTTGAGGTGTTCAAATACTTGAGATCACAAGGAATTTTAAAACAAAGTTATATGAGCAAACCAGAAGATGGAAAGTTGTGATGATCAAATTAGATATTTAATTTTTTATTTTTTTTTAACATTTATGTTTGAGAGAGAGAGACTGCATGAGTGGGGGAGAGGCAGAGAGAGAAGGAGACAATCTGAAGCAGGCACCAGGCTCCGAGCTGTCAGCACAGAGCCCGATGTGGAGCTTGAACCCACAAACTGTGAGATCAGGACCTGAGCCGAAGTCAGACACTTAACTGACTGAGCCACCCAGGAGCACCAAATTAGATATTGAAATTTAATATTTCAGAGATGGAGCTGTCCTGGGTATTTCTGAGATGTCAGTTTTGACAGTAAGATTGAAGTAGGCTATGGTCAAGATTTCTGGCAATGTGGGAGTCAGAAGTAGGAAGCTGTGTTGTTGGGTGTATCATCCTCATTGGCACTGAAATTATCTGCCATAGAGATGGCAGAACACTTAGTGGAGAAAAAGATATGCTAAAGTCTTCAAGTCAGTAGATGACATTATAGTGAACACATGCTCATAGACAACTTATTCTGTTGTATAAAACATAATTCATATTTATAAATAACTTTAAATTTTAGCTTAAATTCTCTACTGAACATATAATTTATTATAATTAATATGATATATATTTATACAATATTAGAATTATTATGAGACAGACACAGTTAAATTGGTGAGTATTCAAAAAAGTTTATTTTCAACTAAGTCAAATTCGAAGTTCTGCCTCTTCCCTTCCTCTCCGCCATCATAGGTTTATGTATTGTTTGGTATCCGGGAAAGACATTTCTGGTACTTGGTCTTTAGGTCTTTTTCATGCAGGGTTTTGTTGAAATGTACAACCTGAGTGAGTAGCTTTATGTTGTTGTGTTCTTGGCATTTGTCCTCTCTAGTTTATACTCAAATAACTGGCCTTAGGCCTACCATGCTCACCATTAAGATACTGACCTCCTTCTTCTCACTATGAAGAATCTCCATGCCTGCTGGCCATCTCTGTCAAACTTGACATATTTATTTTGAGATATGAAAAATATCTCAAGTGTTCCTTTATAAAAAGTCCCCAGGGGACTCACTTGATACATGTCTCTTTGCTTAAATATATTGTATTTAATTTCTAATCATATACTTTTGTGCCATGTGGGAAATGGAACTTCTCTAAGAGGTTAAGTCTTCCTAATGGGCTTCCCAGAATACACACTGGGAAGGTTCACTATGCTCTGGGTTTCCTTCAGCCTATCCTGATTTACTGTTTATACCTTGCATGTCATATGTTTGTTTGTTTTTGCAGTTCTTTTTTCATAATCTAAATCCCACCTATAGAGACAAATCTCTGAGCTTTTCATCATTATTTGAAGATATATTTTTTGGTAATAAGAAAAAATCTTTTCCTCTCCAAGATCTGGCTCTTAAAAGTCCAAATCTTGTGGATATCAAAAAGATTGTTTCTTCTCTGGATGTAATAAAGTGTATTTAAAAATTCAGTTGGTTTATTAAAATTCTTTGCATTCCTTTGTTTGTTCTTACCCTAGAGTAATGAAGACCTTTAGCTCAGGGGTAGATATTCCTATTTAACAAGAAAAATTCAGGGGAGAAAAATCTTTATTAGCTAAGAAATTTATTTTTCCATAATAGAAATGAAAAAGCTAAATGCTGTGACCTTGAGAAAGACAGATTTTTCTTTTTGCTTTCCTTTTCCTTTTCTCTTCTCTTCTCTTCTCTTCTCTTCTCTTCTCTTCTCTTCTCTTCTCTTCTCTTCCTTTCCTGTACTCTCCTCTCCTCTCCCCTCCTTCCTTCCCTTTATCCCTCCTTCTCTCCTTTCTTGCTTTCTTCCTTTCCTTTCCTTTCCTTTCCTTTCCTTTCCTTTCCTTTCCTTTCCTTTCCTTTCCTTTCAAGACAGGGATGGAAGAATGATGGTATAGAATGAATTTCAGAAACCAAGTTGGATATGAATTTAGTTCTTTCCCCTAGAATCATGAGATTTCCTCCATAAGAGACTTGTTGAGAAAATGGAAATTCCAGAATAAGCCCATAATTACTTAAAGCATGTAAGTTAAAAAATAAGGAATGAGCTAGTTGTTTTATTAGATGGACAGCAATAACAAATTTTCATGCAGATAAATGAAAGAAGCTATTTAAGAAGATATGTGTAAAATCTGTCCTATAATGTCACACTCCAAGATCTACTCTTCATTTTTGTCCCCATAATCATTTGCTCATAGGTATTTCCTTGTGTTTAGGATAGTTATAGAATGTTTAGAAAGAAAGGGGCATTCTGTGTTTCCCCCAAGTAGACAGGGTTTGCAGAAAAGACTGATTAGAATACAATTTCTGAAGGCTAAACAATTCCCCTGACCATCAGCTCTGTGAGTTCAAGCTTTGTAAGACAAAAAAAAGTGACAGACAAACTGCAGACCATGGTCATCCTTGACAAACCTAATTGCAGAAACACCTGCAGAAACATTCAAGAATCCCTTATTATAAACACTTATATCTGTTTTCTGTCTGGTGAAGAGCATTGTATTCTTTATTCTTATAACAGCTTATTCTCTTAAATTGCCTTTTCTTAAATTTTTTTCTGCATAATTAACTGAAGTGTCTAAATTTTGTGTAAATCTAGAATCTTCAGTGTCAAGCCATGATAAATTCAAAATCAGTTTTTACTTACCTTCAAATGCCTACTAGGTCTCCACTGAGTTTTGACAATGATGTCCCAATACTGGTATAAGAACATGGAGGGCTTCTTTTCTAAAATAGAGATTTCTTAAGAAATAGATGGAAGAATGTCACACAAAATAGATGTTGTGTTGGAAGCAACAGAAACCTGGCTGATCAAAAATTTATTCATTGATCCATAATTTTATATTACCTATTGTTAACCAATTCATTAAGAAAGCTGCCTCTTTTCCTTGTTCTCATATCATTTCCTTTTCTCAAGAAAATGATACTAGAGGGGCACCTGGGTGGCTCAATCAGTTAAGGGGCCGACGTCAGCTCAGGTCATGACCTGGCGGTTTGTGAGTTCGAGCGTCGCGTCGGTCTCTGTGCTGACAGCTCAGAGCCTGGAGCCTGCTCTGGATTCTGTCTCTCTTTCTCTCTGCGCCCCACCCCTGCCCCACTCACACTCTGTCTCTGTCTCGCTCAAAAATAAATAAACATTGAAAGAATTTTTTAATAAAAAAAGAAAATGATAGTAGAATTTGAAAGTAATTTATTTTTATTACAATTACAATGGATTGTTTTAGTCATCATAACAGAAATGTATTTGCTAGAAAAATCATATATTTTTTCCATTTGGTTGCTTTTAAGTTATAGAATTGTGCATATTTATAATAGGTTAAATTATTCAAAGATGTACAAAAATGCATTTAGCCATCTCCCCTCTTCCTCTCTAATCTCTACCCCAGTTTTCTGTTTTTCTTAGGTAACCAAGATTAACCACAGAGGTTACATTCTCCTGGACCAGAAAAGCATATGCACTATGAGTGTGCAAATTATATATATATATATATATATATATATATATATACACATATATATATATATATACACACACACATATATACATATATATACACACATATATATACATATATATACACACATATATATACATATATATACACATATATATACATATATATACACACATATATATGGTGTATTATGCACATATACAAAGCATTTTCATAATTTGTTATTATTTACAGATATTACCTTTAATATACCTATTACTTTGCCACTTGCTTTTCACTCAGTATATTGGTCCTTCTGGTGTATAAATAGATCTAACTTTATTGTTTTGATGCTCTAATTTATTAATGCATATAAATATAAAAAATAATTATACTTAAGGGGTTATACCATGCATGCTGGCTTTAAAAACATGTTCAGTCTTTTGCTTCATTGTTTGCTTCTCCTCTCTTCCTTCCTATCCTTCTCAGTAACTTAAAATATATACGACTATAAATGTATAGATGCTGCACTGTTTGCTAACCAAAGACTCTCATGTTTTCCTTCTCTCTATCTTATTTTCTTGCTCAATAATATCTTATGAAAAGCCCTCCAAATATATTGGTATGACTCTAATTTATTTTTAATGGCTTTATGATATTTCATGATGTAAATATTCTTCAATTCTTCCAACCATTCCTCCACTAGTAAAAATTCATTTATTCTTAAGTTCTGCTTTATAAACTATAGTATAATGGACTTTGTTAACATTAGTTAACTGTGCTTTTAAAAAAATGTTTTTTCACTTACTCATAACTTTGGATTAGAATTCCTATTATACTGCTAAAAGGTAAACAAAGTTTGTTTCATGGAAGTAAAATATAAAAATATTTTATTACAGTGTGTACAACATAGGAAATGTAAATTATGTGATATGGCATATAACATATTATGAAATATATAACACATAATGTATATATAATATACACATATGATGTGATAAAGATATAAAGAGTAGTCATGTGTCTACTGTAGTGATACAAATCACCAATGGAAAAAGCTCTTCCCTATTCCTGATTGCAGTTTATGCCTTTCTTTCTTCCACCTCCTTATGGTACCAGTGATAGATATAATCTTGAATATAAGTTTTTCATTTTAATCAGTTAACGTATATGTTTAAATAACACAAGATTTACAGCTTTATATAATAGTGCTCTATGTACTATTCTATACCTTCTTTTTTTTAATGTTTATTTATTTTTAGAGAAACAGAGCATGAGCTGGGTAGGGGCAGAGAGAGAGGGAGACACAGAATCCAAAGCAGGCTCCAGGTTCCGAACTATCAGCACAGAACTATCAGCCCACGTGGGGCTTGAACTCACAAACCAGGAGATCATGACCTGAGCCAAATTCAGGTGCTTAACCAACTGAGCCACCCAGGCACCCCTACACCTTGCCTTTTTATTATGCACTGCATTTATACAATTCATGTTGATAGGCAAGTCTTTATTAATTTTTGTGTTTTTTTGGCATAGTGTTCCTTTGAGTAATAAAGTGTGATAAATTGACTCACTCTCCTAATGATGCAAATTTACATTCTTCATTATTTATATGTAGCAAAGAGTGAAGTTGCCAGAATATATGGTGTGAGCATCTTTAGCTTTGTGAGATATTGTGCAACTTCTCTTCCTTCCTTCCTCTCCTTCTTCTCTTCCTCTTCCTTCTCCATAGTCATGAACGTTGTCATCATTTTCCTTTAACCTGGCTTATACAACTGGTCAAGGAAAACTGGAAGAAAATATAGAGCAGGGAAAGATTTTGTCATAATACTTAGCTCCATTGAATTTGTACTTCACAATTCCTTTGAGATCTTAATCTTAAGACATTTAAACCATTCTTAAAAATGAGTGTGAGGGCACCCGGATGGCTTAATCTGTTGAGTGACCAACTCTTGATTTCAGATTAAGATCCCAGGGCTGTGGGATCGAACCCTACTTCAGGCTCCTCACAGAGCATGGAGGCTGCTTGGGAGTTGCTCTCTTTACCTCTGTCCCTCTCCCCTACTTGTATGCTCTCTCTCTTTCTCTCTAAAATTAAAAAATAGAGACTGTGAATTCTATGGCCTTATGTGTGGAAAGCAGTAGATGTGAGCTTGAGTTAGGCTCTGCCAGTTCTTGCTGTGTGTTCTTGCATGGGTTATTGATCTCCATTTCTGTATCAGTAAATTAGGAAAATAGAATTATGCCTATCTGCTCCAGTAGAATTTTGCCTCAAAAAAAAAAAAAAAAAAAACAAAAAACAAAAAACACAAAAAACACAAACACAAACAAAACAAAACAAAACCCAGAATATGTGTGTTGGTTCACCACTATATTTTTCATATCTAGAAGAGTGCTGTCATCTAGTAGTTACTCAATGAATATTTACTGAATGAGTTAAATAATTAAACATTATAGCAACTGGAAAGATCTAAGCAGGGTGCCTGGCATAAAGTAAATGCCTATTAAATGTTTGCTAGTAAGTCATTGTCCTGCTGCTGCTATTAGCAGTAGAGGCAGCAGTAGCAGTAAAAATATGATCGGGGTACCTGGCTGGCTCAGCCAGTTAAGCGTGTGACTCTGGCTCAGGACGTGATTGGTGGTTGTTGAGTTCGAGCCCCGAGTCATGCTCTGTGCTGACAGCTTGGAGCCTGGAGCCTGCTTGGGATTCTGTGCCTCCCTCTCTCTGACCCTCCCCCACTCTCTCTCTCTCTCTCTCTCTCTCTCTCAAAAAAAAAAAAAAAAAAAAAAAAAAACTCCTGTATCCCTTGGATAAATTCCTAGCAGTGCTATTGCTGATGCATAGGGGCACTTGTACCCCAATGTTCATAGCAGCACTCTCAACAATAGCCAAATTATGGAAAGAGCCTAAATGTCCATCAACTGATGAATGGAT
Organism: Lynx rufus; assembly: GCF_022079265.1. Classification (NCBI taxonomy): domain Eukaryota; kingdom Metazoa; phylum Chordata; class Mammalia; order Carnivora; family Felidae; genus Lynx; species Lynx rufus. The sequence continues at coordinate 93,261,072 of NW_025814878.1, forward strand.
AAAGAAATTGTGGTATATATACACAATGGAATACTACGTGGCAATGAGAAAAAATGAAATATGGCCTTTTGTAGCAACGTGGATGGAACTGGAGAGTGTGATGCTAAGTGAAATAAGCCATACAGAGAAAGACAGATACCATATGGTTTCACTCTTATGTGGATCCTGAGAAACTTAACAGGAACCCATGGGGGAGGGGAAGGTAAAAAAAAAAAAAAAGGACGTTAGAGTGGGAGAGAGCCAAAGCATAAGAGACTGTTAAAAACTGAGAACAAACTGAGGGTTGATGGGGGGTGGGAGGGAAGGGAGGGCGGGTGATGGGTATTGAGGAGGGCACCTTTTGGGATGAGCACTGGGTGTTGTATGGAAACCAATTTGTCAATAAATTTCATATATATATATATATATATAAAAGAAACATTAAAAATCATATCATCAGTAAAAGTGGTGGTGGTGGTAGTGCTTGTGTTAATGACGGCGATGTTGCTATTAGGAATAACGTAGCTAACACATACCGAAACTGTACTATATTCACACACATGGATTATTTAATTCAATCACTGGACCATTTTTGCCATAGATGTAATTATCTTTTCACACATAAGAAAACTGAAGCAAAGAAAGCACAAATAATGGTTACTAATTCAAATTAGAATTTACAAATATTAATATTTACATATAAACTTAAAAAATGGGTCTTTCAGGTGTCGTACATATTGTCATTTTGCAGTCTTTGCTTGGGCTGCTAGAAAACATAGGTTTAACATCACAACTTACCTTAACAATATTTAGGACCATATGGTATAAATTTAGTGTTTATTATTCTCCTGGCTTTATTTCTCTGTTCCTACTTTCCATTTATCCTAATTCTCTAAGCTATTTGCTTTATCTCTTTTATTGTATGTATTTTTGAAAGCCACCAAGCTACCTAAAACAGAACAAAGTCAGGAACACATCAAAATTAATTTTTCTCTTGTACTATTTCCTGGGATTTGTACAAGAACCCTGCAGATTAGGCAGGCTTATCATCTACATTTTACAAATGAAGAAATTGAGATTTCAAGAAGTTAATGTGACTTTTACAAGATAATAAAGAGTGGAAATGAAAAATCCAGAACTCTATTCAGATCAATTTTCTTTTAAAATTTTTTAATGTTTATTTATTTTTGACAGAGGGAGACAGAACGTGAGCAGGGGAGGAGCAGAGAGAGGGAGACACAGAATCTGAAGCAGGCTCCAGGCTCTGAGCTGTCAGCACAGAGTCTGACACAGAGCTTGAACCCATGAACCATGAAGATCATTTTTTTTTACTTTGTTGTTTTGTTTTGGGGTTCACTCTTCTAGTATTGAACTGCTTTTTGTCATTTAATGGAGTTTGGGAAACAAAATATTGATGCACTATTTTTCACTGTGGAAAAATCCCTAATTCTAAATTACATTTTATTTCCAATTTCTAATATCACTTGCCCTACTCTGATGTTTTTGTCCACAGTCCTAGCAAAAATGTAGTAAAGTTATCAAGATAGCAGTAGTGACAGAATTACGTCAGTTTTAAGCATTGATTTCTAGGGTCAAAGTTAGAGCATGTTTAAGGGGAATTTTATAGTTTCAGCATTTGGCAGTAGTATGGATAAAACAAACCATGCCTTGCAGACATAAACCACTGTGTACTCTTCCCTCTGTGCCTTTTTTCTGCCCTTTGCCTTGGATTCACAAAGCCACTATTGTGACAAGTGGTTTAGTCTCAGTTCTCTACTAGACAATGACATTGATCATGCTGTATGTATATGTATGTGTGAGTGCACACACACTACGTGCACATCAAATTGTAGAAGAAAGAGAAGGGGACATATGTGTCTTTTTGGTACTCATCCCATCCACTCATTATTCTAGGAAGAGTACAGGAGGGCTGTATGTTCATATGTGGTCTCTATTCAGAGGGATGTATACTAGTTCTTTGGCTGAAACATGTAAATGAATACTACCAAGGATGTTCAGAGAATAGAAGAAATTCCTTAAATATGCATATTTTAAAAAGAATTATCTTTTTTAAATTTCTCAATGGACTTTTTTAACGGCAATTTTCAAATGTGTTTTTGTGGAAGTCATTTTATTATCACACTTGTTTCAGCTTTTGAGGAACAATTGACTCAGGGTTTTTAAGTTTGTATCACTGCAGGAAACTCCTTACATTGTCCTTCACCCCTCGTGGATCTGTCAGAAATAAATCATGATACCAGGAACCACTGGTCCAATCCACTTCTTTTGCATGGCTTGCTTCCTTTTATTAAATTTGTTAAATACCTCATTACTTTGGTCTCGAAACTTCTTTTCCTTATTATTGTCCAGATTTAAAAATGATACTATTCTGTCTGTAATTGTAATGACAAAAATATATGGGGGACCTGGTGTGAAAGCAAGACACCTCCTTTGTTTGGACTCTCTAGACATATATTACTCACATGTTAGTTTAACACATCCCCACAGGCAACAACTCATTGCTTAAAGTTAAGAAATATGAATCCTTGCACAAAGCCATAAGCTATTTAGCTTACCAGCAATTGAATTTAAAAGATTTAGGTTGTGAGTACAGCTGTAACACTGGAAAGAAAGCATTTACAGTAATAAGGACATGTGGAAATATGAATGAGCTATCACTGGCACAGCCAGGAAACTGAGACCTTTTGTTCTTAGTGAGAACACGTTACTGTGCGTTTTACTCATTAGTTGCATTATTATCCTTCAAAGTTGCACTAAATTCTATCATAGTTTCTATCTGGATGCTTATGTATATCCTATGTACAATATTTATAGAATTATTGACTCATCCACTTTAAAATGCTTAAAATTGTTTTTAATTTAAAACGTTTTTGCTCATTCTTCACTTATAGTCCCCTTTGAGATGATCTAGGTTTTGTCAATGTGTGTGTGAGTAGGCTCTGTGTGATGTCCTGAGTCACATAACTGATCAGGTATGAAAAAGAAACAAGTGTCCTAAAGGCTAGTGCTGTACGGGACCATGAGATTTATAGTTTCAGTGTCTCAGAATGGAGTCGCGTTCTGTCTGGGAGTTCAATTCACTGTTGGGGGACTTGGATTGCTTCCTATCAGACCAGTGTTTGGGTCAGATGTGGACAGGGCTAGCAAACAAGAAGAGTTCCTACAGCAGCTCCTGTGATCACTTCTCTTGACTGTTAGCAATTCCCCAGACCTTTAACTTGACTTCTCTGGTTTTTACTAGTAAACATCACCATTCTTTGTGTTCAGCAACGGCTAGGGTCAATAACGCTAGGGCAAAGAATTTTTTTTCAGAGTTTGTTTCCTAGCTCTTGAGCTCCCTTTACTGTTCACTGTTCCATTCCTCTACTGATGTCGTAAAGAAGAAATCCTGCTGTAGATGCCTGGCCAAAAAATTTGAAATGATGTGCCTTCTCCATGAACTTAAGCAGAAGTGAAAACTGACCCTCTGTAGGGATGACACTAAGTGACAACTAGCATGCATTTTAGCGGGGGGGGGGGGGGTGGGTGGGGAGGGGGGAAGGTACATAGTGTTAGTAACTTGACACAGTAACCAATTCAACCACAGAAAATTAAACATAATATAATATATAAAATTTAATTCTTTGTTTTCAGCTGTATATTTCACTAAAATTAAGAGATTTTTTTTTCTCACCCAGGATTCTTGGCTGGGCCTCATAATAGTCAGGTCTTTATCATCTCTAACTTGACAGTCTCTCATTCTGTGATGTTTCAGGCTAAGTTACAGGTTGGCTTTACTTAGTCAACATTTTCCTTAGCTATATAATTATGTGTGATTGAAAGCTAGGTCTCTGTTGTCTGTTTACTATTAGACATGGACAGAGAGATAAACTTTACAAGAAAAAAATCCATAGGTATTTCAATTTTTCTATTTTTGTTGTCATAGGCATATGACTTTTTTTTTCTGTAAGTGACTCATAGGTCTTGAGTATGACGTGGAAACACATCTATTAGAATCAGATTATTTTGTCTATCCAGACAATATAGGTTTAAGTGTTTTGTCTAGGCCACTTTATTTCCAGTTTGTGGGCACATCCAACTCTCCCTTGGGGAAGTTTTGAGTTTTTATATTCAGAGGTTTGTTTACTTGGAGACTCAGGATGTGTGTGCTTTAACAGATAATAAACTGTCTCCATTATTTTTAGCATATTTAGAAATCCTCATCTTCAATTTGCCTATGCAGAATGCATTTTTCCACCCTCACATTAAGCAGTGTTTGATTTTATTCACAAAAGGCCCAATTAGGTGGTGAGCAAGGGAAGTAAAACATATTCCAGGGACTAAAATTCTCCTCTGAGGACTCTTCCCTTTCCAGGATATGAATAATGTACCACATATGGATGAGTAATTTACTCAATGTGCCATGAGGGTTCTCATTATTTCAACCAAGTAAGGTTTTAGAATTTGGGAAAGGTATCAACAGATTGATCTACCTGGAAAAGAGATGTGACATGTTTACATTCATCATCATGGGCATTCAACTGCAGGAATGTTGGGAAGAAGCATTTTAGTTACTTTAGAAATGTCATTTATTACTTCTGGCTACATGAATTGAGATGTTCCAAGTCATTTCTCCAGTTCCTCTTTGTCTTACATTCCTGCTGGGTTCACAGTAGTAATCTTAAAGGCAGAGTGCTAAAGTCAAGTAGCAAAAGCTTACTCAAACGTTCTGAGGTTTCAGACACACAGTTTCTCTTCTATGTCCCTTTCCTTTTCATTATTCCTGTTACCCTTGCTAGAGGTAGCTGAGCAGATGTTTTAGCAAACATTACACACACATGCACATGCACACAAACACACACATTTCCGGTAAAGGTCTAAATCTATCAATTTTGTTAAAATCTGTCTCCCTAATCTCAACTGCTAGATGTCACGTTAAATCAATTGTGCCATGTTGTCTCACTCCTATTCCTGATGAGTTTACTTTGCTTTCTATCCTGAGATGGGGCTTTGGTGTTATTTTCAACAACAATTTCGCCTTTCAGCTAAAAAAAACCAAAGATGGCCAAAGTAGGACCGAAAAATTTCAGATATAATTTTTTAATAAGCGTGAAAGGGTTGACAGTAATAAGATATGAGAATATATAATTGAGTTGCTAAGACACAAGGGTGACGCAGTTCTTAAAGTGAGATGTGTTGATATGTGCAAACTTATTCAGAAGATATTTCTAACACCTGAGGAAACTAGCTCAAAAACAAAACATTGTTTTTGGCACCTTGATCTATCCTTCTCCATATTCAGTCACCAAGTTTTGGCACTAATATAATTCCAGTATCATTTAGATTTGTGCACTCCTCTTCGCCTGTTACTCTCCACTGTTTAATTAGTCACTTCTGAGCTTTTTAAGATTATTGTTGCTGTACATTTTTAATGGTTAGTCTGTGCTGCCCACCCACATTGACTTACTCGTTTTGGAAATATTTGCTTAAATCACTTTATCCTACTGGAAAACTACCAGTTGCTCCCTGATGCCTGCTGTATCAAGGTTGAATTTCTCGCATGAACTTTAATGGTTTCTGTTTTTGGTTTTGAACGATATAGTTCCTTTAAAACTTTCTGACCTTATTTTCCATTTTTTCATACATCTACTTTCTACTTGCATTAAATCCATTTCTCCATCGTTCCATGAATACAACATTCTCTCCTCAATCTTTATTCCTAAATTATGCTACTTTGTTTATTTGAAATACTCTCTTTGCCTATTCAAACACACTCTTTTTTCTGAGGGTATTCAACATATATCTCTTCCATGAGCAATTAATGACTAGACCAACGAATATTGGCTTACTCCTTTTTATGATTCCTGTAACTAAAGGACACCCTTGACCATATATTAGACCATAGGCATTTTCATATTTACCTTTGTGGTTTTGACCTTTGCAAGATCACAAAACTCCATGTAATTTGGTGAGGCATAAATTTGAATCCCGCATTCCTTGAGGCTGACTTGGGCTAGTGAGTCACATAACAGTAAGTACACTGGCCAACACTGTGGTCCCCTGCTTTACATTTTACTCTTGCAGTCTTTTGTAAAGTAGTACAATTTGTATTTCGTGTGTAAAATAACACCCACCACACAGGCAAATCCTTGCCAATATGAAACATCAAACAGGACTCTAGATGACTCTCAGAGATGTCAAGAGCCTCTGTACTTTATGTATTGCTATGTGGTCTTTCCAGCCAGTCATTAAAATTCACAGGAGAACTGTGCACTGAAATTCTCTATCCTAGAAATTTCCTAGCACAGTTCAAGGAAGAGAACGTTACGCCATTACTGAATCAAAGTACTGTATGTTGATTGTCAATCAGGTGTACTATCTGTTATTGTGAATTCCTTACTCCCTCTTAGGAGCTCATTCTTCATTAGCATATGATATATGCTATAATATAAATATATGCAAAATTCACTGCCTCTCAACTGATGTGATGAAGGGGTTCCTTAAAAATCTATGTATTTCCAAAAAGTTGAACTAATATGGAAATTTGATTATCAAAATCTAAAGAAAAAGAAATTCAGTTTGAGTCAAAATGCTAGCCTTGCTCATTTTTGATATTTTCACATACAAGAATGATAAATGTTGAACTATAAAGTATATATAATAAATTACATATAACTTTATATGAAATTTAAATATACTTATTAACATTAATTAATAATCAACTATATTATAACAATCACCTATTAAAATGTGTTCATTCAATTAGGAAGTATGCCATGACCATACCTAGATTATTTTGTATTATTATTTTGATTAGCCATATTATTCTCCATTTTCTCTCATTATCGGAATTCTTAGAAATGACTGACTAGAACTTTATTTAGTCTGTTTTGAATTTGCAATATATTGTATGTTTTTACTAAAGTGAAATTTGTGGCAAGTAGAAATGGTCCTCTAGGCTTTTAGAAAAATACTGTTTTATTTAAAATTCATGCTTTAATCTTCATTTTGGCTCAAATGTTGTTAGGCTTTCACTGCTTCTTTATCTGAGGGTCTCTTTGAGGTATTGATCTATTTTAGTCATGGCTTTGGTTATAAGTTTGAAAAACAAACAAAACCTCAAAGCTTTGGAAACAGAAGTGTTCATACAGGCTAATCTCAGTGTACCTTCTGGAGTATGAGAAAATAGGTAAGGCCAGCAGAATATCTGTCTTTAAAGTGTCCTGACTTCTTTTGCTACTCTTTCAGAGTTTCTAAATTACACAGTCAGGATCAGACCTGACATAGAAGTGTGGGGCAAATAAACATTGTTATATTCAATGTAATTTATATATATTTTTAAATGTATTCATTTGTGTATCATGTTATACTTAGACCACATGAATCAATCCCAGAGGAAATTGGGAGATGGTGCCCAGTAACTGGAAATCAGTAAATTGTTACATGTTTAAAGTTGTTCTGACAACTGTATCCTTCTAGTTTAAATCAGGGACTTCATGGGCATTGCACTACGCTGAGGAGTTGGAAAGGAGTGGTCACCCAAGCAGGGTGCCGGCTGTCCCTGGAAAAGCACCGCTTCTGAAAGTCTGCCCCAATATCTTGGCTTTGGGCGGACAAGTATGATCTTAATGTCCTTATAGCATTATATTTTCCTGGGGAAAATGCTCATGGTTTTACTGGTATGAATAATTCACTATAAATTATTAAGTCTATGATTTGGGGAGGAATCAAGTGCCTGTAATTTACCAGATTTGAACACAGGTAGCTTACAGAAACCCCCTCTCTTTTAATTCTGTTTTGAACTTGAAATATATGAAAAGCCATTAACATCAGTAACCTTGAATGAACTTGTCAGAAATATAATTTGCATTTGATGTTGGACACCAAGTCATATTTTTAGAGATAACCATTTTACAGGAAGTATGAATTTAATGCCTTGGAGGACCATCCTTCTATAAGAAAACATTTTTCATTATGAACACTTATGTGTATTCAACCTCATAAAACATGACTGCAGTAGCAGGCATGAAAGGTCTTTATCATGACCTTCCACGCCTTCGAAACACATCCAGTGTTCTGCCAGTTCTCTCTTCTTGTCACATCCCTCTTCACGTTCTCCATCGTCCTGCTACAGTTCTGCCAGCTTGCATTCGAGCCTGCTGATGGTCTCCCTCGTCCTGGAATCCACCGTTTTCCACCATTTCCTGGAATCCATATTTTCCCATTTTTTGCTTTATCTTCTCTTTGGAGGAAACACCTCCGCTGGTAATTTCCTGAGCAAAGTTGCATGGGCAGCAGAAACTTTAAAACCTTGCATGCCTGATAATGTCATTAGCTTCTTCTCACACTGGACATAAATTTGTTGGGTGTATCATTCTAGTTAAGAATTAAGTCCCTTTCAGCATTTTTAAGGGGTTTGGACTTCAGTGCATTTTAACTTCCAGTGATCTTTAGTTTTTTAGTCTCCAGTTAAAAAGCTCCTTTAGTTACTAAAATGGTAAAATGACAACTAAAAACTTACTGATTTAGCAATCCTGTAACATTCTTACTTCAAATCCTTTGCTTATGAACTTTTCCTTTTTCTCTCGTCTGTATTTCTGCACAGTCTTTATTTCTAGAGTTGTAAGGTTTCAAATTATATGCCCTATGTCTGTCTTTTTAAAATTTATTATACAGTAATCTGGAATATTAATGTTCTTAACTTGTAAAAACAAAACTTAAATTATTTCTTTTGTAATTTATTCTCTATTTTTTCTACTCTCTCTTAAGTGTCTATTATTCATATTAAAATTCTGAAACATTCACATTTTGTTATCTTTTCCTCCTATTTTCTTTATTTATCTTACTGTCTTTTATTCTGGCAGATTTTCTCAATTTATTGTCCAGCATTTCTATTCAGTTCTCCATTTCTGCTCTCATATTTTAAATTTCCAAAAGCACCTTTTTGTTCTTAAAGAGCTGCTTTTATAAACTTAGCTTCTTATTACATGGTGAAATGCCATTGTTCATCTCTCCAAAGACATTAAATAAGTTTTTTGTGATGCTTTATTCTTTTATTTTTACTGGTTATGCTTTCTCATAGTTCTTAAAAATTAGCATTGTTCCTGTTTTGGCCTCAGTTTTCTGATGAAGTGTTTTATCCATGTGTGGGTTAGGACTGTACTTGACTTTCTTTTTTCTAGCTAACAATTAGTCCTGTAAAGCTTCTAGGAAGTTCCACATTAAAAAATGGGTCTTATTCTATAGTAGGAATTACAATAGCTTGGTCGGATAGTTGTACCAGTTAGTTTTTGCTATGAAACAATTCAACCTCAAAATGGACAACTTAAACTGATAACCATTTATTTAGCTCGTGATTCTGTGGTTCAGGTGGAGTCTGGACTGGCTCATTGACCTTTCTTGGCAAGCTCACACTTTTTGGTTAAGTGCTATGTTGACTGGCACCTGAATGATCTAGGATCTCACGTGCTGGTTGGTGGACTGTTGGCTTGGTAATGTTTGCTCTCTTCTTCTCATCTTCCAACAGACTGGAATGAGTGGGTTGACAGGTGATCTCAGGATTCTCAGTACATCACGAGAGCATGCTCAATGCAAAAATAAAAATAATAAGTGGCTACTTTGATAATCTACAATGGAATGCTTCTCAGCTGTTTTATTGGGTATTTTCAAATCTCGAGTTCTATAAATCTTTTCTCTTAAAATTTTGCCCAGAAAGATGTTTTCAAGGGAATACAGTCTAACTGCTGCTGTTTCAAGTAGGGGGATGTGCCAAAAGTGTCTTCACAGTTGCTATGCCAATTTTGTCTTAAATTTCCTGTCACTTTAATACCCCACACTCATTTTTGCCTATTGGCCCTGGATCAAGAAATCCTCCTAAGAAAGTAAGCTTTCACTCTTTGGTTAGTGTGTTGGGGAAGGAGTTGTCTGGCGGTAGAGTCTGTAGACAAATATTTAAATGGGAAAAAAAAATGTACCTATGATGCTGAAGTTATGGTCAGCAACGAAGTGGCTTTTAAGCAGGACTTACCTAGTGCTATTATCTGGAAATAGTCGGTGGATAAATCTTCCCCCAATGACATATTTCAAATGTTGTACGTTTCATTTACCAAACATTAAAGTTAATACATCTTAATAAATCTAAGACATTCCACAAAAGTCTTGCCATCATTAGTACACTAGATCAGGTAATTGAGTTGGGGAATCTTAAAAAGATTTCTTGCTAAACCTCCCCTCATCTCCAACTGTATGCACACTTTCTAGAGGAGCCAGATGCCTGCAATCCTTGATTGACCCTTACTAGTTTTGGCAAGGCTGCTCCCACTGCTAGTTTTGGATTTGCTTTTCACTGGTGTGGTGAGGCCATTATCCTTCACCTGTATGCTTTCCAGATTTCAATGCTTTGTTGCTGTCATCTCCTTTCCTGTTTGGTTTTTGAGGGTTTTAATTAACTGTACTGTACTCTTTTAGGAGGAAGTGGAGAAGGTAGACATGGTTCTCTTTTTCTTTTTTGGTTTTACAATCATGCAATAAGCATACATGTATATAAAACCAAACATTTACATATAACCTGATGTTCGAAAATCACCATCTGTTCACACCAAAAGCCAATCAAAGATGAAATGGGGTCTGGGCAAATGGCAACAAAATATAGTTCATGATGATTATTTCTATTGGTAAGTTTATTCATTAGAATATGGAATAAATTTTTCGATCTAACATTTAATAGAGAAAATGACCATATGTGGGGATATTTTTTGCTACTGCTTAGACTGAAGGATATTTTTTTTATTATAAAAATTCTTGAAGTTTCATAATTATAATTTTAAGATTAAATGCTAGAAAGTTATATACTAAGTACTCTATAGAACTTGAAAGTAATGAAAACCCAAACTTTCTTTAGGCAAAGATGGTTTAACAACACAAAAATAAAAAACCCATAGATCTCTCCAAATCTCAAACTAATCAGAAGAAAGAACTTTAACAACCTAGAAAGATTATTGGATTGCATATGATTAGAATTAGCTCATATAATAAAATATTTTAAAATTATGGTATCTTAGCTTGGGCTGCTATAATAAAATAACTTAGGCTTAAGCAACAGGCAGTTATTTTCATAGTTCTGGAGGCTGGTAAGTTCAAGATCAAGGTGCCAGCAGATCTGGTCTCTGGTGAAGACCATTTACCTGGTTTGCACACAGCTGCCTCTTACTAGACCCTATGAATATCATAAAGAGGGGGAGAGAGAGGCAGAGAGGGGAGAAGATATCTTGTCTCTTCTTATAAGGGCACCAATATCATTACATATATAATTTAAAAATAGCATGGAGAATATTTGGATATTTGAAAAATGGTGACTTATTGAAGTCATATCAGTATTTATCAATACTTGCTATTTGTCAGAATAGAGTATCTTTTTACTTGCTAAAACAGAAATATTAGTACTTTTTGAAATGCTTAAATACAAGTTTAAGAAGCAGATTTTTAACTTCTAGGGTTTCCACAGTGTAAGTTTTAGCAATTATTTTAGGTGAGACTGGAAAGAAGACAGTTATTTTTCCTTTATTTATACACATGCATTGAATATTTTAAAAAATAGAAAAAGAGGCATTATCTTACCATAATGAATTGGGCTTTTTCTTTTTCTTCTTTATTTCAGTGCAATGACTCTGACTGGTCTTCTTGGCTGTCCTAAAATAAACTTTCTTTGGATCTAAGATAGCTTGGTGTTCTCTTTAATTATTTTTCATTGTCAGTACCTTTATCTAAAGAATGTTTGAATCTCTAGCAGAAATACGTGAGTCAGTAGGTTTCCTTTCAGTGTGGAATAGGACAAGGGACAAACTAAACATCCACAAACTTCTCTGACTTATTCATTAGTAAATTTAGAATTTACTTCTGACAGAGACAAGTGCAGGCTGTTGGCTCTCCTTAAGGATGACATATGTAACTGTACATATAATGGTGTCCCATGAAAGAAATATTACAAGATATGCTTTAAGTCTTTTGAAGGAAGATGACAAGTGGTAGCAGTAGGTCCTAGTGGACCCAGGAAATGGTGCAGAGTGGAACCAACTCAGTACAGTAATTGACAAAACTGGGGAGAATGGCAAGATTTATATCCTCAGATGTTTACTAAAATAAAAGTAAATTAATGTGTACTAGGAAGATAGAAAATTGTCTTAGACTAGTGTTAACTGCAATGAAAGAAAAGCACAAAAGGATTTTTTAAATATTATTTTTCATATGAAAGTAGAAGTCTGAGTTAGAGGGGCAGGAAGACTTACTTTCTCTTCATCTTCCAAATATTTAATGGCAGAGATAGAACTAGATTTCAAAGAATCTTATCTCTGCAGGTTAGGTACTGAAAAAAAGCAGATTTTTGAAGTGGAGTTGAGCATGCAACGCATTTGTTAAGAAATGTTCTTGGGATCAATACCTGAGAAAGAAAGGGGAAGAAAACAAGAGTGAGTAGAGGGAAAAATCAGCAATAGTGACACTCGCAGCTAACCTCACAGGAAACTTTCTGGTGTTAGAATGTCCTTTGACATTGCCCCAAAATGGGCTGAGATGAGAGGCCTTTATACTCGTATTTTGACATAGAAATATAGATCATCCTTTTTTTTAGGACACTTGTGAAAAAAATCGTGGAAAAAATTGTGTAGCAATTCTTTTGTACTGTACAGAAGATTAAATGAAGGACTATGGTTAGGTAGTCCATGAAACACTGATTGGGCAGTGGAAGAATATTGGACCAGAAATTCAAGATACCTAGGGTCACATCTTGCCTCTGCCTTGGCTCTTAGTTTCTTTTTCTAAATGTGAGATGGTCCATTAGAGATATAAAATGTAAAAATTAATGGGTTATTTGTCCCGATTAGGGAGATATATTATATGTATGAAAAGATCATTTGGATATCTCATATTTTTCTAATTGTAATATCCTTCAACCAAAGTTTTAGTCAGAGAGATAAACTTCATTCAGTAGCTTGAATTCTAGTTTCTTATTTTCCTTACTCCTCTCTTCACTTACCATGAAATCTAGGCTTTAGACAGAAATGAAATATTCAAAAACCAGCAATAAAAGTACATAGGGAGATGACTTTTGTACTGGATGATTAGCCCTTCAATAACCTGTACCTTTTCAATCTGCCCAATAGGAAAATTATAAAATGAAGACTATATAATTTCATCTGTTTCAAAAAAGTAAGCAGTAAAAGTGGTACTGTATTGTCATTTTGCTAGAGGAAAATGGCAAAGTACCTATGATATTGATGAAAACATAATTCCAAGGTTTATATAATAGGAGTGATTTATGGGAAAAAAAACCCATTAGTATAATGTTTGGAATGGTTTTAAATCAAGGGTTTGTGAGTCTGATTCAGAGGATTGTCATAGTGATGGCAAGGATCACTCAGACTGCAGAAACTGGCACTATCTTAAAAGATTTACTGTTAGAGTAGGTGGGAAGACTTACAATTAGAGAGTGATTATGACTTTTCCAAACCAAGATAGTATAATAACTGTTTAGGATAGAATATGGAATACTAAACTGAAGCAAAATTAGTGATAAAATAAAAAAAAATCATATCCATTTGAATATGAATTTTTGCCAATTCAAATAAATATACAAGGATGCTTTATGAAATAGTATGTTGAATATTTAGATGTACGTATCATAGACACAAATGTGTTTTGTTATTATTATTTTTTAAAGCCCATTTATTTATTTTGAGAGAGAGGGAGAGAGAGAATCCCAAGCAGGCTCTGCACTGCCAGCACAGATCCTGATGTGGAGCTTGAACTCAAGAACTGCGAGATCATAACCGGAGCCAAAATCAAGAGTCAGATGCTTAACCTATTTAGGCACCCAGGCACCCCACAAATGCATTTTATTATTATGCAGATAAAGTATTCCATGTTAGGTTCTCTGAGAAGTGGATCCTGAGATGAAGTTTAGTGCACTAGGTATTTTTTAGTAAGTGTCCTTGTGATCACTGTCTGTGGAAGGAAAGGAAGAGAAGCAGGATTGGGTAGAAAGGGTAGCCAAGGCACAAAGTAAGCCTGACAATAGCCTCTGGAGCCAACATGGCCAGCCAGACATGATCCATCTTGGTTGCAATGGCGAAGTCTTTTAATGCCGTCTCCATTTGGCCATTGGAGACCGTTGGAGGGGGTGGGGATGAGAGTGGAGGTCAGCTCTTCGCATCTGAGGCAGTCTTTACAAGCACTGCCAGCTGAAGACTTTCTGCCATCAGCATTTCTAGCAGCTGAGGCTATAAACTCTTCATTTGGGAGAATTTGGATGGCACATCTCCTTGACTACCACATACATAGCATATTATGAATTTAAATATCAACACACTAAATAATATAGACAATAGTGTATGATCTTTGGCCAGTTGATCCCCATGTACTTCGGTTTCTTCATTTTTTAAGATGATCACTTCAATACAGGATTGTTGAAAACTAATACATGTAAAAGTGCTTGAATATTCACTGTATTATGGTGCCCACTGTATGAATATACGTGATTATAAAACAGTAATAGAAGTAACCCCTGCATTCAGAGAGGGTAAAATCTTCATAGCTTGTATCATCCTAATAATTGTTCTGTACATTCAGGTTGTATTTCTGCCACGTGGAATGTTTTCAAGGAAAATACTTCATTTAGCATTAATTTAAAAGCTGAAAAGACAACCTTAAAGCTGCAAGCTTTATATGCCAGTAGCCCTTGAAAACTTCATTGGTTTTTCATTATGTTTTTAATGTGTCCCTCTGGTACAAGTATCACTATTTCTACAATAACATTTTTAAAATTTCCTTTGTCTTAATAAAAAGCTTTAGGAAACTAAATGTACAATCTTTGAAAATATAATTTTAAAATTACAAAATATAAGCCTAGAAAACTTGAGCAACTCAAAAGTTAAGTGAAACTACTCTACAAATATAAACTCAATCCTAAGGATAAAAATGTCACTGGTTACACGGGTTTGCCACATTCTTTGGCAGAGGTAAGAGGGGTTTGTTTTGTTTCAAAACAACTACAGAAGTTAAAGAATGTGTATGATTTTCTTTTCCTCAAACTAATTTATATGTAATATTTGTTTTCTGATGAACTGACTTAAAGTTTCACATTTCAGGGCTTCTTTGTCAGTAGAAAACTTGGCAAAGAGCTGTGCAGATAAAACATTTGCTGGTGGTGGAGCCTCTGACAGCTGGGTCAGCTCCCTGCTACCCTTGACTTTTGTTCTCCTTAAAAAAGGGGGGGGGGGCAGAAGGAAAATTTCAGATGAGACATTTTTATGAATGACCTTCTCCTCAACAAACTCTCTAGACACCCAACAAACTACTTCTCTATGGAAATAGATATTGAATCAATGTAACTTCTGTATGCACTTATGGAATAAAATCAACTTATTTTTTTTTATTGAGTGTTGTCACTGAGAAAAAAATCTGACTTTGATATATGATAGGACCAAGGGGCTTCTTATGCTTCAGCTCTTTAGTTTGCTCCTATTAAGAAAAAAAAAAAATTCTTGTTGGAGAAATCATAAACTACAAAAGAAATTACTGATTAAAAAATAAATTTCAGAGAAACATAACATACTATATAACTTCTGATTTTTTGAAGTTAAGCAAGCACAGTGTCTTAAGAACTTTCAGACTAGTGAGATGTAATAAAAGACAAAAGTTAATGAGGGGCCTTAGGAAGGACACCACCAATTTTTATGCAAGAAGAACTTTCATGGTGACACAAATTAGACTAAGCTGGTGGCACGGGCATTTTCTGTCCCCCAAATCATGAAGTGAATGAGTCAAATACTGAGACCACTGAGAAGAGTTTAGTATTTTGAAACTGCACATTTCTGTATTGAGTAATCACAAGATATTATATCAGCTAAAATAACAAACTGTCAAACTTGTCCCAAATTGAGCAATGAATAGATATGCACAGGTAGCAAGAGAACTCACAAATATCTCTCTGTACTGTATTTAGAAATAGGATTTGTTGGGGTGTCTGGGTGGCTCAGTCAGTTAAGCGTCTGACTCTTGGTTTCTGCTCAGGTCATCATCTCGTGGTTTGTGAGCTTGAGCCCCGCATTGCACTCTGCACGGACACTGTGGAGTCTGCTTGGGTTCTCTCTCTCCTTCTCTCTCTGCCCCTCCCACCCTCTTTCTCTCTCTCTCAAAATAAATAAACTTAAAAAAAAAAAGAAAATAGAGTTTGCTAATTAGAAATAAAACCCAAGGGGCGCCTGGGTGGCGCAGTCGGTTAAGCGTCCGACTTCAGCCAGGTCACGATCTCGCGGTCCGTGAGTTCGAGCCCCGCGTCGGGCTCTGGGCTGATGATGGCCCAGAGCCTGGAGCCTGCTTCCGATTCTGTGTCTCCCTCTCTCTTTGCCCCTCCCCCGTTCATGCTCTGTCTCTCTCTGTCCCAAAAATAAATAAACGTTGAAAAAAAAAAAAAAGAAATAAAACCCAAAATAAAGTATAACCTACATAAACTTTAAAGCAGTTCAAAGGACAGTCTAAGTGTGTGAAACCATCAAGTAGGAATGAGTTAGGACATGATTTCAACACTCCATAGAGAGAAAGTTTAAAACTTTTCTTAGTTATATAATTCTCTTAAGTTTATTTATTTTGAGGGAGACAGAGTATGAGCAGGGGAGGGACAGAGAGAGAGAGAGAGAGAGAGAGAGAGAGAGAGAGAGAATCCCAAGTAGGCTCCACACTGTCAGCACGGAACCTGACATGGGGCCTGAATTCATGAACTGTAAGATCATGACCTGAGCCAGAATCAAGAGTTGGACACTTAACTGACAGCCACCCAGGTGTCCAGTTATATAATTTTTAATCGCAGCATTTGCCTTTAGATTAGCACCAGTTGATAACCAGTTTTATTAAGATGCCTAGAGAAGAGAGCAGTAGATTAGAGACCCAAGAATAATGATTAATTTTTAAACTGTTTCTTCAGTCCCTCTGAAATCAGTAATTTTCAAAGTTTGGCTTTTGGACCAACAGTATCAACATTACCTGGAAATTTGTTAAAAATGCAAATTCTTAAGCACATCCCAGACTTACCAATAGTAAGTCTGAAAACCAATGAAAAACAGGGGTTTAACAGGCCCTTCAGGTGCTTCCAATTCAAGGTAAAGATTGAGAAACATTGTTTTAGAGGAAATTACATGCCTTTTTAAAGAAATGTTACTCTAATAAATTACTTGGATATCTCAATTTTCATGTTTGTTTTTCAGATAAAATGTACTTTAGATATTAGCTGACTCATTACCAACTGGTTTCATCACATGGTGATGCCAACAGTTCATCTTCTTCAGGATCAGTTCGTAAGCTGCATAGAAGGATTTGCCTGGTCAATTGATTTTTTTTACTTGTTTTTATATAGAAAGATTGCAAAACAAAAATACCAAAGTACTGATACTATTTATTTAAACAGAATTCTCATAATTTTACATAAGTAAAATAACACCTGAAATTGTGTGCACCAGAAATTGCAGGTTTTTAGCCAGACTTGGATATTTATGGGACCTAATCTTATTGATTTTGTGTTTAATTGTGGAAGGAAATACAAACAAGTTAAGAGAATGCGTGAAAAGCTGGAAATGTATCATCAGATTATGATTTAAAGGAAAATGTAATTACAGGTTGTATAACACCTTTTTGGCTCTCTTGGAATGGAAATACTCATAACGTGTGTAGAAAAATCTTATCTTCCTTATAATTTTATTTTTGCATGCATGTGAACAATATTCAATCAACTGTTCTCAAACTAAAAGATCTATGAAATTTCTTTTGGTGCCAGAGAGTCAAATATAAAATGCCAGCTCTATGCTAATCCATGGTCTACATCCTGCCGTTTTGCCGATTTCATCATTTGATGAGTGTATTATCTTCTTGTAGTTTCTATGTATTTTATTTAGCAAGCCAAGAGATCTAGAGCCAAATGAAACATTGTACATTGATGATAGTTATTTTGTTAACAAAATATGATTACTCTTATTTATCCTATCTTAAAATGGAGAAACTTTCATGGAAGCTATAAGTAAGGGTCTATAAAGGGAAAGCATTAGGATTTGACAGATCGGATTTATTTAGATAGAATCAAATCTGTAGGAAAACAATTGATGAAAGAATAAGAAAAATACTAAGCTTAAATTATATTACCTATGGTTTAAATATTTATATTATTTAGCCTTTACCTAATATAAGATATTAATAATATAAAACAAGCTAATTAAGAGAGCCAAGTTGATTTTCTTAAACATTACCTTATATGCTATTCACTTCTTAACAAGAACATTTTACAATTAGCAAATGTGCTTATTTACTAATAAAAAAAACAATAGTTTTTAGAGGTACACTGCTTGAATTCCTATGTGGTAAATTTATCGCAAAAATGGCCACAATTCTCCACTTATTCCTGTATTTAGCTCCTTTTACAATGTGATTCATATGGGTTCAAGGAATAAAGTCTATATCCTTCCTCTTTGAGTTTGGATTAAACTTAGTACTTGGTTTGGCTAATACAATGTAGTAGAATTGATAATGTGCCAGTTAAGAGACCTTGTGTTTCCACTGTTTCTCTTTGAAATCTTTGCAGCTACTAAGAAAAGGTCAAGGCTATCCTACAGAATGATAAGAGTCATATGTCACAGTCATCCCAATAACCTGAGTCAACAGTTAGCAAACCACTAACTAGAAAAATGAGTGAGGTTATCCTCTAACAGCCAGCCCCCAGCCTTCCCATCAATTGCATATAGATGCTGGAGAAAGCCCACCTTCGATTAGCCAACTCTGCACAAGATCAGAAGCACCATTCAATGGACTTACAAACTCACATTTCACAACACAATTCACATTCATGAATGAATGGCACTGAGATTTTGCTATTTGTGGCCGCTTGAGTTGCCAGATTTAGCTAATAAATAAAAAAAAAAAAACAAGATGTCACTTAAATATTGAGTTATTTCTAATTGGCTTTGTATATTGCATTAAGATAAAAGAAAATTTGTATGAGGTATATCTGAAAGAAAAATTATTTCTGACTTATCTGCAATAAACTACAAGTATTTAAATTATATGCTTCTTTCTTTAACTATATTTCCCTGATGATTTGGCCTTACTTAGCAGTTTCTTGTTTTGCATAATTTGCTTAACAGATTCTATTGTAGCACAGCCTCTACAATCATCAGAGCCAACGTCTTTTGTTCTTTGGTCCATTGAACATTCATTAGTGAGAAAACACACTGAGCATTAGAATTATACACTGGTATACTGAACACTTACTAGCATAAAGTTAACTCAAATTGACTTTCAACTTCATTTGTTGAAGCATATAATACTATGCTTTTTTGTGCAACAGTTGACATACAATGTTACATTAGTTTCAAATATACATAGCAATTAAACTAGTCTATATGTTATGCTATGCTCACCACAAATGTAGGTACTATATGACACATAATACTATTTTTTTAAGTTTATTTATTTATTTTGAGACAGCTGGGGTGTGAGCAGAAGAGGGACAGAGAGAGAGAGAGAAAATTCCAAGCAAGGTCCTTGCTGTCCGCGCAGAACTTGAGCCCACGAAACCATGAGATCATGACCTGAGCGGAAACCAAGAGTTGGATGTTCAACAGCCTGAGCCACCTACGTGCCCCAACACATAATACTATTTTAATGGCATAACTTGCTTTTGCATTCTTCAGGATGATGTTGCATATCTTGACCAGCTACTTTAAAAATTTTTTCCACTAATGAAAGAAAGAGCATTCTTATCAACTTTTATTCCATTCATCATCAACCCTACACATAATGATTTCATATTCTCATTCTGGATGAATATTTACTAACATCAATATAGAAGATTCAGATTCTTTAAAGGGTAAAGTCCATTTTAAAAAACAGTCATAACAAGTTCCTTAATAATTATACACCTCATTTTTAAAAAATTTTAAATGTTTACTCATTTTTTTTTGAGAGTGAGAGAGAGACAGAGTGTGAGTGAGCAAAGGAGGGGCAGAGAGAGAGGGAGGCACAGAATCCAAAGCAGGCTCCAGGCTCTGAGCTCTCAGCACACAGCCCGACATGGGGCTTGAACTCACAGACCGTGAGATCATGACCTGAGCCGAAGTCAGATACTTAACCAGCTGAGCCACCCAGGCACCCTGACAACTATATACCTCAAATCAGAATTTATTTCAATTTATAAGTGATGTCCCTCTTTTAAGAAGAGCCTAAGAGCCAAGCCATTAGAGCCTTGGCACCTAATGGGCTACATTTTTTTTTTTATTTCTTTAGCACTTTTTGAAAAGTTCCTTTATGCCAGAGAGTATTTCAAGAACACCATTAACTCTTCTTTCAATCTGCATAATCCTGTTGTTAATGTATAGGCTTTCAGGTAATGTATTATCAACATTCTTGGCAACAAGAATTTGGGGGGGACTTTTCTTTAGAATTAAAACAGATTTCAGAGCTTCACATAAATTGAGGATTCTCTTATCTGCATTTGTTAAAGAGAGATACCAGGTTTTGAATGTGAAGAAAATGAAAGAATGCTGAATGCCAAAGGAATCACAAAAATTCTTTAATCTTTCAGTTTGAACAGAACAAATGCTGAAGTAAAAGAATAATTGTATAATATTTACTTCAATAGAACAGACATCCAACGATGCTTGAGGAGCATTATTAGAATATGGGCAAGACCGCCACACCTTCTACAAGACCACTCATGTTTTGTTTTGTTTTAATGTTTGTTTGTTTGTTTGTTTAGTTATTTATTTATTTTGAGAGACAAAAGAGAGAGAGAAAGAATGATCAGGGGAAGGGCAGAGAGAGAAGACGGAGAGAGAATGCTCAGCAGGGTCCTTGCTGTCAGCACCAGCCTGACACCAGGCTCTATCTCAGGACTGCACCAGCCTGACACCAGGCTCTATCTCAGGACTGCACCAGCCTGACACCAGGCTCTATCTCAGGACTGCACCAGCCTGACACCAGGCTCTATCTCAGGACTGCACCAGCCTGACACCAGGCTCTATCTCAGGACTGCACCAGCCTGACACCAGGCTCTAGCTCAGGACTGCTGGATCCTAACTGCGAGATTATAACCTGAGCCGGTATCAAGAGTTCAACACCCAACCAACTAAACTACCCAGACCATTCATGTTTTGCTTCAACTTCAGATAAACACTCTCTTCACCTTTATGCAAACATTTACCAAATTTATTATTTGTATGACCTCCATTTAAAGCAGTACTTTTTTTTTATTCACTACTAAGTAAGGGAATCTCTGCAAATTTTTCTATTGTTTCTCAAATCTCATTTTATAAGAAGACATTTTCCCCAAAAGGTATTACAGAAACTAAGGGAAATTTTTTTTCTGCAACGTGATTGCTTACCTGTGGTTTGTATAAACCACAAGTTATGATTTAAAAAGTGAGAGCATTAAGAGTTCCTTTTCTTTGTTTAATAAATGCCCGCCATTCATAAAATGTATCTCAAAATTTACTCTTTCATTTGGGCTACAATACATACACATAAAAATAGATAATAGAGTTCTCAGCCTTAGCGCCATCTTCTTGGAAACCCAAACACTGTGAAAGCCAAAGGGAGGAAGAAGCTAATGTGTAGGCTGAAGTTAAAAAGATGGATGAGGCAGAGGTCCATGTCAACCACCACATCAAAGCTTATGCTCACATGGAAGCCACAGGAGCAGAAATACGGAAAGCTGGAGGCCAGTGATGCTGTTAGGAATCGGACTGCATTCCATGGACCTAGGACATCTATCGCCATCCGATTGCAAGGACCACCTTTGAGACACGCACTTTGCTCATACCAAAATAGTTCCTTTTGGTCTTTTACCCTGGACCTATGACTTTTGGGACTAACTCCGTTTTCATTTGTGTCTGAGTGTAACGTGTACAATACACCATACTTTCTGTTGTCTTAGCTGAAAAAAAAAAAAAAAAGATCATAGAAACCACTGCAAAAATCAAAAAGATTCCGTTTAATAACCTCACAGCCATACCAGTAGGTGTGTTATTTCACAGGTGCAAACTTTAACTATAATCAGTTTGAATCATTGAAAGAATTGTAAACTAACAACAAGTGACTTTTATATCTGATGCAAAAAAATGGTTAACTTGCCGTTTGCCTGCAAAAGAGAGTTGTATTTTAAGATACAAATACAAAGCTAGAGTTGATCTTCCATAAGATTTAGGAAAGGCTGGAGTTCAAGTATTGGTGCACTTCCATAAATGGATATGTTTTTGATGGACTTTCAGGTGTGCTCGTGTGGGTTATAGAAATAAGTCTGCTGTTGACTGTCTGACATTCAAATTGACTAGAGTGAGGCACTGGCCGATTGGCCATTGTCTAGATGGGTCACTGATTAAGCTGCTGACCTTCAAATGCTTGGGGCTGTTATGCATTTGCTAACTTTCTAAAATGAAACTGTTGACTGGCTGATTTCTGAGCATGTATACAGATTAGAAGTTATCTCTACTTATTGGTGGTTACTAGTCACAACTTAGAACTCTGGCCCAAATAGTCTTTTTCTTTCCTTTCTGTGAGTATAGGAAAATAAGTACTTTTAATTCTCAGTCCTCCCTGTTCATTTTCCCTTAGTCAAAACTGCAGGAGAAACCATAAGGGATTACTCAGATCTTTATTAGTGAAGGTATGGCCTCACCTACTGTTGGCACCTAAGTTACTTAAGTACCAGTTAGTATGGCAGAAAAATAGGTCTGGTGTGTTTTTGTAGTTTTTTGACAAAAGCTAAATAAAGGACATTTAAAGTATGTTATCAAAGTTAGTAGAGGACACAGAACAAAATCATGAAATACAGGACATGTTCTGTGCATACAGGACACTTGGAAACCATAATTTTAGTAGATAACAGACCCTGGGGTTTTGTTTTGTTTTGGGGTGGTATTTGTTGTTTTTAGCCCTTTATTTGAACATATCCAGGGATGAGGACCTTACATGTCCTGAATTTGTACAGTTTAGTTGACCATGCTCTCATTGTGGGAAACCTGCCCTTCAGTACACCGCACCTTTATTTGCATCCACTGATCCAAATCCTAATCTTTGTAATCATGCAAAACCAGTCTAATCCTTCTTCCTCAATGGCTTTCCTCAGACATTTTCCTGTAGTTATCATGCCCCTTTCTGAATTGTGTCTTATTTAGGTGAATTACCCAGACCCTAACTCCATTTCTCTGTCTTACAAGGTTAAGTCTGTTAAAAAAAAGTTGTGTTTAGTTTAAAATGATTTATTTTTCTAAGTTTTACTGGCCATTATGATTAACATTTCTATTTTCTGTACTTACAGACTGTTCCATCTATAATTTTAGCTAGCATCTCACCCAGAATTAATATTTAAGCTCCTTATTTTGGAAATAATTACTTCATTTTACCATTGTCATTGGTAGTTCCTTTATGTCATTTCTCACAGATAATGGAGTAAGTGCAGGGAGGTTTTTGTTTGTTTGTTTGTTCGTTTTTAATTTCTATAGACTCCAGACATGTAATTTTCTGGGCCATGAGTCCTGAGCTCTTACAACTTCTTCCTTTTACAACTTCTTAATATGTCTTGTATTTCAGTTCCCTCTTAACAACTTCTGTATCCTTTTCAATCGCAGCTTTGAAAATCTGGGATTAATTCGTACATAAGTACTGTTTTGTTATGGAAGAAACTATGTCTTCATAGATAGAAAGAGGCTATAAATCATATTTAAAGATTTAATATGCCTTTAGTAGTCTTGTGATGAAAGGAAAAGTCTCATAGAGGCAGTGTATTTTGAACTTTATAAAATAGAAGTATGTATAATTACAATTTTTTTAGAATTTCTTTATTAAAGTATTATTAACTTTATTGACATGGTGTTTGTAATTAAAGTCAAAAGTCACAATATTTTATGTTAGGTTCCAAAGAAGATCTTACTTTATTCATAACATCTAAAAGCTTCAACTTGACCTTGAAATAAAACTCAAATGCAATGTGGAAAAAGTAAATGATACCCATATTTTGTTGCTGATCAAGAATCATTGAATTTCACACATAACATTTTACTTTTTATATATAACATGTTATTTTAATATATTTTTCATTTAGTTGATAGTATATAATTTAAATATTTTTCCATGTTTATACTCCAACAACTGGCTTTAGTTACAAGTTATATGTATTTTAGTATTTGTCATTGATTTTCAATATCTAAGTAGTAAATAGAATTGCCACAGCTGTTTTAAATGTCAAATGCTTAACTTGGCAGATAGTAATTTAAAATTCAGCACTTAGTGACAAACTTCATGAACTAATGGTTAATAACTGATTTGAAAGACAAAAATTTAAGTATAGATATAATTTAAATACATAGTGAAATGTATTTGAAATTTTGCAATTCAAATCTATGAAGTTCCTAAACTTCCACTGTGTTTTTTTTCATATTTTTGATAAAGACAATTTGCATTATATCTGAGTTTTCTGAACTTATAACTGTAAATAAAAATTGCACATAAATTCTCAATATGTATTCTAGTTACTGTTGCTGTGTAACGAATCACCTCAAACTTGGAGTTATAAGTGACAACCATTTTATTACACTCACTGACTCTGTGGATCCGGAATTAGAAAACAGCACAGAGGACAAATATTTCCTGTTCCACCATGTCTGGAGCCTTAGCTGGGAAGACATAGCAATGGCTGTGGCCTTGAACAACTGGAACTGGGGAATTTGCTTCCAAGGTGTTTTTTTTTTTTTTTTTTTTTTTTCTTTTCTGGCATCTGGGCTGGGTCTTTTGACTGGAACACCTACACAGGCCCTCTCTATGTGATATAGACTTCTCAGTGCATGGTGGCTGGGTTCTGAAAGGATGTGTCCCAAGAGAGGCCTCTAAAGAATGATAGAAACGGATGCTGCAAGGCCATTTCTGACCTAGTCTCAAAAGTCACAACATATCACTTCCATTGGGTTCTATTGGCAAAAAAATAGTCAACTAAGGTTGGCTCTCAGTCAAGGAGAGAGGACATAAAGACCATCTCTGAGGGTAGGGGTATCAAAGAACTTATGGACGTATCTTAAAACCAGTGTACAGGGGCGCCTGGGTGGCGCAGTCGGTTAAGCGTCCGACTTCAGCCAGGTCACGATCTCGCGGTCCGTGAGTTCGAGCCCCGCGTCAGGCTCTGGGCTGATGGCTCAGAGCCTGGAGCCTGTTTCCGATTCTGTGTCTCCCTCTCTCTCTGCCCCTCCCCCGTTCATGCTCTGTCTCTCTCTGTCCCAAAAATAAAATAAACGTTGAAAAAAAAAATAAAAAAATAAAAAAAAAAAAAACCAGTGTACTGTATGAGTAATATGTGATCACACATCAGCATGTTCTTTTTTTTTTACATTTTGAAATATCGAATATTATCTTTGTCACAGACAAATCCTAAGTTGACAGCCAATGATTCTCACCTCCCAGGGTTTACATCTTTGTGTAAATACCCCTTTTGTGAGTATGGGCAGAATTTGTGAACTTGCATTTAACTGATAAAATAATGTGATAGACTGTCATTCCTGCAATTATATCATATCACATAAGGTGCTATCTTAGCCGACTGGAGCTAGAGAGTCTCCTGTGGGCTCAATGAAGATGTAGCCATGTTGGAGAAGTGCCCACATGGCACTGAACTATGGGTGGGCACTAGGACCGGACAGCAGCCTCCAGCGTCCAGCCAGCAAATGTGAGGACTTAGAATCATATAGCCACAGAAAAATGGATTCCACTAACAACTCAAATGAACTGGGGAGGGAATTCTTCCCCTGCTGAGCTTTTTGTTGGGAATATAGTCCATTTACTTTGATTGCAGCCTTGTAAGACCCTGAGGAGAGGACCCTGTTAAGTTATGCCCAGATTTCTTCACATAGAGCTGTGAGATGATAAATGTGTGTTACCTTAAGCCGCTTGGTTACACAGTGACAAAATACCAATACAACATTTTTTTTTAAGTTTATGTGTTTATTTTGAGAGAGAGAGCATGAGCAGGGGAAGGGCAGATAGAAAGGGACACAGAGGGAATCCCAAGCAGGATCTGCACTGTCAGCATGGAGCCCTATGTGGGGCTTGAACTCATGAACTGTGAGATCATAACTTGAGCTGAAACCAGTTGAGACACCCAGTGGCACCCAATCCAATCTTATGTGCTGTGGTTTTAATCATATAGAGTGATCACATCATTTTATTGTCTAAATTGACTCTTTTGAATTTGAAAAAATGTACCAAAGTAATTGAAATTGTGTAAATTTGAAATACTTATTTATGGAAAATATATTGGTGAACCTATAAAATAATTATTTTAAAACAATATTTTTAATTTTCTTAAAAAAATACGCACATAGAAAAAGAAAACAGATATTATTGTAGCAATTACCTGAACATTAAAAAAAATCTTAGCACTACATTTATGAGCTTAGTCTATTTGTTAGTCATGTCTTTAATAGTTCATCACTTTTAACTATTAACTATCAGACTTAATATCAAAAATTTCCATATATCTACATTCTTTCCTAAAGTTATGTATTTTATTCAATAAAATTGAAATTTTACCACTGTATTGAACTCTTTCCTATGAAAAATAATAATTTTTAATTGAGAAAATATTTTTATACAGTAACTGAGTTTCCTGGTACCCTCAGAAAAAAAATCTTCTAAATAGAGGGTATCTCAATTCCTATATTTTATTCCAATATTTTAGTCCAAGTAACTATACTATTTTTTTAAGTTTATTTATTCATTTTGAGAGAGAGAGCAGAAAGAGAGAGAGAGAAAAATCCCACTGACAATGCAGAGCTCAACATGGGGTTCAATCTCCTGAACCATGAAATTATGACCTGAGCTGAGATCAAGAGTTGGACACTTAACCAGCTGAGCAACCCAGGCATCCCTATACTGTCTTTTAAACTGCATTTATAATATTTTTGCTTTGACAAAATCATTTGTAAGATAAAATTCATCAAGCAAACTCCCCATGAATATTTGTTATTCTATTCAATTCAATATTTCTCTTTTGATGTAAATATCAATATCCTATTTAATATTTATTTTGTTGAATATTTTCCAAATAAGATGTTGTGAA
This sequence comes from Lynx rufus, assembly GCF_022079265.1. NCBI lineage: Eukaryota > Metazoa > Chordata > Mammalia > Carnivora > Felidae > Lynx > Lynx rufus. The sequence goes on from NW_025814878.1 coordinate 93,288,187, forward strand.
AGAATCAACCTTCTTACTTCATTTCATTCCCATACAGAATATGAATCTATCCAAGAACACATAAGATTTTTATCAAAGGTTCTTCCCCAAATTCAAGATAACACACAACTCAATTATACAATTTCAGACTTAAATCTTGTATATCATTTAACTTTTACCAATTAGCTTAAAGTAGTAAAGATAAATATTAGCAACTTCTCTTTGCAAACTGTGTTTTCTTTAAGTGCAATTTCCTAAAATTTTCAAAATTTGAAGTCTTGGGCACTCTATTAATTGATCATATGTATTAAAGATTTCCAACTCGTTTTGAAAATGCCATAACAATTTGGAGGAATCTTTTACAAAAACAAAAACAAAACATTTAGTATATATTAGAAACTGAGATTGATTTGCAAAGTTGTTCACAAGGGCCCTAACAGTCTAAAATCAGATCAAAGATAAGCAGTGAAGAAGAAATCTCATGGGTTGCCTGGGTGGCTCAGTCTGTTAAACATCCAACTCTTGATTTCAGCTCAGGTCATGATCTCAGGGTCATGGAATTGAGCCCCACATTGGGCTCCACATGCTGAGTGTGAAGCCTGCCTGGGATTCTTTCTCTGTCTCTCTCTCTCTCTCTGCTCCCACCACCTCTCCAAATAAGTAAGTAAACATTTAAAAAAGGAATGTTATATATGCTTTTATGCTACAGTATTTTTTTTCAACATCAGTTCATCTCAAAAGCTTGTGATTCAATGGTATATTTCCTGATATGTGTAAATTTGGACATCCATATTTTCAGTTTGACTAGTAGAATATTTCCCTAGTTTAGCAACATTCATGAGTTATTTGTGTATCACAACCAATCCCAGCTACATTTTTTTTCTTCATAGGCTTTTTAGTAGGAACACACTTTTGTTATACTGCTGTGTTACACAAAAGACCTTATTTGTAATATCACAATAACAACAAAAATTATCTTCAATGTTAAACTTTTAACTGAACTTATAATAGCATTCACAGTCAAGTCAGATCTTTCCCTTGAATATATTTCAACAGCTTGAATTTTATTCCATGAATCAGATGAGAAACCATATCAAACTTTTATAGTAATTAGCTAAGCTGCTTTTCTATTGAAATCTCTGAACAATGTACTTAAAAGGTATTACTTACAAGTTCTCTTTCTCATGGAGCCAGTGTATTAACAGCCCTATTTTTGCTATTTACCTGTGCACATGCATGCACACACACACAAACACACAAATACACACACACACACAAAGTCTTAGAATATAAATAGGAATATTAAGTTAGAATAATAACTAAACCAAAGGTCATGCTTTATAGATTGATAGATATTCCACCTCTGCCTGTACATGTTGTCTTTCGGTATAGTCTTCTTAAAACGCTGGTGCTTCTGTTGTAGATTTGTCTTTTGATTTTAATGTGATTGGTACAACTCCCAGGGTGGATGGTAAATACTGAAATACATTTTGTTTAAATTGCAAGTGCCTCATCAACTTTCTTGAGAAATGGAAATTCAGAACTTAGTACTTTAAATGCACATTTGTTTTCTCCTGAGATTGCTATCCAAATATTTTATTCCAAAATGAAAAGTGTGAGCATAAGTAAAAATCCAATGAACAGTTGTAGATTTACATTGTATAGTAAAGTCTTCAAAAACCTCACAATATCCAGCGTGTCCGCTACTCTCCATACTCCATCGCAGGACTGCTCAGCCTCTATTTCTTTACATGATTCATGCATGTTTAGCTTATGAGTTTCAATATTTCCTTCTATTCAGAGGATTGGTATTTTGTCAGCTTCAGACATTTCACAGGACTAAGAAGGGGTCATGGGACAACTAACCAGCTAGTAAGACCAAGGGATCAGCAGGAATTGATGGATAGATTTCTTTTCTGACCATCATCACCCAAGACCACATGGAATTAGCTGTCCCTAGCTGTTTCTCACAAAGCCCATTTTATTTGATCAGCTGGCACCCTGCATGCTGTCCTTGAAAAGGAGATAGTAGTTACATGTTGCATCTGGAAAAGATCAAATAAAGAAAGAGGCTTGCTGCTGGTCCTCTTACAGATTTAACCACGTGTTAAAGTGAGAACTCCATTCTCAGAACAAATGTCTCACACTCTGCAAGATGAGATTATGGCAGAAGCTGAAGGTTGACTTAGCCCATCCTGGCTTATTTTCATATAATTATTAAATAAAATTCTTTGCTAAAAACGAGAAATTCATGAAATTCTGTATAGTATAGGATAGCGAGACAAGTAGACTCTGGGACTAACCCAAGCACATGGAAAACTTGGTCTCACTGAGATATGGAGGATTCAGATAGTTGAACTAATGAGAAGGGAAGAAAGTAAATTGTCTAAGTAACAATTTAGAATCATTGGATTCAAAACCATCTTTATAGTTATTAATTCATTTCTTCATAAGTAAAATTCTTACCCTCTCCTGCCAAGAATTTTTTATGGATGGCACAATTTGTAAGAAGCTGAGTACATTGTTCCTACTGTGTCAGTGTAAGATACACTTTCTAATTTAATTTATCTATTAAAATGATGACTAATATAATATGTGGTGATAATTCCCCCACTGTAGTAGGAAGGAAGTATACATAAGTGACTCCAGTATAGCTTTGGCGCCAAATGGCTTGGGTTTATAAACCAACTAACTCATTTCTTAGCAATGTGACTTTGGTCAAATTATTTAATCTCTCTATGGTTCCAATTTTTTGCTTCCAAAAGGTTGATATTAAAGATACCTATGTAAAAGAGTTGTTCTGAGGACTAAATGAATTAATATATGAAGAACTGCTAATATAGTGTGTGGCACATAGAAATCAATCAATTCAAGCCAGCTATAGGTTGCTATCATTTCAATCAACTCTCCTAGAAGCTTAGAAGGAGATAATATACACCATGCATTTAATATGATATAAGTTAACTGTTCTTGATCAGATAAAATGTTGATTGTTAGACTATATTCCTTTTAACATTTTATAGTCAGCATGAAACAAAGTAAAACAAGGTTTTAGACCAAGAGAGAAATCATAATTTTTGAAGACACAATACTTACAAAGGCAAAATCTTTATAAATTGTGCTGTATGATAGTGTGTATTTTCTGCAAAATATCACTTCTACCACACAGAGTTAAGATAGAGTAGTGGCAACAAATGTCCATCGACTGATGAATGGATAAAGAATATGTGGTATATACAATGGAATATTACTCTGGTATCAAAAGGAATGAAATCTTGTCATTTGCAACAATGTGGATGAAACTAGAGTGCATTATGCTAAGTGAAATAAATCATTCAGAGAAAGATAAATATCATATGACTTCACTCATATGTGGAATTTAAGATACAAAACAGAAGAACAGAAGGTAAGGGAAACAAAAATAAGATAAAAACAGAGAGGGAGACAAACCATAAGAGACTATTAAATACAGAGAACAAACTGAGGGTTGCTGGAGGGGTGGTATGTGGGGGGATGGGCTAAACGGGTGATGGGCATTAAGAAGGGCACCTGTTGGGATGAGCACTGGGTATTATATGTAAGTGATGAATCACTAAATTCTATTCCTGAAATAATTACTGTGTTATGTGTAAACTAACTTGGATGTAAATTAAAAAAAAATAAGTTAAAAAAAAGAGAGGGGTGGCAAGAGAAATCTAAGCTTTGCTGGCTATCATTTGTAAGAAGATAATATTTGAATGCTAAGAGTTAAAAGATTTATAAACTAATTTTAATGAGTTTGTTTTGAACTAATGATAATAAAAATATATTGATCCTCTTCATATTTGAATGATTATAAAGTGAGATAACATGTAATCAGTTTTATGATATGTATGGGTCTCATACTCATAACTATGGTTTTGTCAGGATATGATCCCAGGAATGTAATTTTTGAGCTGAACTTTAAATCTCTGCCTGGGAAATCTGGTCTTTGATGGGATTTCAACAACTCAATGAGCAAGACAAAGGGAATAAGGGAACTACTTACTGGAAGAAGTTTTACATTTGTAGGAAGTCTATTTTCCATAGGTTAAACATTTGAAATTATGGGAAAAGAAAAAAAAAAGCAAATCTAAAATGATCCATGTCTCTGATGGATTTCATTCTTGCTTAGTGTGATTTCCGCAAAAGTAGCTATAGCCTGATGATAAAAAAAAATGTAGGCTCTGTAGTCAGACCACTTGGGTTTGAACTCAGCTGTCTTGCTAACTAGCCATGTCATGTTATGTGACTTAGTTAACTTCTCTGTGCTCAAACTGTCTCAATTGTGAGGTAAGAATCAGAGAACCTTTCTCATTAATTAGATAATGTGCATAGCAGAGTACTTACCATAGTTCCTGTCACAGGTAAAGTCACTGACATCATCATCTAGCATACCAGTCATGTTCAATCAGTGGTGGTTATTGCCTCCCAGGGGGCATTTGGTAGTGCCTGGGGATAATTTTGGTTGTCATGAGTTAGGGGAGGCTACTGGCATCTGCTGAGTTAGAGGCCAGAATTCTGCTAAAATTATTAAAATTCAAAGGACAGCCCCCACGCAAAGAATTAGCAGGCCCAAAATATCAATACTGTTGAGGTTGAGAAATACTGATTTTAAGCTATTCTGTTAAGATGATTTTGTTGGTTTCTTTTTCTTTTTTTACAGGTTTTTTTTTTTTAACGTTTTTTATTTATTTATTTATTTATTTTTGGGACAGAGAGAGACAGAGCATGAACGGGGGAGGGGCAGAGAGAGAGGGAGACACAGAATCGGAAACAGGCTCCAGGCTCTGAGCTGTCAGCCCAGAGCCCGACGCGGGGCTCGAACTCACGGGCCGCGAGATCGTGACCTGGCTGAAGTCGGACGCTTAACCGACTGCGCCACCCAGGCGCCCCCAGGTTTTTTTTTTTAATGCTCATTTGTTTTGAGGAAGAGAGAGAGAGCAAGAGTGTGTGTGTGAGCTGGAGGGGGAAAGAAAGAGAGGGAGAGAGAGAATCTCTTCACCTTCAGGCTCAACCCTGACAGTACAGAAACTGATGAGGGGCTTGATCTCAGGAACCATGACACCATGATCTGAGCCGAGATCAAGAGTTGGATGCTTATCTGAATGAGCCTCCAAGCACCCTTGAAAATGAAGTTTAAAGGTCAAAAAACATTTTCACAGTGTTGCAAATAATGCTGATTAATCCTAACATTAAGTCTATACCTTTAAGCTTTTGTTAAGCAAACTATGAGTTACCAAGAATCAGAAATCTCTATGAATAATATATAACTATGAGAAAAGGAAATGTTTCTGAGGGCATAATAAAATAAACTAACAAGTATGTTTGTACAATATAGAGTGAGAAAGTGAAATAGAAGATGCTGGAAAAAAATAATGAGAGCAGGGACTGAGTGGGAAGAAGGGAATCTCCAGAACCTGTTTCCTTGCTCTCCTGCACCCCTACCTATCTAGTGGGTTTATAATTTTTTAGCTGATGTCAAACTTTAAATGAGTGAGTGAAAACTTATCCAAACATCATGTATGAGTTTTGAAAGTTGTCAAAATTAATATTGCATTACACAACAGCTATAGATCATTGCCTTGAAAATTCATATGATTCCATATTGATGCATTTCCATTTGTGAATTTAGAGGAGATTTGAGGCTGGTAAAATGCAGAACATTGAGTAATGCCACTTATTAATGCACTCTTATGACTTTCTGCCCTTACAATTTTTAACTAAAATGTTCTCAGAGTGATGGCATTCCAGTTTGAAAGGGACTCCATTATCCAATCAGTTGTTTTGAATTCTTTAGAGAATTGTACTTCCAAGAGAACACTAGGAAGCTGTTGCCATGACAACTACTTTTTCCATGATGGAAAAACTTCTATAAGTGGTAGAGTAGAACTTCATTAGGTCAGGAAAAAAAAAATGTGATATGTGGAGAAATATACTAATGAGTATCCCAGGTGACAGAGAAAGAAAAAATGAAAAGTAAAAAATCATCGGGAATTCACAACTCATAATTCCTATTAGATATTTTGATAAGCTTATAGCATGGGCGTGAACTCATGGCTCGAATTACTTACAATAAGAGTAATATCACCACCACCACTACACATGATTATCAAGATGATGTCCTCTCTGCAAATTTTCTTTGAGGACCTAGACCTTAGTCTTAAACCCTCAGTAAGACAGAGCATATATAAATGCTGAAGTTATAAAGAGAATTCTTTAATCTTATGTTGTTCCCATGGACAGTACTTTAAATGTAATCAAGCCTGAAAAGGCTGAAAGTCTTTGTCATCAAGCCTGAAAGTCTTTGAATTTCAGACTTAGGACAAGATTTGTTCCTCCCTACATTGTGGAAATCTCACGGAATGAAGAATCAGAAGACTGAGGTCTAGAATAAACATTTTAACCTCTGCGAACAAAGGTTTCCTTTTCTAGAAAGTATTATAAGGAACAAATGGCTGTATGTGTGTGAATAATGCCTGTTTATCGTTTATTCTTGAAAAACATGAGATTAAAAAAAGGTAGAGCAAAGTCTTTGAGATACACAAATTTGAACCCACTAACATTTCCTGTTGGTTTTGGTGTAGTTGTCCAAGGTCTCTGAGCCTCAGTTTCTTCAGCTATTAAATGGAGATGACAATCCAGTCACATAGTTAAAACCTCCAGTGGAGTTAAAAGCTTCATAGGTCTTGTCACTTAATAAATCCAATCTTTCCTCCCCAGCTTACAAGAACAGGTATGACACACTTTAAAGAAAATCTAAGGCTGTATATAAAAGTCTGACTTGCAAAGTAAATACTTTAAAATTAGCCTCGTTTTAGCACCTTCCGTGGATTTATGTGTTTATGTTCATCTGTGGCAAAACTGAAAAGGATCATTGTACCTGTAATTTCCACCGTGAAATAATCACGAACATAAAAATATCATTAGATCAGGTACTTTTATGAACACTTTTATTTTAAATTATTTCCATGTCTTGATAGTTCTTGGTGGTAATGTAGCCTGTTATCAATTGATCTTTCTCTTCCTTTCCCTGCTGTTCCCCTTCACATGATGGGCTTGGTTTGTCCAAGCTTCTCAAATATGCCCTCCTTCTGGTGCCTTCTCTTATGTCCCTAACTCAAAATGGAGTGTGCTCTGCCCCTGTGGTTTTCATGTTATCACTTGGCACTCATCAACATCCTGCTTTGTTGTAGATATTTGAGTGGCATGTTTCACTACTAAATTAGAAGTGTTTTTGTGTGAAAGGCTGCTTGTTCATTATTACTCCTCACAGGGTGGTATAGTGCCCTATACTTATTACGCATTTAAATATTCAATACACATTTAAGGAACATGCAAATTATGCTATAAGTAATGTTTTTTAAATCTAGATTCTATATTTTAGGATTTAGTGTCTTACAGTCATCTGACTAAAATGCATCTGCTACTATATATATATTAGTATTTATTTATTAGTATATATATTTAAAGTTAAATTTTAGTTTTCTTTGGATGTCACCACTACAATGTGAGACCTTTAAAGTCAAGAAGGTATGTCTTACATATCTGTTCATATTTATTTTCCCATTAACTATTGAACATCAAAAAAATTTCTTTAGTGAATTAAACTAATGTTCTATAGACGTCATTAAATTTGGGCTTTATAAAGTCTCTCCAACTGGGGAAATGCCATATATATATATATATATATATATATATATATATATGACATATATATATGACATATATATGTGACATATATATGACATATATATGTGACATATATATGACATATATATGTGACATATATATGACATATATATGTGACATATATATGTCATATATATGTGACATATATATGTCATATATATATATTCTTAACAGTGAACTGATTTGATTTGAAAGAGGAGAAGGGATACAAAGCTAAGATGTATTATTGAGCGCTTGCTATGTGCAAAGCAAAATACCAAGTTCTTTGTATTTGTAATTGATATTGACTTGTTTTCTGATTTAATAGTGCTTTATACAGATTCAAAGAATGATCCTGTCCATGGGTAAGAGTGACTATACTTTACCTGTTAAGGTCACATTTACTGTAAACCATCAAAATATATTAACTGATTGATAAAACATTTGCCAAATAGAGTCTGAGTTTGTAGGTAATGGAATGGAAAGATGCTTTTAGATGTGTTGCCAAAAATTATGTGCACTGCAGCCATCTAATGAGCTAAAAATAGTTAGTGAACAGTCAATGTTTGTATCTTTTATTTTATAACACAGCTGGCAAATCTAATGTTTTCGGATCCTTCTGAATTAGTAAAAGAAGAAATGGACTCCTACATCTGGAGCAGTGTGGTTTGCAGCTTTGTTCTGATTTCTGTTTCTAGTGCCAGGTATCCATCACCTGGGTGGGGTGTTATTTTGGTAAAATAGATCTCATTACTTACTCTCAAAAGAATGCTCTATTTCAGAACAATGCTATTGTTAATGGAACTTTATTTTTAGGGACCAAATGCCAAGAATGTTTTTAAACATTCTGTTATCCTTCCCATCAATTTAGATCAGCCAGACATAACATATGTGAGAAGTTATCTAAATTTTTCAGTAATAAAACTGAGATGATGAAAGCTTTGCTTCCCCTTAGGTATCATCCAGTATTGGTAACCAAGTTGTTTTCATTCTTTCTTTTTTATTGTTTAAGGCTGGTGCACATTAGTCTTGTGATACTTGCCAAAGTTCTATAGCATCATTGTTTGAGACTCACCATATGTGTCTTTGATCCCTGCCCAGTAGGTACCTTGGCTACATGCCAGTTTGGCACTTATTACTATTACTATTTTGATTTTTTCACTTGCTTCTGATTTTATCCATTCTGTCATCATACAAACCCTTAAAAAGCCATCTTTGGGACCAAAGAGACTCACAAAATGACCTGTTTTAACTGGACCCTTCTCCCCCAAGAACTTGGCACTTGAGAGGATTGATATGGTCAGTCCACCTAGTTTTGGGTCGACTGGTCTCTGGAATACAAATCCCTCCTCATTATGTATTTGAGAGCCTTTGTTTAGGATATAGATAATGCACAACTATGTAATTTATTGTTGTCATTTTATATGGAGAGGAAGTAGGAAGAAGGATGGGAGGGGTTATAGAGAATATGTGGCTTCAGTCTAGTTTTCTTTCTTGTGGATTCATCAAAATATTAGAACTCTACTGTAAGTTTCTCAGTTTCTCCTACTTAAACTTAATATTCTTAGTTCACTTCACCATCTCTTGGATTCTGCCTTTACTTTCCTAGAGGTGATAGGAACCCCAGAATGCATTGAAAAGTATGTGCAAACACAGTAATTATATAAAAAAAATTCAAGTTAGAATTCTGATAAACATAGACAACTAAGCTGATTTAAAAAAAATTAAATGTTTATTTTTATTTTTTGAGAGAGAGAGAGACAGACAGAGACAGACAGAGTGTGAACAGGGGAGGGGCAGAGAGAGAGGGAGGCACAGAATCCAAAGCATACTCCAGGCTCTGAGCTGTCAGCACAGAGCCCAATGCAGGGCTCGAACTCATGAGCCATGAGATCATAACCTTAGCCGAAGTTGGAGGATGAACCTACTGAGCCACCCAGGCGCCCCATGCTGATTTGAAAGATGCGTTTCCTTCCCCTCAAACACTGATATCAAGGACACACCCAGGTACTAAATATTGCCAAAAAGCCCACAAGAGAGTAAAAGTCTGTATAGCCAGAGACTGGTGTTTTTATCACATGGGAATGGGATATCCAATAGCCATCTGAGAAAGGGAGCTAATTGAGCCAAGATCATAAACCATTAGGTCTCCAGAGGCAGTTTCGTGTGTACGAGATGGTGAAGGTTCATCTGTGAGTGTGGGAGTGAGAGATGAAATCCCTGCAAGAAAACTGAAGCCAAATTCCATTGTGCATGGTTTTAAAGATTCATAATATCCTTATGGTACCTCAAGCTAAGATGTTAACGACAACAAAAATAAATCCTAGCGCTGTTAAACCAAACTCATTGGAAATTCCAGCCAAGCCAAAGTGAAGCCATTCTTTAGGGATGTACCAATAACCCATAGAAGATTCCCATGGGGGGGAAACAAAAACAAAAACAGAAACAAAAACAAAAAACAAAAACAAAAACCTTTCACCAAGGATAAAACTTATATTAGTAAATTATGAACCACATGAGAAAATACTGTATATATGAAAACAAACTTTGTTATAAATAGAAACAGAAATTGACAGAAACACAACTATCATGGAAGATGTTGTGTTTTGGAGATTAATTAGACAATAATTTATAGAAACATTCACATGATCATATTCTAGCTACCCATCTCCCTTTCAAAAATAAGTAAAAGGCTGTACTTTATTTTTTTAATTAAAAAAAAATTTTAACGTTTATTTATTTTTGAGACAGAGAGAGACAGAGAGAGACAGAGCATGAATGGGGGAGGGTCAGAGAGAGAGGGAGACACAGAATCTGAAGCAGGCTCCAGGCTCTGAGCCATCAGCCCAGAGCCCGATGCGGGGCTCGAACTCACAGAACGCAAGATCGTGACGTGAGTTGAAGTCGGACGCTTAACCGACTGAGCCACCCAGGCGCCCCAAGGCTGTACTTTAGAAGATTATTGAAAAATGCTTCTGATTATAAATGTGTATATGAATATTGCATAGCCATTGTCATCATAGTTTGAAAGAATTTAATTCAATGTTAAATGAAATAGTCAGAATGAAAAGCATAGATGGAAAATATCAATTTATTTTCTAAGATATAATATATTAAAATATTTCTAGCTTTAGAATGTTAGGTGATTTCATTGATATCTTCATGCATCTTTTGTATTTCCCAAAATGTCTACAATATGGAAAAAATATTCAAATGATAATACAGCATAGGAGAGCCCTATAACTTTGAGAATTCCACAAACTTTGATATTTCTGGAGTTAAGAATAAGTTTAGAAAATGGGCAGGAGATGAGACTGTAAAGATAATTAAGAATCTCAAGAAAAATTGAGTGAAGTTTTAATAAACTTCTTTGAGATTTCTATGAGAAATCTCTAAGAATTCTAAGCTTAGAAATACTGATCAGGTATGTACTTTCAAAAACTTCTCAGGCTGTACAGTGTAGATTTTTTAAGGTAGAATAAACCAGAAAACCAGGCTACAGTAGTAATAATAGTTAAATTTTATTGGGTGCCTACTATGTGCCAGAGACCATGTGTTGATGACTTTATATAGTCTAGCTCATATCATCTTTGCAACAGCTCTCTCAGGTGAGAAACTTTATCATCACCCATCTACATGTAACGAAACAGAGGCTAAAGAACTTGCTGAAGATCACTTAGTTCCTAAGTGGTGGAATCAGTCTCCCATCTCAGATACTCTAAAACCAGTTCTTGGGCTCTCCCTCACTATGCTATAGGTGATGCCTTTCAAAGAGAAATATGACAGAGAGAAGGCAACAGAACAGAAAGAGACAATGGATGGGTCCAAGATATTAACATCTCTGCTTGAGAGATTGGATTTTGAGTAGGAGCTTAAGGAGGGAAGGGAGTTAAGAACAATCCAGGAAAGACAGGTAATTGAAAGTTATATACATGATTTAAAAGTTACTTATATTCCCTAAAGAAAACAGGAAATTCATTTTTTTAATTTGCAATGAATTTTTGTGTCTTCTCATTATTTGAATGTTGAAATGCAATGAAGCAGAAATAGTTTAGTTCTGATGCATAATGAGAGTAGTATAGAGTGCAGATCATGTATGCCACACGCTTTGTGATTTTTTTAATGTTTATTTATTTTTTTTATTTTGAGAGAGAGAGAGAGAGAGAGAGAATGTATGCACAAGTGCAAGGGTGCATGATCAGGGGAGGGGCAGAGAGAGAGAGACAGGGAGAGAGAGAATCCCAAGCAGGCTCTGTGCTCTGAGGGAGAGCCCCACTCTGGGGTCGATCCCAGGAACCACGAAATCATGACCTGAGCTGAAATCAAGAGTTGGATGCTTAACCAACTGAGCCATCCAGGTGCCCCACTTTGTGATATTGAACAAATATCTCTTTTACTGCCCTGATGGAACCCACATTTCTTTACCTGCATATGGGGAGAAAGAGCTACATTGCCTACCACAGGGATTTGCTGTTATCTATTCTCATTTCGTCTAGAGCTTTTTAGATTTGTAATAATAGGGGTACATATTGAGAATTTCATTCTAATAGTAAAAAAGAAAGATGTACAATAAGGTAACTGTTCAAATTTATAAATTTTCCGCATTCATAATTAGCTTTAGCGTCAAACTGTACCTTCCAGCAAAAGCCCATCTATTTTCACTCCCTGTCACTTGTGAGAGTATACATTCTTAAGATATTTGGTCCTTATTATTGCTAATGATTTTGGTATTTATAGTTTAAATTTTTGATATAGCATTTCCCATATGAAATGCACGAAGTTAATCCGTGCCAACAAATATTTTCATATTTATAAGGCTTTTCTGTAAACAAAACAAAACAAACACTATATTACTATCGTGAACTCATTGGGAAATGACATTTTCTGAAGACCTATCTTATTTAGAAAACTAGTACGCACTAAAATTTACTTCTTGGTGTTCTTAGTACGAAGGGACATACAATATTTGGCTTATCTCAGAAGTCATATTTTCCAAAAGCTTAGGCTTCACTAATAATTATCAAAACTGTTTCAAGTTTTGAAAGACTGACTCCATTATGAAGGTTACCTTGCTATTACTATTGTTCAAATTGGTCCTTTAAAAAATTTTCAAATCTTATGTTCCCTGTTATAGTATTACAACAGTAAGAAAAAAAATGGTAATAGGCATTGTTGCAACCTAAATGCATTTCAGTTGTGTGGAAAATAATTAACAGTTGAGCTCTGCTAAAAATGACATAGAATCGATTTAGCACTATGAATATATGCCTATAAAATAGTCACTATCCGGTAAATAACAATTGGAATTTTTTTGTGCTTTAGAGAATTAAAGGCATCCAATAATTGCATGAGTTCAGTTTGGCTGCTCAGAGCATGTTCTCCAAGTTAATCTCCTTGGTCAAAGCCGTGGGGTCTAAGATCCCCTCATCCACTTTGCCTTTTCCAAGGCTGTTCCAGTAAGGATCTACGTGATACCTCTCCATTCTACGCCTTTTTTGGTCTTTAGTGTTTTATTTCTATTACCCATGGGAAGTCTTACCATTCTCACAGGTAATAATGATCGTGTCCTTATTCTGGGTGTTAAATTCCTTCTAAGTGTGTTTATGCTGTTTCACAACATAATCTTTGTATCCTTTCATCTGGTAGTGCAACATCAGCCAGGTTCTGATTTCTATTTGCTACAGCAACCAGTCCAGCTGACTGGTGTGGCTGGCCATGCACGCTTGGTTGCACAAGACTGTTCTTGATGAACGTCTAGTCACTCTCAAGCTGCTGAACCCACTCTGAAAAGTTTTAGAGTGGGTCCAGGTGATGTAAGTGTGCTTGTGTGAAAGGAGAGGAGGTACAGAAATGGTCTGTTCCAGGACCATCTTCCCAATCCCCTCCACAGCAAAGAGTACTCCTATTCAATGTCCCAAGGATTTGTATAGCATAGTCAGTTCGAACGAATTTAGCCTTTAGGGCTTTAATAATTTTGAGCCATGTATCTCTTACTCAATTCTATCTCGGTGCTTAACTTGTAGTACCAGTTTACTGACAGTGTGGTGACCTACCAAGTTATCTGTGATATTTCCCCCAATTTTGTACTTTGTATATTCTCTTCTTTATTACACGGTGTTTTTACCTTGCGGATGCCCTCAAAATATTTTAAAATCGAGCTTACTATCATCAAACAGAAACTCAAATGAGTTCAAGGCTGGAGAAACCCACATTAAGCATGAAAGTCTGCAGCTGGGACTGAGCAAACTCACCGGCACAAAAACGCATGCGCCCTTCCTTTTATTTACACCCTTTCTTTCTCTTAGGATCTGAACCAGGTGAGAAGCCGGTAAGTGGGGCGTGGGCAGATAGCCCCGCACGCTGAGCGCAGTAAGGAAAACGCGCCACACTTGAGGAGCTGTGGGTACAGTTCCTTTTCTTCTCCGGTTGCGAGTGCTGGGGGCGTCCGCCGCAGGTGCCTCCCGAGCTCCCTGCCCCGGGCGCAGCCGCCGCTGCCGTCCGCTCCCCACCCTCTCGGCGCCGCCGCAGTGCGCGGAGCAGGGCTGGTGCTCTCCGCCCGTGGCCCGGAGGGGCGCGCTCGGGGCCAGCGCCGCTCGCTCCGCATCCCTCTCCTCCAGGCTCCTGGAGCACTCCCATCGCCGTCTGCAGTCCCAGGCCCCGCCATGGGGAATGTGCCATCAGCGGTGAAGCACTGCCTCAGCTACCAGCAGCTTCTCCGGGAGCATCTCTGGATCGGGGATTCAGTGGCTGGGGCACTTGACCCTGCGCAGGTACTACCTCGCGGCCCAGGGTGTCCCCACCCTTTTGCACACTGCCAGCTGATCTCTGTCCCTGTTATGTAGCCACCGCACCCTAGGGCCCTTCCAGCAGCGGTTCCGTTTTGTTAGGCCTCACCTCTTAAAAGATTCCCCATCATCTCTGTGCTGTGAACATGTAGACCCGCCTCTATAGCTCAGATCCAGCAAGATCCCTACCTGTGGCCTTCTCCTGGTCCCCCAAAAGAAACTGTTTCTTTTCTGTTTTTCCCCTTGGAGGGGACCCATTATATAATCTTATCTGCAGGCATTCCTCCAGGGACAGTGCCTTTGTTTTCACTTCCTTTCCTGTACTGTGGAACAAAGAGGACACATTTGTCAAAATTGTGGCAGAAAAAGGAATGAAGCCAACATACAAGGCTAGGATAAAATGGTAGAATGAAATTATCTGTTGTACCAGTAATTATCCCTAATGTCGTACCAGTAATTATCCCCCAATTTATGCTTGAACACACTTGAATAAGCTTGAAAAAAACATTGTAAATAACAGCAATTTCAAACCAAAATTTATTTCTATGTGATTCCTGAATACCTATTTTGAGACAACAGGCAACTTAATAGTATCCACATGTTTGCAGCCTAATGCACTCTCAAATGGCAGGTAAAAAAGAAATATATATTTGCTTTTCCTTTAAAAGAGGTCAAAATGTAAAATTTTGCAAGTAGTGACATTGATCATTGTTTATATGAATGTTAAACCGTGGACAAAGGAAGGAACAGTATAAGGGTTTAGCTCTTTTTTGTCTTGCTGAATGCAAAATGTTTATTCCTGGTTCATCTTGTAAACAGAATAATAACTTGTGTTAATTATTTTAGTAGGTAAACATAATTTTACTATGTGGCTTTAAATCAACAATTCTAATACTGGGTATCCCTTTTCCTGTAGTTTTACATTTAGTGTATTCTCCATTTAGTGTATCCTTATGTGAAATTGTAATCTTGTTTCTACAAATCAGAATTCAGCATTTGTGGATTCCTTCAAAATCAATCAGAAGATACATTGCTTCTGATTACTTAAAAGATGGCCACGGTCACCTGGTTCAAAGCCTGTTGCTGAGAATTCACAAAAGAGAAAGTTATTCTTCTTGTATGTTTACGTGTCTATTTAATTTTTCTGCATTCTAATTTGATTTTTATTGTAACTGTTAACTTTCATATTCAGTCTGTTATATAATAAGGAATCCTTAATTTTTATTCCCTAACTCTGAGACTTTACATCACTTTTGTTGCTATGTTAATATTGTATTTCTCTCCCTTACGTTCTAATTTTGTGGGGGCAATGATGGAGGCTAGGCTGCTACCTGCGCATGTCTACTTTGCCCTGTTAATATGTGGAAGCAGGTAATTGAAAATGACTAGCAGTATGAGAAACAGCTATGTGTTCTCTAAATATTGCCCTTTTATCCCCTGACTGCTTTGCCTGGGAAACTCCTATTCATTTTTCAAGCACAGCTTAAATGTCACTTCCTTTGACCAACTCTTTGCCCTGTCTACAGTTGAAGCCCCATTTCTGTGCTCTCATGGCACTTTATGTATAATTATGTTTTAGTCTCAATCTTGTTGAATTGTAATTTTTAAATCTTATTTGAACTCACAGCACCATTGACACCTGGTACCTGACACCTGACACTTCACTCATTGCAATTGATCTCCTCCCTTGGCATCTGTTTAACAACACCTGTAACTGCTTTAAGGCCTACCTCTGTGGTTCCTAAATCTGGAACCAGCCTGACTTAGTGGCCTCTACCAGTCTGGGAAATGATCAGTTCCTCATGACTTCTTACCACACTCACAGTTTCAGTTACTATTTATATTGTGTGTGTGTGTGTGTGTATGTGTGTGTGTGTGTGTATATATATATATATATATGTATATATACATATACACATATATATATATATATAGTGTATTTATTTATCCAGATTTATTTCCCCATCTCCCTCTTAGACTCCAGTCCTCACGTTCAACTGCTCATTTGACATCATCATTTTCAAATTGGAAAAGCAATTCAGACTCAGCATTTCCAAAACTAGATTTGTGTTCTCCCTCCCTAATCTCCAGAACTTCTCCAGTATTTCCTAAGAACCCCATCACAGTTCATTCCTTTCTATAAACCACAAACCAAGAGCTCTTTATTTTCATTTCCTACATCCAAAGTATCACTAAGTCCTGCAATTTTATGTCTTGACTTTCTCTCAAATCCATCTATATTTTTCCAACTTTACTGCTGCTACCAATTTTAAAATGGCATTATCTCTCATGGACTATTAACGAGTGAGGTTTCTTCAATCCACTGTTTGTATGGCTAGTTGGGAGACGTTCTCTACTTCAAATAGAATCCTGCTGTTCCCCCATTTTACAGCCTTCTATGAATGTCCATTACTATTAGGAATGAATACCACAACTTTTAAAGTGTCTCTGAAGCTTCAAATGGTATTTTCTTTGCATCTCTTTGCAACACCATCTAGAGGTATTCTTTTGTTCTTGCCACAGTGACCTTCTTTGAATTCTTAATGTTTCTTCTGGAACCACGATCTTTGATCGTTCTCTCTTCTGCTGGGAAGATTCTTTTCAGCGAATTAACTTCTCTTCACCCTTCAGATCTTCACTCAAATATTGTGTTCCCATGAAATCTTGCCAAGACTCTTAAGATAGGCAACCCTTGCTATCCTATATTGCTTAGTGCACAATTCATCATATATAATATGAATTATATATTTATTTCTGTGATTATTTGATGTTTAGTTCCCTACCAGATTCAAAGCATTATAAAAGTAAGGGAAACATATACCATTCTCAGCAAGTAACAGAATGGTTAGTTTTTAATGGCCAGTAAATACTTCTTGAATGAACAAATGAATGGATGTTTTTCTTATGCTTATGCGGACCATGAAATACTTGTTAGCACTTGCCAGGTCAATGATGGATACATCACAGTTCAATGATAAATATTAGTTAAATGAATGCTAATGTTAGAAGAATGAATACTTGGTGTCAATACAGTTTGGTCTTAGTGATAGAAGATGGATATTACTGTTTGGGTCTTACCTCTTCATCTCATAGAGGCTACTCAGGTTTGATGGGGAGGAGACTTGAAAATGGATTCTGGGGTTTGTGCAGAGACAGCAGAATGCTTTATCATTTGTTCACCATAAAATCTGGCAGACAGAATGATGAGCAGGGCCCCTGTGATTTGAAACAATTTGATAACAGTTGGGACACATAGAATGTTGTGTTTTGAAAGAATCCTGCGCTAGGCAATAGAAGATTGGAAACCTAGATCTTTTTCTGCTACCAAGTCATTCTGTGATTTTGTGTAGGCGATATCCTGGCTAGATCTTAAAATTTCCATTTACACATGAGTGGTAATAATGTATCCCTGATAAATTATTAGGATTAAAAATAAATATTGAGTGTGTGTATGTGTAAGTAT
This sequence comes from Lynx rufus, assembly GCF_022079265.1. Classification (NCBI taxonomy): domain Eukaryota; kingdom Metazoa; phylum Chordata; class Mammalia; order Carnivora; family Felidae; genus Lynx; species Lynx rufus. The sequence continues at coordinate 93,306,103 of NW_025814878.1, forward strand.
ACATACATCGGAAGTTTCACAATTTATTATCAAATACAAAATGGGTCATTGTAAATGAAAGGCTTACTGTACCACAGCTCCACTAATTAAATTCTTTGAGTTTCTAATATTTTGCTAATGGCGCTGGTTTTACAGAAGACTTTCAATAGACGAGGCTGTTAAAATAGATCATTCTATGGTTCAAGGTATCTCTTAAGGCCTGTTTGATTTCCTATGTGTGTCTCTTAAAATGGGTATGAAGAAACTGGCTTAATTGGTATGTTTCAAGGTTTTGATTCAGTGTGATCAAATCAAATGTAACCTGGGAAAGCAATTCCTTTTTGGTTTCCAAGTGCTACATAAGCAGTATCTAAATTTCTTCTTATATTATTTTTTAATTTTTTTTTGAAAGTTTATTTATTTTGAGAGAGAGAGAGAGTCAGAGAGTCAGGCGTGGTGGGGCAGAGAGAGAGGGAGGGAGAGAGAATCCCAAGAAGCTCTGCAATGTCAGTGCAGAGCCCGATGCAGGGCTCGAACTCCCAAAGGGTGAGATCATGACCTGCGCTGAAGTCAGACCCTTAACACTGAGCCACCCAGGTGCCTCAGTTTCTTCATATGTTAATAACCCATGTGACAATAAAATTCTGAACAATCTAAATTCCAATTCAAATGATTTTAAATGTATTAGATGCATAAAAGCAAAATTGTAGATTATGTGACATTAACTTTATAGTCATTGTACATCATATCCTGATTCCTTTAAGTTACATTGGCTCTCTGCAAAAATTGTGATTCAAAGAAAGGATTTGGTGTTCAAATTTCTCTAGAATTTTAAACTGAATATATTTCTGCTTAAATTTAAGCAGAGGATAATGTGACTGCATGCTTTTTAGTTTGCATCTATGCAGTTGTTAGCACATTTACTAAATATCTTAGGACTAGGGAGGAATTTTCAGAAGAGAAAAAAAATTCCATTTCACTTTTTTTTCTTTTATTTGTCTCAAGTGTTTTTCCTTCTTTTTTTCCCTTCCACTTTGACTCCTTCCCCCTTTTTCTCCTCTTATAGCTTCTTTTGAAATTACCTATTATTATTAATTTCCCCCTGCAATAGCTTGTTAATTATATACTGTTTTTACTATACTCTTAGCTGCTATCTATAAGATACCAACACACATCCTGGGATTATTAAATTTTTTTTATGTTTATTTTTAAGAGAGAGGGAGAGACAGAGCGTGAGCAGGGGAGCGGCAGAGAGAGAGAGGGAGACACAGAGTCCAAAGCAGGCTCCAGGCTCTGAGCTTTCAGCACAGAGCCCAATGTGGGGCTTGAACCCACAAACGGTGAGATCATGACCTGAGCTGAGGTCATATGCTCAGCCGACTGAGCCACCCAGGTGCCCGAATACAGTATTATTAACTATAGTTGCAATGCTTACATTAGATTCACAGAATTTATAGCTGGATATTTGTATAGAGTAACAACTTAAAGTTCAAAAAGAAAAAAAGCAATAAAAAGATGATTGGATGCTTCAGGAAAAAATCATACTTTATGGAAAAATAGACTATTCCAATGGTTTTCACTATAAATAAAAATTATGAAAGATTTTATTTTTGAGACAGAGACAGAGCATGAACGGGGGAGGGTCAGAGAGAGAGGGAGACACAGAATCCGAAGCAGGCTCCAGGCTCTGAGCTGTCAGCACAGAGCCCAATGCGGGGCTCGAACTCACGGACCATGAGATCATGACCTGAGCTGAAGTCAGACGCCTAACCGACTGAGCCACCCAGGGGCCCCTGAAAGATTTTAAAAGAAAATTATGCTCAACTTCAGTATCTGGCTTTAGAAAAACAATATACTACTTACTTATGTGTGACATAGTTCAGTGAAATTTTTCAATAAATCAATGAATGATTATATGGATAATCCCTTTATAATATTTTGTCTCTATTGATATGTTTATCTCAAATCTTTGGTTTTATGGACGTGAGGTTTGTAAACATATTTTTGTCATGAACCTTTTCTTTTTAATCCTTTGCATTGCATTATTTCTGTTTCATTCTTTTTGTCAATTCTTAAGCCTTTCTGGAAATCCACGTATTTTATTAGTTCATTTGAAAAGTATTTTGTAGGTTTGTTGATCCTCTTGTCTACATGTATATGTTTGTATCTTTGTGCATAGGTATGATGTGCAAAAAACTAATTTCTATTTCTTGAAAAAAAAAGTCTACTTCTGTGTTTTTGAATTAACATTTTCATTTTCCTTATTTGAATGTTTAGCTCATGTAATGTTAGTCTTTTTCAAAACATGTGAAGTGTCTTGAGGCATTCTCATTTCTCTATCATTTTGCTTTAAATGTCTCTTATAAGCTGCTTACCTGATAGTCTGTACCTTTCAGTAAGTGACTTTCTGTGACTGTTGATGTGTTTTTCCTGTCTGCCATGTCTGCCAGCCTCACCACTTTATAGTTTTTATCTCTGAGGCTGTTTATACTTTTTAGTATTATTACTTGATATTTAAATCAGTATGATTGTTTGGAACAAAATATGTACTTCACAGAGTGAACTCGTTCATCTTTAGCAAAAGTCTGTTTCATTATTACACCATGGCTCCTTGCATAGCATGTTACCAGGTATATGGCCATTCTCAAGACTGTATTTTTTTTTTTCCAACGTTTATTTATTTTTCGGACAGAGAGAGACAGAGCATGAACGGGGGAGGGGCAGAGAGAGAGGGAGACACAGAATCGGAAACAGGCTCCAGGCTCTGAGCCATCAGCCCAGAGCCTGACGCGGGGCTCGAACTCCCAGACCACGAGATCGTGACCTGGCTGAAGTCAGACGCTTAACCTACTGAGCCACCCAGGTGCCCCAAGACTGTTTTTGTTAACATAAGATCTCTGACAGGTAGGTGGAAGTAGAGTCCAAAGACTTGTATTACTGATGAAGCCAAAGACTTTACTCATGGGCACAACAAAATTAGAAAGTTGAAAATACACATATTTGTGAATCAGAAGCTTATAAAGTGAACAGTCACAAGCAGTGACGAGCCCTTTGTATGGCCATGCGATTTAATGGCTCAGATGAAGTTAACTCAGTAAATTTCAGTGGAAGTCGAATAGTGGATGGCAGGTTCACCAGGACCTTGAACACGCTGCAGAACAATCTCAAAATGTGGGGATAAGGGAACAATAGAAAACTAAGTTCTCCTGGCTTTGGTAGTTAAGGGATACAAGTCCTCAAACAGAGATGAAGGACAGTATAGCCCAATCACATGGATCTCAAAGGAGCAGGAGTTTTTATAGGAGTAAAAAAGTGCAACAATTTTCAGGAAGTAATAGAAACCAAAGATGCCATCCATACTTTTGGTCACTAGCAAGGTGTAGGAAACTAAGCAGTCTCTATGTGAGAGGGTTCTAGGTCTGATGCTTTCCACACTAGTGATCAAGGCTTCATTTGAGGCCATAAGATGATGGGAATGTTCAGTTCAGAGGTTATGAATATAGTGGAGTTTGTTATTACAGAGCTGTTTCCAGATGGAAAACTTATGAGGCTTGAGTCTTCACATAACGAGAAAGGCAGAGAACTATGTGGGGTTCTACAGAAGAAGTAGATGGTTGTTGGGAATAATTTTTTGGGGAATGACCCAAGAAACAGTATTGTAAAATAAAGTGGGTCATCACGTGTTTGATCCTCAACAGTCTTTTGATGGATGTGGTTCTCTTTGGGTATCTTGGCATCCGTCAGGACCTGGATTTATTGCATTTTGAGAGAGTCCTCATCTCTCGAGCATGGAGACTGCACATCTTGGAGTCCCCTTTAGTTTGAATTGACTTACATGTGGTTTTGAAAAAAAACAAAAACAAAAACCTTTTTGTCAAGGTTGTTCACATGTTGATTCCTGAAGGGAAATGCCTGGCTGGTGAATGAATGCTGAGATCAAGAACAGAAACCCTGATGGTTGTGGCTTGGTCTCTGTACCATTGGGAAGGATGCTCCTATGGATACTTCATTCCATACATCCCACATCCAAGATGCAGCTTTTATATATATTTCTCATATTTTTTTAATTAAGATACAATATTTTGTATGAGTTCTGTGTTCAGAACGCTTTTTAATTTATATTGCTACTACTGTGGAGTATTCAATATGTACTAGGTACTAACTGCTTTGCATACAATAACTCCTTTAATCCTTCCAACAATCCATTTTATGAACTGAATAATTAGGATGCAGAAGGGTAAAATAAGTTGTTCGTGGTCCACAACTAGTGAATAGCAGAGCTGGGAATTGAATTCAGGCAGCTGTGGTTGCAGAGCCCCTGATTTTTCCTCCTATATCAGTGTTTCCTAAACTTTTCTGGTGATAGGAGTCACCTGAGGTGTTTTATCAAATGTCCCAGAAATTCTGATTCCGTAGCTCTGAGGTGGAGCCACACCATCACTGTTTTTACATTCTTTTGTTGTTATTGTTGATGTTGGTTTATTTTTGCAAATACTGTGCTGGGTGAGGCTGCCACTGCTGTATCGCTGCATCTGCTTTCAGAGGGTCTGCTGTCATATCATGTTTTCTCTGGTCTATCTTTCCAGAGCTCCTGGCTCCTGTCCATGAAAGACTCCTATGAGTTTCAACTTCCCTTCTGCCCTCTTTGAGGTTGAGACTAGAGTTCTGCCTGGAATAGAATTGCATTGGATACAAAAGGAAAAACAACTTGGTTTCCAATAAATTTCCTGTTCCCTTCAATCTCCAATACTTTGTGTCCTTGGATTTCTGTTGGCTCCTGTATTTCTTGCTTTCTCTTATTCCAGCTGGCTTTCACATCCTTCCCTCCCCCCACTCTGTGTTCTTGTTTTTTTCATTAGCTGTGAGCTCCTCCAAGTCTTCTGGCTTTCTTTATGCTTATTCACTCTGAGCTGTAACTTTCCCTGACCCTTTCTTCTTTCCTTGACTATCCCTTTCCAAGTTTAGCTTTTATTTTTGTTTCTTTTTAGTTTTCCTAATCAACTAAGGGGCTAGACTGTGCAGCACTGTAACTTTATGGGTCACTTTCATGTAGCAGATCATATTAAAGGAGATAAAGCAAAGTCATATATTTGGGGAATATTGTTTTTAACAGTAATTCTGATTTGAAAGTGATCGTCCAGCCTGCTTAAAGCCCTAATAATAAAAGCAACATGCAGAATTCTGGTTTCCTCCCGCAGGTCTCTCTATTGTTAGTCTAAGTGGGAGATGCAGATTGGCTTCTGCACAGGTGAGCAGACTTTATTCTCTGGAAGTATTTTGTTGGGTCACGGCTACATTTAAAAGTTAAGGACATAGAAATGCCTTAAGCACGATGTGCACTCTTTATTTGTCTATGTCGCTGCCTTGGGCATCCAGATTATCTTACTGTGCTGATGGATATAAATATGTATTTTAAATTCTTGATGGACAATTACATGGGGATGCTTTAATGAGATCACCTAGGACATTTCTGAACATTGGCATATTTTGAACAATATAGAACCTAATGGTAATTAGCAGTAAGAAGGAGTTGTCTTTAAATTACCAGAAATTTGCTATCTTCCCCTTTGGATGATATTTTCTGAGTAATCAGAATTCATTCCTGAGTGAATACTCAGGTGTTGTTGCATTTATTCCACATCTGCCCATGTTGATGGGGACATTTTTGTATTTTCTTCAGAAAATAATACTGGCTGGCATATCCTGTTTCCAAAACATTCATTCTAAAATCAGACTTTATATAAAGAGACTTTTGTGTGAAGATAACTTAGAACATTATTCAAGTTTATAGATGTTTATATTTTTAAACCTTTTTCATATAGTTTATAGGAAAGCCTAGTAATAATGTAATGGAAAGCCCACTAGTAGAAAGGCTCTCTGAAAAATATAAAGTATAAACAAAACTATTGTTTCTACACAGTGATGAAGGGACCAGAGCTGTGAGTTCTGAACATGATTTTGATGAGAGAAGCCGGTATTTCCTTCCCTGATTCAGAGAGAGGAAGGGCTGTGCTCTGGCTCTCTGATGCTGGCAAGGTGGTTAGGACCATGGTGGGCAGGAAGGGGAAGTAGAACCACTGGAGCTTCTGTCCCAAGGGCACTATTCAGGCCACATTTTCATTTTTCATTGCTATCTTCTTCTGAAAGCTCATTTCTTCATCCTGCTTTTTATTTGAATCACTCTTTTTCCTGCATTCCTTTCTTACAACTCAGTTAAAAACACAAGCCTGTAAATATGTTCTAATGCAGCACAGGGGGAGTCAGTGATGATGATAATAGTCTTTGTGTTGGAGGTAGATGGAAGGTCAAATGGGATTCGGATAGATGGAAGAACTTCCTGGTCAGAATAAGATGGTTGAAAATATACTGGCAGAATTAATATCATTAATTCATGGAGAGTTATTCATTAAGGTATGAATAGTGATGTGTGTGAATGTATACATATCAACCTGTATCTGTACCATCTATCTTATCTATTGTCTCTTATAGGAAAAAAATAATTGACAGGCCCCTAATCTTGAAAATCTACTTATTAATTTTTTTTTCATGTTTGATTTGAAAATGGATGCTCACCTTTGCAAGTGGTGACTCTTTTGAGTGTTTGGCTTGTGTCTCTTGCCTCTCTTTCTGCCAGACCCAATTTCTGTATAGTACTTAGTGGACTCATGTTTGTTTTCCTCATTGAAGTAGAGTTCCCTACCAAATATGTTTGAAATGATTAAAATATCTAGGCATTAAACATGTAATATTTTTTTAGTGCTAGAGTGAGATCTTCTCAAGAGATGAAGCTATGTTTTATTTACCTTTCTGTTATTCAGGAGATCTAAATGCTCAGATCCTTTAAAAATGTCTATAGACCAAAATAGTTTCTATATGTTAAATACAGCAAATATCCATAATACAAACTTCAGCTGCTTTCAGCCAAATTAACTGACATTCTGATGGGCAAGAGTATGTGTTTAATTATATAAAAGATGTTATTTTTGTAGACTAGAATTAGTAGTTTTAGTTCTGTATTTTCCATATTGGACTATAATGTGTATTTTTAAATCCAGGTGCTAAATTTGGAAGTTTTGAAAAACCTGTGTTTTCTCTCCTATCACTGTGAAGGTCAGAGAAAGTAGAATCTAGCTTTTCATTTACTTTCCATATCTGTTTTTACTGAGTTAATTCACACGGTGTACAATATGAATCTTCTCAGGATTCCATTTTATGGGAAAAGGAGTAGAAACATTGAGGGGTATAATGATACCCTTAGGGTGAAGCAGCTTCTCTATTGCAGTGTCTAAGCCATGGTCTCTGGTTTTGGATTCAGTGTTTGGGCTGAATATCCCACTGATAGTAAGCGCATCAAATGTCACCTTAGGCTCGTTAACTTTCCAAGTCACGCTTCCTTGGATTTGTGAAGTACGGAAATGCAGATGGCAGGAAACTTCGACTACATAAAAACGCCTTTAATATAAGTTTCACTCTATGAAATCAGCATTTCATAAAGTCTTTTTGGTGAACTTTATTAACAAGCGAAGGGGTCTAGGAAGCTTGGCAAAAAAGGAGGCAGGAAACCCCAAAGAGAACATGTCTGTCAGACGTCTTTCCTTCTGGGGCTTCCTTCCAAATGTTTTTGGATCTTGAAGGAAGTGGAGTGGCTCTCTGCCACCACTTTCATACATCTGTAACCCACTGAGTGTACAGAGTCTGGCATTCACTTTTTAAATTCTTTCCTCAATCTGTATTTATTTCACTGTGAAATAGAAGCTGATCACATAGGTTAATGTTGAAGTCAAAATATGAATCTTATTTTACTTAGACACAATTTCTACTTTCTGAGAATTTTGATTTAAGGACTGAGAATTCTCAGATTTTTAAAACTGCCTATGGCACAGTTCAAACCTTACATTTTATAGAAAGCTGTGGACCTGGTCAAACATAAAAGCTTAGGGCAATTTGGAGTTCTGTTTGCCTAGGTTTTAGGGCTGTGTTTAAAAGAAATTTGCAAGACCTGTGGAGAAACAGATGTAGTTATTCAGACTTTCACTCATGAATGTCTGCTATCACTTAGTCCCTGTTCCCTTATGACAAGATTTTAATATTTAATATAATTCTGCTAAATGTATGCTCTAGAAAATATTGAAAGAAAAACTTGAGCTAAAGGAAATGGAACATAACCCTGTGTAAATATTCATCTCTAGAGAGCTAGATCTCTTAAGTATCTATTTGCTTTTTGAAGAATGTATACAGATAGTGACCTTTTGGGGAGAAAAGAATAGTGATAACTTGTTAAATAGAATGCCAATCATTTCCCTTAATCAAAAAGTATGATTTAGGGTCAATAGTATTTTAGCATACCTGCTCTAGATTTGCAACTAACTTATTGAATGGAACAAATGGAAGAACACATGAGCTATAAAGTGCTACATTAACTGTTAATAGAGTATTATTGACAAGAGTTTGGGAATTTACACAATAATAATAGCAACCATTCCTACCACATACAGAATTTATGCCAATGACTTTGCTAAAGGCTTTACTTAACTTCTGAACTCATATTTGCACGAAGAAGATCCTGTTTTGCTTACTTTTAATGTGAGGAAAGGGAGGCTCATAGAGTTAATAAAAATCTCTGCGGGTCACATAACTCGTAGCAGTACTGGACTTGAACCTGTAACAGGTTCCAAAGCCAGAGTTTCTTTTTTTTTTTTTAATTTTTTTTTTTCAACGTTTATTTATTTTTGGGACAGAGAGAGACAGAGCATGAACGGGGGAGGGGCAGAGAGAGAGGGAGACACAGAGTCAGAAACAGGCTCCAGGCTCTGAGCCATCAGCCCAGAGCCCGACGCGGGGCTCGAACTCACGGACCGTGAGATCGTGACCTGGCTGAAGTCGGACGCTTAACCGACTGCGCCACCCAGGCGCCCCAAAGCCAGAGTTTCTTATGCTACATCATGCCAGCGTATGAAGACTAGTATTAAGCATATTAAGACCAGGAGGAACTTGAGTTACAAGAAAATTATTTTGTACTCATTTACTGTAACTTCTTTTTGTTTAACAGACTAGGTAATGTTCTAGATTAATCAATCACTTTAAGGAAGGAAACTGCACTTGGTTACAAATGACTTAGGATGATATAGCTTACCCTGCCTTATTCATTTTGAGACCCAATTTTGAAAATCTGAGGTAGATGAATGTGAATGAATCACTGTTATTTTAGGGAGAAGTTATTCAGACTCTTTAAAATGATGCCACTGTTCTTTGTTAAACTTTGACAACCCTTTTTCACTCTGTACCTCACATCAGCCCTTCTTTTTCCTCTGTACTCGGGTAAATGGTGTTATAGGATATTTCTGAGAAATAGATCCTTTCTTAGTTTCTTAATAAGTGCCTTAAACTTGGGACAGGTACAGTTGACTTAAAGTCATACCAAAAAGGTCAGATTTATACAAAAGGCATTGTATACATACCAAATATTATGTATGCAGACCTCACACACCTATTGAAAATTTCTGAATAAGTTCTGTTGGAAAAAAGAAATCTATTTCCTTCAACCATTGGCGTCTTTATTCTTTGGTCTAAGTGGTCATCTAAACCACAGTGTGTAGAGTAAAACCACACTATAATACAATAAGTGAAATTAAAAAAAAAAAAAAACTCAATCCCCTAATATGTGCTAAAGTGCTATTGTGAGGTTAATAAAAACTTTATTAATAAGACCTGGGTTGTTGGAAGCATAGGAAACAAGAATTTTCTATTGGACACAAACAAATACAAATGTAAAGATAATGAAACAAATTGTATATAACTGATCACAGAATAAAAAAGATAATGGAGTGATAAAAAAATAATGACAACACAGTTCTAGCTCTACAATGTGTCCCTAAGAGAACTTCAGGATATTTCCATTTGAGAAATGAAGAGCTCAGGAACCAGTCATGTTGTGACTGGACATTTGAGTTGAATTTACACCATTAAAGATTGCACTTGTTTCAAGTGACTTTTCTGTCCTCAATTTCTGCTCAGCAATTCTAAAACCCATGCTGAAGTGCAGAACGTGGGGTGGCCTGTGTCTGTATTTCCTCATTTCTTCTTGCCACTGGGCGGACTTGGCTCCTTGGGAACATTGAGCTGTGATGTTGCGCCATCCACTTCTGAGGAAGCCATAAGCCCTATGAGTTTTGATATGCCACTTGTTCTTTTACTAAAAAAGAAAAGCAAGAGAAGACCAGGAGCTTCTTTTTCAACTGTTGGAAAAGGAAAATAAAAATGATTTTTGTCATACATTTTGTAGGAAGTCCTGGTTAGCTAGTTTTGATGAAGCCACAGGTAAACCTTGGTATCAGATGAATTAATTACTCAAGCTACATGTAATAACTTTCTTCTGTTTCTGATTCATAATGTAGTTGGAGACCTAATCTGTTAAACCAACATGGATAGTAGAAAGTGAATGCCAAGAACTCTTTTAGAGAGTCTGGAATAATTAAAATGCTCTGGGACATGCTAGAATATAGGTATGTCATTAATTCCCAGGAAGGAAACACTGTGTGCAAAATCAAATTTGTGCCTAATCTTTAATGAACTACACAATTCTCATATACTATAAAAACTACAAAAGCTGGAAATCAGAAAAACTGATCCTATTCTTAGATAGTTTTGATATTTGTATTTCAGTTGTGGCAGGGTATAATTAAATTTGGTCTATGGGGTGTGTGTTTTATTTTTCACATTTTGGCTTTAACATCCCCATCAACACATAAAATACTTTATTAGAACCCTAGTTTATAATTTGTTCATTGTAATTAGCTAAACATTTGAATGTTTTCCAAGTATCAATACACTTGAGTTGCTCTAATTTTCATGAAGACAAACATAGCTCATGAGCTTGTTCCTGTGAATAGGTTTATCAATCACGGGCTTGTATATCTACTCACTGAAAATCATCCCATCCATGTCCAAACGTGTTTGCGAGTGTATGAATGTACGTCCCCATGTATGTAGGTTTAAGGCTATGGATGTATGTAAGCTCATATTTATTAATATTGGGTAAATTGTGGTATATTAAAACTTTGATTTTTTTTTTTTTTTTGAATTAGAACACTCTAACTAGGGAGGATGGAAATGATGAGCTGGGCAAAGAGAATTAAGGACCTGGAGCAATTAAGAATATTGTATTTGAGATTGATATAAGAAGAACTGGGAGAAGCCACTTAAAAAGTGGGCATCTGGGAGAAGGCGTCAAATAGGATAGAATCTCCTATAATATCTGCTTGTTTACCCTGCCTACCTTGTAGTTGATTTCTTGGCTTATTCTACTGATATGTTTGAGTATCTTTGGGATTTCAGGATATTATTTGAAACTTTGAAATGACTTCCATAAGTTATTGAATCTGTTGTATCACTTTGGACAGTAGGACATACTCTTGCTACGTCAAACCTGTGTAAATCAGGCCATTGATGTTCCAACTGTTTCCCTCCACAAGGACTAAAACGATGCCCTAGAGGGCAGATGGCCTGGTGGTGGGGGGCAGCAAATCCTGAGGTCTTTCCTGAACAACTTTCTCCCATTCTCTCAAGCTGTTCAGCATAAAAATGACTGTGTGTGCGTGTGTGTGTTTCTTTTAGTGTGCTCTAATATACATAGATGCTATCATCATTGGTATTTTTAAATATCACTGAAAATTTTAAAGACAGGTAGAAAAATGTTTAAATATCTTGCACACTTTATAAAGAGAATTTATAGAATTGTTTGAGATTCTGGTGTTATGGTTTAAAATTTCATATATTACTCTGTCATATGCTGAAAAGACCGATTTGTAATGGTCCAGATGAGGGAAGATAAAGCATTTCCACTTAGACATTAAATAATGGTATTTGAAAGGAAGGGGTTAAGAAAGTGCTATTCAAACTATGGGCTTAGAATGGATATTAGTATAAAGATTGTGATTTTAATTTTTATCATTTTTACATTGGTAGAGGGATTTTATGGATTTTGTAGTTGATGGTGATGGGCTCTTAAGCATAATCATACAGATTTTTTCTTAAGTTGTCTTAAACTAGACCCATGGCTCTCAACTTGTGGTCCTTGGATCAATAGCATCACCATTATCTGTGAACTGGTTAGAAAGGCAAATTCATGGATCCAACCTGACCTAATGAATCATGATCTCTGGAGATGGTCCCAAGAAACTGTCTTTAATAAGCTCTACAGGGGATTCACATGCACGTTAAAATTTGAGAAATACTGATCTAAAGGAATTGCCCATAACTAAAGGCCATTATGATCTATACAGGAAACAGCTGGAATGAGGAGGCTTGAAGTTTGTCTCAGTCTTCTAGGGACCTTATTTCTAAAAAAGAATCTACATTAACTAAGATTGTAAAACAAGAAAGATCAAAGTCTTAAAAATTGTTTTCTAAGAATACAGTTTAATTATATGCAAGTTTATTAATATGAGAGTTGTGATGAATAACTTTAACAAAAATTGAATGCTATCAGTTTAGAATAAGCAGTTTGCTGGGGTATTTGCTTCCTGAATAAATTGAATAAATAATGCTGCTAAAGTGAACTATTTACGTACAGAATAAAATTAAACTTTATTGAGCAACCTGATAAATTTTGTTAGAGATTAGGTTTTTAAATAGAAGCTTAGTTTGCTTAGCTAGGGGGCATAAAGACTAATTAGCCATTGCATGTAACCTGTTTGTTAATTGTTCCTCTGAGGGGAAATTGAAAATCAGCCACCATGGTTTATTTTTTAATGGAAAGTGAAAAAAAGAGAACATTGATTTATTGCCTAAAATGGCTGATAAAGTTTGCATCCAACTTTAGCAGAACTGTGCAGTTTTTTTTTCTTTGTTTTGATGTTTCAGACTGCAGATGTTAGCTGTTTTTGTGAGGAAATAATGGTGTTAGCTATGAGTTTTCTTGGAAAGAAAGAGCTTAAAAGCTTTAGAGTCCTGGAATCACAGTCTGCACAGCCAGATGAACATGGATGGAATGTTAGGTGAAGCCTTTGGGGAGTCATTCCACAGCAGCATCTGGAAGGAAACAATAAGTGACTGGAGGGTTTACTTTTCAGGCAAATGATTAAGAAGTGATTAAATGAAGGTGTTAGGATGTGAGGGAGGGAAGGAAGCACTGAAGGTGTATATATAATGTGGAACGGAGGGATTATGGAGAAGTCTTAACAGAATGAACCGTAGATCACAGCTGAAATTATAAAAAGCTGGAATTGGAATTTGGACAGAATAGCTTATAGGTATCACATGAAACAGAACATGAAATTCACATAATACAGAACATACTGGAACATAATTTTTTTTTGAAATAGCAAGGGACAGTGATGATGTCTAGCTATTCAGAGCCACTGGAAATCATTTCTTAGAGTTGGAAAGACATCCTGCATTACACCTTTATAGTCTTACTCTGATTATATTGGCCCTACTTTAAAGTCCTAAGAAAGCTCTGGGATTTGTAAATAGAAATCCAAGTCTTTGATCAAGTGAGTGGTTTTGCTTTAGCAGTTTGATACTACCTTGTTCATAATACAGAATGACAGTCTTACTTTACATTGCTTTCTATAGATTTTTTTTTTACTCTTCTTGTAAATGAGCATATCTTCCTGTCCATTTCTCTTCCTTACTATTTTCCACTCCAAACTGTGGATGAATGAATGAATTGTTGAACAAAGGAAGAAAGGAATATATAAAGCTATGTTTAGATGTGCAGGGGTTGGAAAAATCCCCCTGCCCTGGTTCTTTTGGTGGGTCTAGTAGTTAAATGAAAAAAAAAAAATGTACAAAAGGGAAACCAACAAAAGCATGAGAAGCTCAAGGATAGCCAAGCAATTGAGGCTTAAGCACCATTCTTAACCAAGGAGAAGGGAAGTAGGGATCTGGGTCTTCAGAGGAAAAGGACAGTTCATAGGAAGATGGGAAGGGCAAAAGTTAAGTAAACAAGTTTGTCATGCCACACAGAGACAGTGGGACACAGAGAGGAATTTGAATATACAGCCTCTGTGGAGCTCCCCCCAGCTTACCACACCTAGCCTATAATTTTTATAGTTATCTTTTCTGATAGCTCTCTTCCTGGATCAGGCTCTGAATCTAAATTTTTAGAGGCAGTTAATAGGGAGGTGAAAAGCCCTTTCTCAGTCTTTTGGGCCTTGATTGTCTTAAGCTCAAAATAATCTACATGCCACAGTGGCACATTTTGGGAAGACTCATTCTGAACCCCTTCAGTCTCATGTGTAAAACTTCACCAAGAAGGTTCACTGTCCAGAAGTTGAGTTATAGATTGCTCCATCTCACTTGAGCAGTCTCTTAGTCCTGAGAATAGATGAGTTCATTTAAGCACTTGTGTTTCCTTTCAGGAAGTGGTGATACAGGTGGACTCCCAAAGTTAATTTTATGGTGTAATCGGGTATTTAATAAGAGACATTTTTATGGAAACAAAAGAAGAAAATGGTTAATAATGGGACAGACTATGATTCCAGTTTCTGAGTTCTGAAGCCAAGTAGTTGAGAAAATTTCTAGATGACTAGTTTGAAGCATCATCAGATGGCGTGAGGGCTGGCAGAGACAATCTGATGGATATTCCTGGTTTGTAGTTTGAATGTCTTTGGTGATCTAAGTGGTCACTGAGCAACCTGCATGAAAACTGTCCATATGTAAACTGTTGTGATTTCTCTGAAGTTCGTATCAAATTGTCCAACTCTAGCTTGCATGGTTCAGGGAAAAGGGAAATTTTAGTTCTCAGTGATTCCAAGTCAAAAGATAGGAGAAGCTTGAAATGTAAATTTTGAGAGTTGTAGCCAAATAACGGAAAAAGTGGAAGAATTCAGAATCTAATCCAATTTATAGGTAGAAAACAAAATCTCAGAGACAATTACCAGCACCAGAATTTGATATCCACAAAGGTGTATTTTGCTCAAACATAGTTTTTGTCTCTACAATCATTCCATTTTTATTAAAGTAATTTACTTAAGTACATAGGAAGACTAATTTGTTCACAGGTTAAGTCTGGTTTTAATAAATTTGGCACGATTACTTACGCAATTGGAGCAAGAATGGTGATTGATCATATAGGCTCTTTTAAATATGCTTTGCTCAAACTTTTAAAA
Source organism: Lynx rufus (assembly GCF_022079265.1). NCBI lineage: Eukaryota > Metazoa > Chordata > Mammalia > Carnivora > Felidae > Lynx > Lynx rufus. The sequence goes on from NW_025814878.1 coordinate 93,321,195, forward strand.
GTTTATTTTCAGAGAGAGAGAGAGAGAGAGAGAGAGAGAGAGTGAGAGTGAGAGTATGGGGGGTGGGGAGGGTTAGAGACAGAGAATTCCAAGCACTAACAGTGCAGAACCTGATGTGGGGCTTGAACCCAGGGACTGTGAGATCATGACCTGAGCTGAAATCAAGAGTTGAATGCTCACCCAACTGAGCCGCCCAGGCACCCCTGGAACCTTTTATAAAAATTCTCAGATTGAACTTTTAAAAGGCAGGAAGGCAAGGAAATCAAGGCAGTGACTTGCCATTGTCTTCACCAGCAATACCTGTAGATTCAGGTTAATTATTCTCTTCTAAGGTTTTCCAAATATATTGAGGTTTCTATACCTGCCAAGAAGTGACTGTATTCACCTGGCAAGACTGCTAGGAACCTTGTAAGCAAGGTGCCAAACTGATTTTTCTAAGAGGTTTTATTAGCTCTATAACATAAACCTTAGTTCCTTAAAGCCATCTGGTCCTATCTGAGTCTGTGCACATCATTCTCCAAATAGGATATTTCATTCAAAGCCTTGGTAATATAACTGATGTTTCCAATTGTGTCCTGTTGTTACAAGGACAACAGATTCTTATAGAACTTGGGCAAGTAAGTATTCTGCCATGAAACTAAGAAAACTCCCTGAGGGTTTCCAAATTCTTGAGGGTTCAGGTAGGGAGAAAAAGATAAACATTTCATCCATCTTTGCTTATAAGGATATATTCTGCTTAAAGTGCTCTCAGTCATAGCTTAGGAGGACAATTTTTCCGAGATCTGGAAAACTCATGAGTAAGGAACCAGTAATTTAAACAGAGTCAAAATTAAAGTCCTCTTCATCAGTTTATCAGTCCTATGTAATCAATTCTTGTTGATTTTGATCTTTTGTTAGCAATGTTACAAAGCCATCAGTTTTTCCCCCATTGAAGTTCTATAATTGGTTACTTCAGTGGCATAATCTGCAAGTTATCAGAAAATGTATTCTAGGTTTACCTTTCAGAGGCACAGTGAAAGCATGCAAGTTCTTCCCAGAAGGACTCTTACTCCCTTAAGGCCAGAATTTTTACAATACTTACACAGAATCCTTTCCATGAATTTCTTTGAAGTGGAAACACTTTTGCAGAAACACTTTTACAAAAACATCAAAGTAAAACAATAACTGTGAGTGACAAAGGCTTAAAAGTGGCAATGTTAAAGGTCAGATGAAAATTCATTATAATGTAGCTGACAAGGAATTTGGTTATTTCTGTGACACACACAGTATTGTAATTGTAATTGTAATCAGAATTACAAGTGATAACATTATTAGGACATACCAGATTTCTAGGAATGTTATACAATTTCTGGAACATTTATCATATATACCTACAAAGACAATGTAAATAATGCTTAGTATTCTTTTTTGACAATGGTTCCTAGCTTGATTAGTTTAGCATCTCTTTTTTTAAAAAGACCAAACCTTTTGATATGTTCTAGGGACCCTCTAAAAAAATCCCAAAGTTGGCTCAATGTCAAAGATTTCATTTAGAATTCGATTTGGGGGAAATTTGTCAAAAATATCAATTTTTAAAACATGGGTGCCTGGGTGGCTCAGTCGGTTAAGCAACCAACTTCAGCTCAGTCAAATACAGAAGGGGTGCCTGGGTGGATCAGTTGGTTAAGCTTCTGACTGTGGCTCCCTGAGGTCATGATCTTGGACTTTGGCTCAGGTCATGGTCTTATGGTTCCTGAGTTCTAGCTCCATGTCAGGCTCTGTGCTGACAGCTCAGAGCCTGGAGCCTGCTTTAGATTACGTGTCTCCCTCTCTCTCTGCCCCTCCCCTACTCAAACCCTGTCTCTCTTTTTCTCTCTCAAAAATAAATAAACATTAAAAAAAATTTTAGAGCAAATACAAAAAATGAAATAGTTTAAAACACAAACCCATAAACCCTATTAGCTCTCTTAATAGAGAAGACTCAGTTTTCTTAAGTAATCAAAGACTTGGTAAATAAATGAAACACAAAGTTATTTTTACAGGACAAATTATCAAAATTTTTGTTTCTAGGCATATTGCTTAAAAAATAAAGAAAACACTTTATTATCTCTTATCAAAGTTAGACCAATAGTTCAAGAAAACTTTTAGTTTTCTCTTTAACTTTTTAACTTTTAGGAGATAAAATCAAGTTCCAGTTATACATAAGTACACTGTTGATACTAAACCTTATTGTTAAAATATGTATAATAACAATTCAATTTTAGCTGCTTGATAATACAGGGCAAAATTTTAAGACAATTTTCTAATAAATTAAATTGGGCAGTACCATCCAGGGTTAGAAAATACCATACATCAACAGCACACACATATAGACAGTCATGAACATATAAACACAGACATTAAAGTTTCCACTTTAAAATTTTAATCAGGAGATGGGTATTTGTGGAGAAGGCACATTAGGTGATTTTTTTATTCTAAGTTTCAAATAATCTTTTGTGGTTTTGTTTATCTTTTGATAAAAAAAATACCTTTCTGAAGTTGGTATTTTAAAGTGATGGCCTAAATAAGAATTCTAGGGAGGGCTAGGTAAAAGGTTTACCTTTCAGAGGCACAGTGAAAGAATCCAAGTTCTTCCCAGAAGAACTCTTACTCCCTTAAGGCTAGAATTTTTACAATACTTAAAAGCATTTTGAGATAAATGGAGGAGGTTTGGGGAGTGGTGAAAAGGCTAAGTGGTCTTTGTGTTGTGCCTGGAGTTGCATTTCTGGTTTTGCAAAGATTTTTAAGATAAAGAGCTTTGCTTTTAATATTTATTAAAAATTTTTAATGTTTATTTATTTTTGAAAGAGAGTGAGCTCAAGTGGGGGAGGGGCAGAGGGAGGAGGAGACAGAATCTGAAACAAGCTCCAGGCTCTAAGCTGTCTGCACAGAGCCAGATGGGGGGCTCGAACTCACAAACTGCTAGATCCTGAACTGAGATGAAGTTGGGTGTTAACTGACTGAGCCACCCAGGCACCCTCAGTTGCTTTTAATTCTTAAAGAACTAGAGTGAATTCTGGATGATAAAGGACTGACCTATCCATCCAAGTACATTGGAATATTTTTCTTTTCCTCTGGGCATTTAGCTCAGAGCAGAAGGTCCAAAAAAAAAAAAAAAAGAAATATACACACACACACACACACACACACACACACACACACATATACATATATATATATATAGGAGATACAATATTCACAAAATCTGGGGTCACTTCTAAAGATAACCAAAAGAAAGAGGGAATACCAAGCCACATTCTCAGGGCACGAAATGACACACAAGCTAGAAGGCAGTACCTATCCTTGGGAGAGAAAGGATCAATAACCAATGGGTCTAGGTTTGGAAAGGAAGGGATGTGAAATTTTATTTTTCTCTCTTAACGGGCCCTACAGACAAAGATGCAAGAGAGCTGAATCTGGCGTATTTGCTCTTAGCTGGCTTCTGCCAGTTTTCCTAGGGTCTCCTCTATAGACTCCAGGATTTGCCAGAATTTGGCATGATTTTTCATTTATTTTAATTTCCCTTAACTATGTAAGGGAATAATGTAGCATTTTACCAGAAAATTCCTTAGAATCTCGTCAACCGCAGGAGGTTAGGAAAGTCTGAATAAAATATTTAACGACTCTCCTTTCTGAGTGACCAATTCAACCTTACACCAGTTCACTGTAGGGTGAAAACCTCTACTATTGGTTTCATTAGTCCCTGAACATTGGCCTTTAGTTGATCCATTTCCTGATTATTTGCAGAAGGGCCTGGGAATTTGCTGAGGAGATAGGGTGGTTTTTAAGAAGGGGAATTAACATTGGGTGTGGACCTTAATTTTTGTTATAAATCTGATTTCTGTTAAGAGTCCCTAAGGCTAGCCATTATAATCCTTTGTATTCTTTTTTGTAGTTTGGTCTTTCCATAGGTACCAGTAAGACAATTATTTAGGATGAGCACTCTAGAAAATTCTTTTTCAAATATAGCTAATTCAGAGGATCCATAATCTGGCCATTGATGAGTAGGATCTTAAATTCTTAATAGTGACTCAAACCAATAAGCCTTTTTTCTGTAAGAGGCATCCCAAAGGAGAGTGCAGAGAATGCAGCCCTCGCAAAGTCCAGAAAGTTGACTTCCAGTATTAGCCTAAGAAAGCAAAAAATCTTCATGGTCACAGTTGGGAAGAATGGCATAGTGCAAATGGCATCTTTAGTTACTCTTGAGAATGTGTGTTGCCTCCAGTCATAAACTGGCTAGTCGTTGACACTGGTCAGGTGCTCCTGGAATAGGACTTTGCCCGCACTAACAAGACAAGTGAAGATTGAGATGATCCTTTATGGACCCGGACCCTTTCTGACAAACTCCCCTGAGAGCTGCCACAGTTGGACAAAAGGAATGCCACCTCACAAATTTAGAAAAGGAAAAAGGACTCTTGCTACTCTTGTTTCCATTGGACCCTGCAGCTAGAGCTCTGGGAGACTGACATGTTAAGAATTCTTTCCTTCTGCTGGTGTTTATCAGAGGTCCTAGGATCTCCCAGCTGCAGAAGTCCCAGAGTGAACAGTGTCCAGTTGCTGAAGGGCCCTTCATGGTCACCAATTGCAGGCATAGAAAAATTTTCCTTCTCTTTCTAGGTTTTTTTGAGGTTGTGGGGGGGCTGGTCTATTAATTAAACTGACACAAGACAGAGTAACCAAATTTAATTTCAAAGACACAAGAGGCCCAAAGACAGCAATTAGGCTTGCAGGTTATCCTGAGCCAAAGAGAAGAGGATAGGGGTCTGAAGTTTAAAAGGGAAGGAAGATAATTCACAGGAAGATGGGAAGAGCAAAAAGTTGGTAAACAAATATTAGTTGTGATGTACAGAGACAGTGGGACGTTGAAATGTGAACAGACATCCTGCCAAGCTCCCCTCAGCTTACCACACTTAGCTTATACTCTACAAAAGTTATCTTTGGTGATAGCTCTCTTCCTGGACCAGGCCCTCTTTGTGAAATCTTAGAGGCAGATAATGGAGAAGTAAAAAGTCCTTGGTGAGTCTTTAAGGGCCTTGTTTGTTTTCAGCTCAAAATAATCAACATGCTGCATTTTGGGGAGGCTTGTTCTGTACCCCTTCTGTTGGTAGGGAATGGTTTATTTTTCTACAAAAGGCTCATATTTATCATTAAAGACAAAATCAAGTTTATCTCTGAATGGAAGCTTTCCTTCTTGATGCCAGCTATTTGAGCATCTGGAACAGTTAGAGATAAGGTAGCTTCATAGAAGTTTATGACCTGCTCTCATACCAGTCATCCCTCCTAGTGGTCATTAAAGGTCCTTTATTATTTTTGAAATTATTTTTTATGTTTATTTTTGAGAGAGTGAGTGAGAGTGGGGGAAGGGCAGAGAGAGAGAGGGAGACCAAGAATCTAAAGCAGGCTCCAGGTTTTGAGCTGTCAGCACAGAGCCCTATGTGGGGCTCAAACTCACGAGCAGTGAGATCATGACTTGAGTCGAAGTCACATCCTCCACTGACTGAACCACGTCCTTCACTCTGAAAGTGACACGCTTTTGTTATACTCCATTGTCCAGATCTCACTTGAATGGTCATACCATGTGAGGGTGGCAGGAGAGTATGCATAGCAATTCCTACCATATAGACTTAACCTTTCTGCCAAATCTCTAGTCAGGCTCTTTTTTTCTGGATTGTAAGAGAGTATTAAATCTAACTGGGCATATTCAAAAACAAAAGAAATGGGCAAATTAAATTGAGGGCTATGTACATAGTATTTGATCCCAAAATGAAAAGGCCCTATTTAATTCTACTAAAATATCTCTCTGGCCCTTCCTCCCATCCTGCACAATTAGCTCTTTAGACTGATGTTCCCTTAGAATAATTATTTCATCAAGTGGCTCTGAGAAGTCAAAACATAAGAGACTCCGATGCTAAAATGTGCCTTGGGGCTGATTCCATTGCTAGGTGAAAGGTATGGGAATGTCTGCTTACCCAAATTTGGTTCTGGGCTACCTCAGGGTGAAGATAGCACTTTGATCACCAAGACCATAGTCCTGACAGATTATGGACATGGTCAGAAAATGTTTGATGAGATTTGGATGTTTGGATAGTTTGGAGGATGGTGGATCCACTGGGAGATATAAAATTTGAGAGAACAAAAAGTCAAGAAACATCTTGGAGGAAGTAGGGTTGAAAACACATCTCCTTTTTCACATTGCCCAGATATTTCTACACAAATGTAGGGACTGGAAAAGGCTCAATTTCTAGGGCATTCCACATGTTGGGATTAAAGCGTTCTTAGAAGGATAGCTTTGCTTATTTGTGATTATCCTTGGTCATCATAATCACATGGATAGACTGTGAGAGTGGTATGCAGGGACAGAGACAGGAATCTTGCCTGTCACTATGAATGCTCTGTATTCTGGTAGGGGTAGAAGGAATGGATGTGAAATTAAGTCTGTATATCTTCAAAGTAAATTTATGTAGGGAATTTAAGTGCAGTGATCATAAAATTTATGGTTCCAGTGTCGGTACTTTAATTTTTTTTAATGTTTTATTTATTTTTAAGAGAGTGCAAGCAGGGAAGGAGCAGAGACAGAGAGGAGGACACAGAATCCAAAGCAGGCTTCAGGCTCAGAGCTGTCAGCACAGAGCCCGATGTGGGGCTCAAACTCATAGTGAGGTGATGACCTGAGCCAAAGTCAGATGCTTAATGGACTGAGCCACTCAGGCTCTCCTCCAGTGTGGGTACTTTGAGGAAAACGGGCAAAATATTAATGACCTTGGACAACAGGTATAAACCAGGATGACTTCAAACACAAAGGGATGTATGGGTACCTTATTTTTCAGACCATGTTATTACAGTCAACCATCTGTAACAACAACTCTTCAAAATATTTAATAGCCCTCACTTGAAGCAAATTTAATCCTCATACTCCACCTGCTGTTTGTATTCCAGTGTTAAATAAACATTGTCAGAAACTCCCTTTGTAGGGTAATCCTTTACATGTTAAGTTATGTAGTTGCCTGTTCTCTATACCACAGCCTAAATAGCTCTAGTACTTTTTATCCTCTCACCTTTGCTATACCTGCAACTTTAATTCTTGTGCAGACCTTTCCTAAGTTTCTTGTCTCTTTAAATGGAGCCTGAAGCAGGACTGGCTTCTCCAGATAGGTTCCAACTGAATCCTGGAAAAACAGGGCTGTTTTAGACTGACCCCACCAGGTTAAACTTTTATCAAAGTACCCTGTTGCTCACTTGTCCTACTTGAGAATAGGAGGTTGTGGAATGAATTAGGCATAGTCTGAAGTACATGGAACATTTTTAAGTACAGTGTGGGTACCAGCTGTACTCTATTTAGGCAACATAATTTATTGAGTACTGCCCCCCCCCCCCCGCCCCGACTTCTCAGTATATGAAGAACATTTAAGCAGGGCTAGATTTTGGCTTACATGGAATGAACAAACACTCACGTGATGTGATTTAAGAAGGATCAGAAATTCAGCGGCCCCAGACCACCCCTCACCAGCCTGCTCACATTTCCAACATTAGAGACACCTCTGGGGTTTGAGGTACAGTGTCTCTAAAATGAAATCGGCCACCTGGAAAGCAAAGTGTAATAAAGCCGGTAGCAACCTCATCAGTTGGATTCAGAGCCCTAAGGAAACAAAACATAAGTTTTAATTAGAATTAGGGCCAGGAGAGGTCAGCGTGTTAGAATGCAGAGACAGGTGAGAAGTCAGAGAAGCAGTCTAGAAATTACCGAATGCAGGGCTGGGGTTGCTGCGGGGCAAGAACTGTCAGGATACAGCTGGTGTTGCCAGGCAACCTAATGTAGTTGTTTTGCTTCAGGCTGGCCTGAGGTTAGAAGCTCCAGGCAGGAAGATAGCAGTAGTCTTCTCAATGGATGGAGGTGGGAAGGAGTTTAATGGGGAAGCAGATTTTGAATAAATTTAACAATTTATTTTCCTTTTTTGAAACACTTGGGACTATTTCCCTCTCATAAGTATTCTGACTTCTTTTGCATTTTACATTGTCAGACTTCCAGGGAACATCAGGATATAAGTTTTTCATCTGTCCTGCCTAGCCTGGAAATCAAGAGACACTTTGTTAGGGTGAAAAGTTGTACCTTCAGGGTCTCCTTTGGCTTCCTCTACCTCTAAACCATTCTAACCAAGCCACCATTCTCTCTCATCTGCATTATTACCGTAACCTTCTGTTCATCTCCTGTTTCTACTCTGGCCTCCACCATTCTGTTACTGATACAGCAGCCAGAGTGAGCTTAGTAAAATACACTTCCTATTGTGTCATTCTTCTGCTCTAAAGTGCTCCAGTGGCTTTCTATCAGCCTGGAAATAAGTCTTTACCTGGGTCCTCTCTATACTTCCAAATTCTTTATTTCATTGTATTACTTTAATTGACTTCTTGCTCACTCTTCTCCATTTTACACTGGCCACGTGGCCCCTCCTATAGCAGTTAACACACCGTATGTGTTTCCCCCAATCAACTTGGAGAACGTGGCTGTTACAAGGCCCTTTCTAGACATCTGTATAACTTTCCCAAGACATCTGTATAACTTGGCACTCAATCCCATCATCCACCTCCTTCTATTCTTTTCTCAAAGTATACCTTCTTATGTAAACTTGAAACATGTCTCCTGTCCTTCAACTTCCTCTTCCCTTTCCCTCATTGATTTCTTTATGACACTTGCACATTTATTTTATTTTTTGCTGTTGTCTGTAAACTTCACGAAAAAGGGGTCCTTTGTTCACTGCAGTATGCCAGGGCTGATGAAATGAATGGATAAAGAAAGCCCAGCTAACTAATAATCACAGAACTCCAAGGAGCCCTTTGTAAGTTGACACTAATGACAAGGATCACAACTCTTCCTCCTCTAATATAGGGAACCTCCCCCCTCCCACCCCACGCCTGTACTCTCATAGGTATTTAGAGCTTCAGGACCAAGACTCTAGATATATTTTGATCTATCATAGCCAGTAATACCAGTGGAAGATTTCAACTGTATCCCACCCTGCTGAGGAGAACTGACAACAAAAACACGTATATTCCTTTAGACCACAGGACATTCTATTTTTTAGAAAAGCAGCGGCCCAGATGTTTGACCTAACTTCTTTTGTTGAAGCTTCTTTACCACATGCAGCTCCTTTGGAGTTTTTGAAAGCTTCCCTTAGACCATTCATGTGCAAATAATGATTCTAAGTGTCTTCCTCAGAGTATCAGGGAGCACTATGTAGAGTAAATTTTTGGTAGTTTTCTAAGCCATAATGACTGTGAACATCTTCTATTATATGACTAACTTCTATGAACTCTGAATAAATCATATCCATTTATTTGTTCCATAAGTGTTTACTGAGCATGTTCCATATGCCAGACTAAGTTCAGAAAGCTGGGATATAGCAGTGAACTTAAACAAGTCCATACGCTCAAGGGGTTCTTAGTCTAATGGGAAGAGACAGACAATAGATAAGTAGACATGCTCATAACGTGCTAGGTGGTGATGAATACTGGAAGAATAATGAAGATTAAGGGTGATAAAATGGAAAGGAGGATTTTTGTTTTGTTTGTTTTTTTCTGTATTATATAGGCTCTACAGAGAGCTGAGATAGGATGAAAGGGAGGGAGTGAGACACAGAGATACAAGGGGGAAGAGCAGTCCTGCGGGAGAAGTGCAAGTGCCCAGGGGTTGAGGGCACTGTGGGGAAATCAGTGTGGCTGGAGCAGGAGTGAAGGAGGAGTGGGAGAGCAGCTCTGAAAAGTAATAAGGTATAATATCTTGGAGGCCTCAAAAGCCATGGTAAAACTTTGGATTTTTCTCCAAAAAAAGGAAGGTCATGGAGGGTATTGAACCAGAGGAATGATGCGATTGATTGTAAGTTTTGCAGTGTTAATGAGGTTGCTGCCTTGGAGATGATTATTGAAAAGATAGAACACCGTTTGTTGATCAGGCTGAGAGAGGGCACATGAAGAGAGGATTTGAGGATGTTTCCATGTGCAGGCTTTAGCTGTTGCTTGAGTCCATTGGAGTTACTATCTAGAGTACCATAAACTAGATGGCTTATAAACAACTACTTTATTTTCCTTTTCTTTTGACTGGAAAGTCCAAGATCAGGGTGCTTACTGATTCAGTGTCTGGTGAGGACTTACTTCCTAGTTCACAGAAAGCTGTCTTTCTGTCTTGTCTCTGTGTCTTCACATGGTGGAAGTATAGTGGGGGCTCTTCAGAGTCTCTTTTTTAAAAATATTTTTTTTGAATTTTTTAATTTGTTTACATTAAAAAATTAAGTTTATTTAATTTGAGAGAGACTAAGACAGCATGAATGGGGAGGGGCAGAGAGAGAGGTAGAGAGAGAGTCCCAAGCAGGCTCTGCGTTGCCAACACAGAGCCTGGCGTGGTGCTTGAACTCATGAAACCGTGAGATCATGACCTGAGCTGAAATCAACAAGAGTCTGATGTTTAACCCTCTGGGGCAACCTAGGGGACCCCAGAGTTTGTTTTATAAGGACACTAATCCCATTCATGAGGGCTCTGCCAAAGGCTCTACCTCCAAATATTGTCACATTGGATATTAGGTTTCAACATACAAATTTGTGGGGGGCACAAATCTGCAGTCTGCAGCAGCAGCTTGAAAGTATGCAATTTACTGAAATGTGAAAGCCTGCAGAAGGATAGGCTGGAGAGGGACACACTAAAGTCTCAGTTATAGACATAATCACCTTAGGGTCCTGGTCTGGTCCTGCCTCAAGGGGCCATATGCATTGGTATAACTTTTTCAAAATTGTCTAGCCTCCCTCCACTGCTGTGAGTGTTTCAGTATATTTTATTTCCCATATGTTTTGAATGTCCCAAATGATCAGATTTCTGAAAATTCTGATTTTGAGATCAGGAAGCTTTTCTCTTCCATTACCTGTAGTGACAATTAGAATAATCAGTGTACTTCAAGAATGAGGACAAAATGAGTAATTGGGTTGTTTTAAGGCATTGTGAAGTCTTTTTTGCTCAAGGGCGTTGGTCATCTTAAACCTTATACTGTTGTATGAATGTCAACCATTCATCTGCTGGCTCTGTGTTCTACAAAAAAGATGTATATTGTCTGTTTGAATTTAGATCTTCCATACCCCAATACTACTCTTTGAAGTTGAAAGGAAGCTCCCTGGGGTGAAAGAAGAGAAATTAAAATCTAGTTTGTGAAGAGTATGATGCAGGGATTTTTTAGATAGTCTTGCCTTGAGCATCGTGCCAATCAGAATTATTAATGTATTTAATTTGCTGTTAAATTCATTTTTTTTTCCAGGAGAACGTTTCCAACAAGTAAAAAACTTACTCCTGTGCTCATTCATGGCATTATTCCGCCAGGTTTTGAATATGAGCTCTTACTTACCCTCTTAATGAAGTGAGTGCCCCTCTGTCGCCTCTCAAAAGTTCAAACTGAGGTTGACATTGCCAAGTGGAACAGGATGGGTGGAGTTGATGGTGTCAGCACTGGAGGTGGATAAAATTGTTGGCAGCTTCCAGAATAGGATACTGTCTCCAAAGTGTTTTGAGTTCCTTGTTGAAAGACCTTGAATAATTTCCATGTATTACTTTGATTATGGCTAGAACTCTATAAGGTAATCTGGTCTGCTATCGGCAATGACTCCTTTCATTGTAAATTTTAAACAAATAGGTGTATTTTAAAGTGATAATGAAATAATTTTAAACTATCCTTCCTTTAAAATATTAGAAAAGCTTTTCATGTCTTCATGTTAGCTTCATGTCACATGACAAACATCGATCAAGTATTAACTCCTCACCGAGCTAAATGCTAAATGATATATATTCATATTCTATCTTCACAATACACATATAAGCCAAGGACCACTTGGCTCAGAGGAGAGTCACCTTCCCACTTCAGACAGAGGAAAATGAGGAATAGTAATCAAATTATTTCCTCAGCTTTGTACATCAAAGTACATGGTAGAACCAGCTTTGTGCATCGTGTGTATGGTAGAGCCAGGTCGTTTGTTTTGAGAGTTTTCATTACCACACTGAAGGGCCCTTCCATGATGGTTTTTAAAAGACGTCGAAGAGTTGCTTCAGGAGTAGTATTAGATACAAAGCTACTAGAGTTACTAATGATTTATTTTAGGAATGTTCTCACTAGGGTAACTCCTTGAAAATTGATTTCCATATCCATATGGGCTTTCTTAGAGCAATTTATAGAATAGGGTTTTGCCTATGTCAGCTGTGCAGCTAGAGTCATGTGAGTGAATTAATGAATAAATGAATGAATAAAAAATACTGTTTGGGCCTATTTGTCTAATGACCACTATATGTGCAGCAGTATGCATGGCTTTGCCAAAATTCTTCGTAGCTACTTTGATCTCCGTTTTATTTCATTTGGTTTTTTCTCATTGCTTTGACAATGTTTTATTTTTTATTTGAAGTATAGTTGACACACGTTACATTAGTTTTAAGTGTACAACCTACTGATTTAACAAGTCAGCATGTTATACTGTCCTCACCACAAGCGAAGTTGCCATCTGTCATTATAAACATTATTACAGTACCATTGACTATATTCCCTGTGCTGTACTTTTCCCTATGACTTACTCATTGCACAGTTGGAAGCCTGTACCTCCCACTTGCCTTCACCCATGTTGCCAATCCTCCCACCCCCTTCCCCTCTGGCAGCCATTATTTCTCTGTATTCATAAGTCTGTTTCTGCTTTTTGTTTTTTAGATTCCACATGTAAGTGAAATCATATATTTGTCTTTGTCTGACTTATTTCACTTAGCATAATACCCTCTAGGTCCACCCATGTCTTTGCATATGGCAACATCTCATACTTGTTTATGGCTGGGTAATATTTCTGTGTGTGTGTGTGTGTACCACATCTTCTTTATCCACATCTTCTTTGTCTGTTGAGGGATGCTTAGGTTGCTTCAGTATTGTGGCTACTGTAAATAATGCTGTAATAAACATAGGGATACTTATATATTTTTGAATTAGTGTTTTTATTTTCTTTGAGTAAATTACTGGATCATATGGTATTTCTAACTTTTTGAGGACCCTTGTACTGTTTTCCACAGTGGCTACACCAATTTATATTCCCACCAACAGAGCATGAGTGTTCCTTCTTCTTCACTTCCTTACCATGACTTATTATTTCTTGTCTCTTTGATTCTACCCGTTCAGATAGGTGTAAGGTGATTAACCTCATTATGGTTAAGATTTGCATTTTCCTGATGATAGTGATATGGAGCATCATTTCATGTATCTGGTGGCCATTTGTATGTTTTCTTTGGAATAATGTCTATTCAGGTCCTCTGCCCATTTTTAATTGGATTATTTTATTATTTTTGGTGTTGAGTTGTATAAGTTCTTTTTTTATGTTTATTTTTTGAGACAGACAGAGAGACAGAACATGAGTGGGGGAGGGGCAGAGAGAGAGGGAGACAGAGGATCCAAAGCAGGCTCCAAGATCTGAGCTGTTAGCACAGAGCCGGAAGCAGCACCCGAACCCATGAACCATGAGATTGTGACATGAGTTGGAGTCTGATGCTTAACCAACTGAGCGACCCAGGTACCCCATACAAGTTCTTGATATATTTTGAATATTAACCCTTTATGATCTCCGTTTCATGGAACAGTAATTAATTAAATGACTCATATAGTTGCTGTAGTAGTACAGGTTATTTCACATGGGAATCTGGTTTTCTTTCTTCTTTTTTTTTTTTTTCTTTTTCCCTGAGGTATTTGGTTTTTGGTCTGAAAATTGGCTCAGCAATGTAAACCAGGAGATGGATCTTGACTTTTTATTGGAGCAGCTAACATCATTGACGGTACAACCTTAACCTTCAATAACTTCAGTTGTATAGATCAGGATGCCTGACACTCAACACTCTTTTCATTTATGTGGGATTACATTTGGTTGTGGAGGCCTGTCTAGTGCATCATGAGATGTTTAGCAGTATACCTGATCTCAACACACTAGATGCCAGTAGTTCCCAGCACTTGTGACACCAAAAATGTCTCTAGACATTGCCAAATGTCCCCTGGGGGACAAAGATTATCCTGTTGTAGAACCAGTGAAACTTTCAACAGTGGCATTACTACAGGTTACCAGGGACCATTAATGTCTCGTCTTCTTCCAAGGAGGGGGACTAACTGAAAAATAATAAGTATTCTATCTCCTCAATCCCATCTTAGAGTGTACTTCCTCAGCTCACTTCTGGCTCCAATCTTCTTAGGTCTGGTTCCTCAAGAAACAGATTCTTGGAGGAGGAATTGTGTGCAGAAGGTTGGTGCCCTTGATAGTACTTGTGAGGAAGTGGAGCAGGCAGGACAAGGCAGAGGAAGAAGTGAACTGTGACAGACAACTAAAAGTCTGAGTCCCACTGGGGTCTTCGGAGCTGATAAGGTCCTGTGGCACTGCCTTGCACAGTGCCGTTGTACAGCAAAGGGGCTGGGCTGTTAAATCCCTGTCTAAACCACTCTGGTTGATCACAGAGAGGAGATGAGACTGTAGGTAAGGTGGCTCTCCTTAGTTGAGGGCATTCCCTGAAAAAAGGCTAACTGAAGTGTCCTCAACTGCCAAAGGTTTGGCTTCTGGGAATGTCTTCGTACAGAAAGGGAGAGCTGAGCAGCATACTCAAACATGCACTATAGTCCATTAATAATGGAAAGCAAAATTTACAAAGATAGATTCCACCTAATTTCACTAGCATGTGGTAGTATCTCTATCAGTCTCTTATTCAATGATTTTTAGCACTCAACAATTCATCACTCACAAATGTCAAACTTCACATATGATGAGATATGAGACACCACAAACTATTAATGTGTATTATTTCCGGAGAATTTTTGGTGTATGTCTATGACCATGCATTTCTCAGGCATTTTGATTTTTGCCAATCAGAACATAGATATTACCTAAAGGAGCGTTTTGACAAAGGGACTTCATTAACATCTAAAAACTTTATTCAAAGTTTGAATGGATTCTTCAGGTATCTAGTCTTATTGTACTTAATAAAGAGTATTACAAAGCTGAAAACTCCCTGGCACATATCTCATGTGATTTCATCATTTGCCATTGTTAAACAGTAAACATGGCAAAACCAAAAAGTCACTTAAAGCACTTTAATTGCTTTTTGCCAATGATAATGGCCACCCAAACTTAAGCAACTATTTACAATAATGAATTGTGGCTTCTTAGCCAAATAAGCCAGATTTCCCCAGCAAAAGCACTGCCATACCACGTTGGGTGTATGAACTTTAAAGCTCTGACAAAAGTTAATGTATTCCAATAGTTTTCTTAAACTTTGTGGCTATAAAGTCATCCTGCTTGTATGGCTAGCTTAACATAATTAGTTGCATGTTCTATTATAAGCCAGTGTTTTGAGAATATTAACATCCTAAAAACATTTCTATGATGAAACTTGGTGTATTACATGACATAGCCCACATTTTTCCTGGGAGTTGGAGTTTGTCCTGTGTGTGTGTGCATGCGTTTATGTTTTCAATCAATCTGGCTGCTTATTGTGTCTGCAAAAGGCAAAAACAATTGTAGTGGTTAAAAAATATATATTGGCAAAGACACCAAGGAAAAGGTAACTTTCTATACTTTAAATATTTCAAGTTAAACTTTTTTTGGGTTTTCTAATTAACACTTTTATTACTATCTTAATCTTTAATACAGTAATAATGATAACAGTAATAAAAATCTATAGATGATGTTGGCTAATTTTTCGTAAAGTTTATTTTATTTTATTGTTAAATTGCCATGAATGTAGGAATAAATAATTTCATTTCTTCAAACTAAATAGCCTAAGTAACAGCAACCATTTAAAGAAGCATAACTAGGGGCACCTGGGTGGCTCAGTCGGTTGAGCGTCCGACTTCGGCTCAGGTCACGATCTCACAGTCCGTGAGTTCGAGCCCTGCATTGGGCTCTGGGCTGATGGCTCAGAGCCTGGAGCCTGCTTCCGATTCTGTGTCTCCCTCTCTCTCTGCCCCTCCCCCGTTCATGCTCTATCTCTCTGTGTCTCAAAAATAAATAAACGTTAAAAAAATTAAAAAAAAAATAAAGAAGCATAACTATGTGTACAAGATCTCATGCTATCTCAATGCATAGAAGTTTTTCTTTTTGAATTCTTTGAAATTTATCTTAATGCTTTTATTGGACAGTTTATAGAATTCTTGGATTAAAAACTATTTTTCTTGATTTCTTCAGTTTTTCTCCTTACATGTGTTTCATCCCACTTTTGTTTCTATTACCATCCATGTTTCATAAACTGTTCACACAGTCTGTGTTAATCTGTATTTTCAGTCCTCATACACAATTGGATTTATAATACAGTTATGGATTTATATTGAAACAATCCATGAATGAATATTAAGTATGTATGTGTACATTTATTGCTTAAGACACATTTAAAAATGGAATTTATTTAATGGGGAAATGAATTCCAGTGATGGAGATGCTAAGAGCCTCATTAAAAAAAAAATTGATAAATTTAGATCTCATATTGTTCATCATTCTATATTTCAATCTGCTGTTATGGAAGATAATCTTATATAATGTTCTTATGCTTTTTTGTAACTACTTTTATTTAAGTGCTCATAACATTTACATATTTCAAGAAGGAATTCATGTTGAATTATGCTTTATATCTGCACTAATGCCCAGCATTAATTTTCCATTTAGTACCTAGGACAATTATTAGCATGCATACATCAGGAGAGTGTTTACATTTTTAGATCTTGTTCTTAATCTCTGTTAAACATTGACTGAATGCAGTTGGGAACAAAGTACTGGATATATTCCCCTTTTCCTTTTGGCTGTCAAAAATTATTAAAAGGTAAGTAGAGACCTTCTTTGACCTTTTGAGTTTGTAAATTAAGATATATTGTTCATAAAGTTGGAGGTGACTTAATGGTACATTACAAACTTACTTGTACCATATTAGAAATTAAATTCTTCTTAAACTGCCAGAGATCGCCTTTGAGTGAGCACTGGGGCATGGATATTCTGAAAGAAGGGTTTCAAATATCAACTTTGTTGATTCAGTCCATCCTGGAAAGGCACCAGAGACAGAAATGTCTTTAGATTGTTCCAGAGGACCAAGGTTTCTGTTGATACCTATCCTACCAGTGAGAATGCTGTATGTGTTTCTGACTCTGTTAGGTTAACAGGGAAATATCTGAGAAATAACAAATAGCAGAATGTGGAGAGTTTAATGTTACCACAAAATGCACCATGTGCATATTTCATATGGGATAAAAAAAATAGATTCTTTGTAAAAGTGGACATCTAATTTACGCTCCCTTAAAAAGTTCAATTTAATTTCAAAAGAAAATCTTACAATTTCCTGATTCATACTTCTCATCTGTGTAGTGGGAGCATTTGATTTGGCTGGTGTAGCAGTTCTCTGTGGGAAGAATACTGACTATGAAACAGGATATGTCAATATTATAAAGACTTTATTTACACATAAAATTACTCCTCAGGAAATGAAGTGAGTGCAACATATAAAAATCTGTCAGGAAATTTCTCCTGTGGATGGTGGTGTTTTCTTAGAGGGGAAAAAAAAGCAGGATTTGTAGAGTGAATAATAAGGAATCATCTGTCACCATCAGGAGGATAGACTGTATATATAGAAGTCTCCCATATATATTTTATGTGTAAATATATAAAATAAATACATGAACACACCCCATTAAGATTTCAGAGAAACCCTCATCAAAATATGCCTTCCATTTAATTTTATGTAAGATTGAAAAAATGTAAGTAAAGCAGCCCATTTATGTTCTACATAAAAGAATGGTTCATTATTTCACAACCTTAAGCTCAATAGTTTGTGGTATATTTAATCTCATCCTAAAGAAAACTAGAAAAGGAGCCAGGGAACTTAGTTGGGTAACCTTAGAATGTCATTTAATCTCTCTTTCAGTTCTGCCTACCTCACAGGGTAGCTTCACAGATGAAATGTGGATAGAAAAGTGCTTTAGAATAATAAAGCAACATATAAATGCAAGATAGTATTCCTTTTGTTGTTGTACTATGAAAGTGAACCATTAGAAATCTGATGCCAAATGTGGGCATACATTCAGCATATAACATGGCTTTTTGAATGCCTTGTTCTGGATAATACATCTTTTGTTTTCACCAGTATCATACATGACTCCACATTAAACAGGATACACTGAGCTCAGTAACATAGACCTTTTAATGCTATAAAAATAAATTCAAACTATAGACCTATTTAAAGACTATGTTGCTAACTTCTGCAGACCACTTAAAAAAAAACTTATATGTTCCTTGGAACATATACGTCATTTATCAACTCTTAGATACTCACTGTAAAAAAAAAATTGCTGTGCCCCCACTCCCCCTGCTCTCAGAAAGTAGCATGCAGTTCCCTGTGCCACTAAAGTGTGAGCTTACTATGGGCACAGATTCTTGTTTGGTTGGTTTATTTCCACATATCTGATAACTATAATAATGCTGCTAATATGTATTGGATAGATGAAATTTCAAACTTACTTTTCTGGTTAGATGTAAGCTCATTTATTCATTTAACAAAGAGCGTTTGAGTGTTTAGTGTGTGTCCATTCTAATGACTCTGAAGATTTATAATCAAAATAGGCTTAGAAATAGGCAAAGTGGTACTTCTAGATATATTTTAAGATAAGTCTCTACAGAGTGTTATAGGATAATAGAAATGAAATTACTGCGTTTGAGGAGATCAGAAGAGTCTGGAATAGATGACAAATAGATTCTTAGATAATGACTAAGAGGTTTTGTTGAGAATAGTAACTGAGTATTAATTGAAGTAATAAGAATGTTGAGACGCAATTCTTCATGGGTCTGTTGCATTTTTGTATGTATTATTAGCAAGGCATTGATTAAATGTCTTTGAAAATGTCTTTTCAAGGTGTTTGTCTGGCAAACAACCTTGGGAAACAGAGCAAAGGGCAGGCGTGCTAACTGCCCAACTGTGAAATACTCAGGTTCCCCCAAGCACCGCTCATGTCATGCTCAGGGAACCAGTGAAAGAAAATGTTGGTGCTCTGATGCTCGGACTGGTATTAATGTGAATAATAAATTTTTTGTCTCAGATTCAAGAGTTGAATATCTTCTGCCAGCACCCATAAAACTGTGACAGAGTTGCTTATGAGCTAGTATGTAGGGTAAAATCTTAATCCTTCAAAGGTTGTGACAGTTTGTTAACGAGGATGGAGTATAGAGGAAGACATAACTTCCTGAAAGAGGAAGAATGAAAACTTTTCTGATGAATTAAAGGGATTTGAGGGAAGAAAATGGAAGTTAATAATGAACAAATTGACCAGATTTTATAGTCAATTGAGCAAAATAGGGTCTACTGTTTTATTGCTTGTTAATGATGAGAAATTGGGAAGATGGTTGCAGCCTGGTTTCCAGGAAGCAGGTTCAAGGGTTGAGCGGTGCCTTGATTATGTTAACTTTCTTAGGGGCAGGAAGGAACTTCCTTCCTGGTGGACAGTCTCAGGTCCACCCATTGTAACAGCTAGCACTAAGATAAACACTGTGTGGGCTGAAGATTCTCTTCCCTCTTTCCATCAAGAGTTACTAGGAGTAGAGAAGAAATAAATTGGGACAATGTTATGAAAAGAAATTGGGTGAATCATAAGAACTTCGGTTCAGTTGGGAGTTGAGGGTATGGGGTAAGCAATGGTTGTGATAGAGGAATAGCAGTAACTGCACCTTTTTACAACTTAGCCTGTCCTGCAATCTGTCATGGAAAACTTAGATATAATTGGAGATGACAGCAAAAGATCTCTGAGTCTGTGAGTCCTGGCTGCTCTACAGAAACTTTGGCCCTCTTGGAGAGATTTGGCTGGGGTTCCTGTAAGGAACCATAGATGAATCAGTCATTGACTAGTATGGGGGAATCCTACTGTCCCAGATTGTGTTTATAGTGCTGAAAGGTAACATATTGGAGAATGAGAAGGGAGCCAAAGAATTCTAGATAAATTTTATCATTAGCCTTGCCACTTTGCAAAACTCCCTTAGCCAATATATTGTGACTAGATAAAGAGTTAGGAGATGTGGATCATGTGCAAGTCAAGCCCATGCCAGCCAGTGGGAACAAACCCCTCATTATCCTGCTGGAAACCAATGCAGTTGTGGATGCTGAGTGCAGGGGTTTCCTAGGTTAAAATCCATGGTGTTAGTAATGATGATTTTTTAAAATTTTTTTAATGTTTATTTATTTTTGAGAGGGAGACAGAACATGAGTGGGGGAGGGGCAGAGAGAGAGGGAGACACAGAATCCGAAGCAGGCTCCAGGCTCTGAGCTGTCAGCATAGAGCCCAACGCGGGGCTCGAACTCATGAACCATGAGATCATGACCTGAGCTGAAGTAGGATGCTTAAACGACTGAGCCACCCAGGTGCCCCAGTAATGATGATTTTGATGTGTAATGTAGTACTTTGTGTGGTTTCCAAACATTGCAAGTTCATCTGATTGAGCTGGTGAGCAGCTACTATGCTGCCCAAAATAGAAAGTAAAGGTGCCTTACTACTATGGAACTAATCTTTCCCTCTGTGCCCCTGGATCATTTCCAGTCTTCTTCCTCCATCTGCTTTAAGGAAAAAGATGATTATTAGTTCATGGAGATCATCCATCTGAGTATGCTGGGGAACTTTGGGGAGAGGGAGGACTCAAACATTTTTGGCTGTCATCTAAAGGTGTCAGCGTCCTACTCAATCCCATGGGTGGGAGTCCTGTTTTCAACTGATGAGGTTTGGGCAGTGTTCCCAATGGGAAAAGAGAATCAAAGTAACCTTTTGGGTGGGGCTGTTGAGGCCAATGCAATGTATTGTTGATTCCACATCTGAACATATAGTAAGAGTTGACATGTGATGGCATTGTAGTTGTCTGTCCCATAAGTGCCAGAGGGGATCACCTCAGTTAGGAAGAGCTGCATGTAGTGAAGTGAAGATACGCTTGGGAATCCCTGAATCCTTCTGACCAAAGACAGGCAGCATCCACTTAGAGGTGCTGCTTAGGAATTTGTACTCACTGCCCTGACAGAGCTACCAGGTATCTTTTGAAAATCAGGTATTACCTTGCTATTGAGCTCTTGCTGAAATTGGACACCTGAGTCATGGGACATTGTGACTCTATGGCCTATTTGCATTTTGGAAATGACTAACAAGGTAGTACAACCTCAACAGGCCTCACTAATCAAATAGAAATGGTATATTCAAGAAAGTGGTAAGCCTGTCCCCAGTGCAATCTCAGCTTTACACACAAAAAGTAGCAGTTGCCCTCTGCTGCCCACCCTGCTGCCTAAAGCAAAGCTACTGATTCAGTGGCACCCTTCTATTTACAGTGCTTTTCCAGAGGCCTTGGCCTGGTTGGATGATATTTTGGCTAAGCTGAAACCTGATGATGTGCACAGGGCTGCTGTGGTTTCACAACATTTGTAACAGTTGTGCAGAACTAAAAATGAGTGTGATCATCCTACCCACTCAGAAGAACTTGAGGATATTCCTTTTTTTTTTTTTTTAACTTACTTTGGGGTGTGGTCAGTACACTAGCTTATTTGCCATTTGGACATGTATAGACTGAAAAATCAAAGACAGATTTTTAGGTGCTCTGAATTGTGTTGATTGAATCACATGAGGCCCACATTCTAATATCCCCTAGAATCACGTTGCTGATCAACTTCCATCATCTGGATTACCATCATTGCTATCTGGATGGATCATAGTAGTGGGCATGGCAACATATCCACCATCATAAAATGGACAGAAAGTAAACAACTCTGCTTCTGGTGCAGAGTCTCTACTGCATAGGATTTATACAGCTGGTTGCGTCCAGGACCCTTCAGAGGAGGAGGGGGCATGGCTGAAGTCAATACTGCTGGCTGGCTTTATCCTACTACTTATAGTTTTGTTGAGAGTAGCCTTAATTAAATGTCTCATGAGATAAATTGAACAGGTTTGGTCCCAGGCTCTGTTCATAACTGCAGAAGCCAACAGAGTGGCTTACTTATTGGGAAAATTTGCCATAAATCAAGATGGTATAAAAATGAAGAGTGATTACTATTGGGAAGTAATTCTCCATACATGTCTTAAATTTCTGTATGTCTACAAGCAGAGTTACAATTGCCTTGATTCCAACCTCTCTTTTCAAGAATTTTTGTATTGAAGGGGGTGCTTGGGTGGCCCTGTCAGTCAAGTGCCTGACTCTTGATTTCGGCCCAGATCATGATCTCATGGTCGTGGAATTGAGCCCCACATTGGGCTCTGCACTGGGACCCTGGGCATGGAGTCTGCCCAAGATTCTCCCTCTCCTTCTGCCCCTCCCCCGCTTTCATGCACTCTCTCTCTCTGTCTCTCTCTCTTTCGAAAAAAGTATTTTTATACTGGGAACACCTTTTTGTTTTTTTGGAACAGCGTTACATGCTAGAAGTCTTCTGGAGCAAAGGCTAAGTGTCCTTAAAGTCTTAGAAAATAGAGATAATGTCTTCCTGCAGAGCAAAAGGTAGGCATGCTCATAGTTAAGTATAACAAACATGTTTACCTCTATAGCCATGAAAAGATCATGCTTACCGCCTATTACTAAAGGTTCAGGTTCACTGTGCTTGGGGTTCCTTTCCTGTAGTGCAACCCATTGCTTGTGCAAGTGTCACTTCATCTTCTTTGCTTCTCCGTGTAGGATTTGGAGCTTGAGGAACCAGCACAAAGGCTAATCCTCTAGCTGTTGCTTTTGCTGTGAGTGTTGTGAGTAGTAAGCTTTTTAAAAATTTTTCCTCTGACCCAGGTGTCTTGTGCCTTCCACCAGCATCCATGCTGCCTCATTAGATAGCTTACAAGCAGGCTAAAATTTCAGATCCTTAACTATCCTTCACAATTAGTAACTATAAAATATTTACCTGTAATGTAAATGGTCTAAAGAGTTGAAATTTATTTTTGTCCATATAAAGTATAAAATGATTGCTTCTTATTGGCATGGAGTCGTTATTTAAGCAGTGATTGAAAGATACAGGCTACTTCATTATTTTTGTTGATTTACTTTTGGTTTTGTTTGGTCTTGAGTTTTCAAGTTTGCCATGCTCCTCTGCATCAAGCTTGCTGAAAGGCAAGGAGCATGGAGGGATATACATTGGATATTTCATCCAATTGATTGGAATTTGTTCAGATATAACTGTTACATAGGGGATAAATGTAGTCCATTCCTTCGTCCATATAGAAGAGAAACGGATTTGGTGGAAAATGTTTTTCACAGATGGAAGGTATTTCTAAGCAGCAGAAACCTCATGTATACAGACATGAAAGGGTGGGAGACATGATTTTGCCCTGGCTAACATCAGAGGATGCATGAAGTAGAGACAGTGGTAGAAGATGAGAGGCTTGTCATAAATCATTTTACCTTAGACTGATGGATTGCTCTGAAGGTGACTGCTGGATGCTGAAAGATTTTAGTCATGGAAAAACAAGATGAGAAACACTACCTAGGAAGCCATAGCAACAGATTGGATGAGAAAAAAAATGACAATTTTAATGAAGCCAGTGACAGAAGAGATTCACCAGCGTAATCAACAAGTAATTACTGAGCACAGTGTAAGTGTTATGCATTGTGCTGGGTGCTGGGTATATGCCAAAATAAAACAGTTAATAAATGGGCCACTTAGACATAAGTGGTAAGAAAGAAGGTGAAGAATAGCATGTGGTGGGAGAATGTCTGAAGAGAGGCATGAGGTGGGGAAAATAATGAGATCAGTCATGAATCACTTCTATATACTTGGACAGCACTTAGGTGAGTTAGTCCAGTAGACATTGTTTATGTGTAGCCGAAGCTCCTTACAGAAATCAATACAGTGATAGTAATGACTAGAAAAGGGCTAAAGATCATTGAGAGAGGGCTCTCACATCATACATATTCAAGTGTTAATGGGTTTTATTTATTTATTTATTTATTTATTTATTTATTTATTTAATTTATTTTGCTGTTAACAAGGAGAACACATTTTAATTTTGTTCAGATTTCTCAGATTCACTGATAGAGGGAATACATATCCATGCTTACACAAAACAATATTATATTCAAGAAGAAATCTAATATCAAGTGAGCTGATATTCTGCTTTTGTTATGGGATAGAGAAAGTCTGCCTTGTAGGAATGGAGGTCTCAGTCTTGGATTCCCCATGAGAAGTTTTACAAGGGGGTCCGTGCTCATGCTCAAATAAAGGCAGCTAGAAGGAAAGTAGCCAGCACAAAGCAGTTTTATTAAAGGAAAACACATTCCTAAGGTGGGAGAGCAGGCAGGTTCCAGGAGGTGGAACCAGCCCCCAGGTTGTTATTGGATTGGATATTATGGGGGCTCTCTGGGCTAGGGGAGTGCTGTGAGGTACAGTGGGATGGTCTCTAATGGAGGCTGTTTCTAGTCATTTGGAGGGGGAGTTTTTAACCCTATGAGGTTTGTGGAATCATCATATCATTTGTCAGGCAGGGCTGTATACGTGCAGCGCAAATGCATTATAATGAGTGTAGAGGTTCTACTGGGGCAGAGCTGGATGAGGAGAGGACAAGTTTGTACCTGTGGCTCTTTGGTCTGTCACTCCTGAGGTCTTAGAAGCCATCAGATCAGGATGTTGTGCTCCCCAGCTTTAAATGTGTAGTTTATTTGTCAACATCCTTGGCTCCAGCTCCTGTCTCTATCATTCCTCTTCAAGGAATTGGGACTCTGCCTCAGGGCATTCTCTCCACTGCTCATATCTAGCTTCTACCTAACACTGAAATGGCTGTACTTGGTAGAGTTTTCTACTTCAGTTTTTTCAGATTGTTGCTTCTGTTAGCTACACAGTGTTGTAAAGGAGTGTTTTAAGTTTTTTAATTGCATTTGGCTTGTTGTTACCACCTTAAAAAAGACTGTGTTTCTTGTGGTTGTTAAAACATTGCTGTTGAATAAAGAAGTACTCTTCATCCATGTATATATACTCCAAGCTAATTGCTGTTGAAGGTGCAGGTTCAGGAAAAAGCAGGAATGAAAAAACATGGCTTAAGATTGGTCGGTTTTGTTTGTTTTTTATTTCTGCCGTTTAAGGACTGAAGGTAACAAAAAAGAATGAGCTTCTGTTATTCCACTTTCCCATGCCGTCCT
The DNA here is from genome assembly GCF_022079265.1 of Lynx rufus. NCBI lineage: Eukaryota > Metazoa > Chordata > Mammalia > Carnivora > Felidae > Lynx > Lynx rufus. The sequence continues at coordinate 93,346,347 of NW_025814878.1, forward strand.
TGTCATTTATTGCCTTGAAATTATGGCCACTGTAAATGAGACTTGGTTTCATGGTTGCCTTCCAAAACTGAGCTTAAAGATGAGGATCCCCATGCTTCCCTTACAACCTGCTCAGAGGATGTAGAGAGGAGAATTCTTTTCCTTTTTAGTTAATTTTTGCTCATTAAATTGCCCAGTTTAATGGAAATGTTGAGGGTGGTATGTAAACATTGTAGCAGGGATTTTCTGGGTTCTTTTGCTGAGTTAGCACACAATGCCAATAAGAGAACATATTGGCTATGGCCCTAAAAGGGCCAACGAGCAATTTTCTGTGTCAGAAAACAAACCGGGTTCTGCATCCAGACCACTTGACCAGTATATGTCGATGATTGCTACAAGGACAGAGTGAGACAATACACGTTGGTTGGCCCACATCCATCATCCCTCTTGAAAGGCAAGACAAAAACAACTCTGAAGTACAGGTCCTGCTGATTTTGATGGATTCTATCAGCTATCTATTGAAGAAATTGATGGTAGTTGCCCACACTTAACATAGCTTAGAGATTCTAGGGAATTATTATCATTTTAACTGTGATATGACATTGGGAAAGGCAGTTCCTATTTTTCTTGTTTTAAACTGTCTTTTTATTTTTTTAAATTTATTTTTAAAGTGATTTATTTTGAGAGAAACAGAACGTGTGAACAGGGGAGGGAGAGAGCAAGGGAGAGAGAGAATCCCAAGCAGGCTCTGCACTGCACTGTCAGCACAGAGCCCGATGTGGGGCTCCATCTCATGAACTGTGAGATCATGGCCTGAGCAGAGATCAAGAGCCAGATACTTAATTGACTGAACCACCCAGGTGCCATAAACTAGTGTCTTTTTAAATATGTGTCCATAGTACTTGGTTTGGGCCAGAGGTTCTAGAGTCTAGACCTTCTGCCATTTCAGATTTGGGCAAAAGGTGGAACAGTATTACACTGGGTTACAACTAGGTGTTCCCAGTGGAATATTGAGGGTTTAGACCCTACTGGAGTGGCTCTGTACTTCGGGAGCTATGTTTAGGTGCTGGTTGTGCTGTGTGACACAGAAAATAAATAAGCAGCATACCTTTTTGTCTAGTCTCAGCTTTTCTGGGCATAGGCCAGAGAACCACAACCACATTCCTCAAGTTCAAGGTATGGAGTGTGGCATCTTTAAGACTGTGCTTGGTAGAAGTATGTTAATACAAAGAAACACTTTTGTAATGAATTCTAACAATAGTAAATTTTATCAACACACAGAGAGTCACTCAACAAATTTGCTCTATAAATCCTAAGTATATTACCTTTTCCACAGTTATATTTTAGAAATTAATCTTTGCAGTTTTCATCTAATGACTGGATATTACTGAGCTAGAAGAAAAAAAATGATCTTATGTTGCTGATAATACAAACTTGATATTTGGATTATAGCACTGTGTTTAATTTAGCTTTCTGGGGTGAGAACTTTCTATAACAAAGTGTAATTGTTTGATTTTTCAAATAAGCAGGTTTGATGATCTAACTGTTACCTATTTGTCTTGCCTTGTATTTTCCATTTCAGGAAACATCCCAGTTATCTGGACTCCCTGAGTATGTTAAAATAGTAGAAGTTGGACCTAGGGATGGATTGCAGAATGAAAAGGTAGTTTGATACTAGTTTAACATAGTTATTCCAAATGCTAAATCAAAATATTTATTAAGATTCTAAAGACTTAGATGGGTTTCATATATTATACGATTGTGTTTGTCCTCAATTGCTACTTGAATTTATGCATCTTAAATATGATTTGCTTCTGTTAGGAAGTAATTTTCTATTTATGCTTCAATAGACACTATGCAAATTACTTATAAGATAATTTTTAATGCTTTCATAGGTTATAGTTCCTACAGACATAAAAATTGAATTTATCAATCAACTTTCCCAAACTGGCTTGTCTGTAATAGAAGTGACCAGCTTTGTGTCCTCCAGATGGGTACCACAGGTATGTAAATCCATAATTCCTTAATTGAATCTTTAATTCAACTTTGCCAAGATTTAGCAAATACTGTAAATTGTAATATTAACCTGATATAATTACTAATTTACTACTTTTTTTTCCAAAATATTAGCCCATGCACTGAGACACGATTAAGGAAAAATCCCTCTGATGAAACATCTTCTATCCATTAAGTCCTAAAAAGTTACTGGGAACTCCATCCCAAGCCTACCTGAGTATAATGGTCCAATATGATGAGTAGATAAGGCTCTTAAATAGCAATTTAGGAGCCTGCTGTCCATTAACTACTTACTGACTTCATAAATTATCTGAATATCTTTAGGTGCTTTCACTTTCTTATCTCTTAGAATGAAGTATTGATGAGTTGCCTGATAACTTAAAAATAAAATCTCCTATTAGAAATGTAGATACATACTCGTCACTTTTTTTTTTTTTTAGCACTTAAATTTGCTAGAGAAATCTGTCTATCATAGCAAGACAAAGGGAGCCATCTCAATCTTCTCTTAAGATGAAGTCTACCCAGATTTGACAGTCATGTGGCAACAATCATCCCTTCTGAGGTTTGGCTCTGGTCTTTGAAACATGATGAGTAGCCATTAAACCAATCCCTCTCCCTTTCCTATCTAATACCTGTGCTCATTCCTGGGATCCTTCAATCTCTCCCTGGCACTTAAGTTCACTGATTATCTTCTCATCTCATTCCCTTCGTTGTTATTCTCTGTAATCCTCATTCAGTTACTTGCCCAACTGCTCTTTTTCTGTCATCCTTGACATCATGTAAGTTTAAAGTTCCCTTAACATTCTGCCTTCAGTAATTTCCTTGCCTGTGCTCTCTTCTTTGGCCTGCCCTTCCAACATTAACAGTCACTTTAAAAGGGTGACAAATCTAGGGGTGCCTGGGTAGCTCCATCATTTGAGCATCCATCTTCTGCTCAGGTCATGATTTCACCTTTCCTGTGTTAGAGCCCAGCCTCAGGCTCTGTGCTGACAGCTCCGAGCCTGAAGCCTGCTCCGGATTCTGTGTCTCTCTCTCTCCCTGCCCCTGCCCCTGCCCTACTCATGCTCTGTCTGTATCTCTCTCAAAAATAAACAAACATTAAAAAATAAATAAAAGGATAACAGATCTGTACTTTTGGTCCTGCCTTCTCTGATAAGCTTCATCTAGATGTGCAGTCATTACCTCAGACTCACTTGGGTTGAAATCAAACTTCCTACTGACCATCTTGCTTTATGTTAATAGCTCATTTCGGCGAACATTTTTTAATTATCTGCTTCCTAGACTGTAAGAGTTACAGAGGTAGTGACCTTGTCTGTCACTCTTCCCCCACTGCTTAGTGCCTAGTAAGTAGTTATTGTGAAATGAATAAAGAATCAATCAGCCTGAAATAATAATAACATGTCAGTTTGAATTTTTTGGTATGGACGGCTGACTCTTTTGTTCATGTATTTGGTTCTATGTAATGAAGACCACAGGTAATTTCCTTAGGAAGGCACAAAGAGCTTTAGGAGACTAGACCTATTTCCTTGACAATGCCATTTTGCAAAATTGCTCACCATTATTTTATGAGCTGTCATTAATTTTAAGGGAATGTGAGCCCCTTGTATCATATTTAAGTCTTCATGAAATTGCCTCTGTTTGATTCAGTTAGTGTTCATTTCACAAATTTGATGACTGTTGAAGAAAAACTAGAAAGACAGGTATAACTTCAGGGTAATGTCAGAAAAAAGGAGAGTTCTTGTGAATATTAATTGATGACCAATCACAGTAGTATTTCAGATATAATATTTTACTAAGATATTATTTTACTTCAGATAATTTACTAAGATAATGTTTCACTTCAAGATTTTTTTATTTTCCAATGATTTCGTAAGGCTGCTTACAAAATACTCTTCTTTACTGAAGTGGTGCAAATTGTCACCAATTGTCACATCCTATTATTACACAACTCTGGGAATTGTTTGATAGCTTACTCTTGAAACTAATCTAAGTGACATTTAGAAAAATGAGGCTAGAACGCTTCTACAGGACCATCCTTCTTGTTTAGCCAGCTTAGAGAAAAGATGGTCAGAGCAAAAGGGAAGGCTGTCCCTCTGTATGCAGTAATGAAAAACTGCTTTTTGGTCTCATAATGTAAGTAGATGTGTGATGGGGCCATAAAATAAGCTGATTTATTCTAGGCTTGGTAAATTCATGACTTAACCTATTGAGATTGAATGAACACTTCCTAGGCTCAAAGTATTATTGAATAAATGATGAAATTCCCATTGTGGCTCTTGAGGACAGCTGTGGTGAGGCCGAAGTACCTCTGGGACTGTGTTGCTGTCCGCATTCTGCCTTGAGCTTGAGTAAGTGACTTCGCCTCTTTGGACCTTGGAAATCCCAGCAATGCTGCCAATAGCACGGGAGCACTTAGGGCAGTAAGGCCCATGAGTGGATTCCTGCATATGAGTGCCCAGAGTCCAGAGCACCTGGCTCTGACCAGTTCTCAGCAGGCTTACCTGAGTGATTGCCTAACAGATGCATTGACTGACCCCTGGACTCCACACAGTTAACTTCCTTCTTTTTGATGAAAAGACTTTCTTAGAGATGAAAGTGTGTGTTTAAATACCGCAGCAGACAGGTCCTATCTGAATAATTGAAGATACTTATTCAAATACTAAATATGTGTCCTGTGTTTTTCACTTTTAATTCTCATGTGGGCACGTGCATGACAAAGTGTTTCAAATTGTTAAACATCTGTAAAAAAGAAGCATGTCTGAATCAAATAAACTATCGGATTGAGTCTTCCAAAGTTATGCCAGTCATTTTCTAGATGACCTATCAACCTACCGAGGTCTTTTCAAAGGGCAATTGCGAGAATATCCCATTTTTTCAATTTGATTTTCCATAGTTGTGCTTGTGTTTTAGATTTCACTGAGATGGCCTGTGCAGAGCAGTTTTTATTGTAGTCAATGATTGTCTTATCATGTAATTCTGCCGATTGCATTGCATTGTCATGCTAATGAAAAGCTGGAAATCAGAACGAATTCATAATGCTAATTTCTCTTTGGACATTTTATCTTGTAACCACTGACTTTTGAAGAAACTGTCATGACATTAGACTCCTCTAACTTAAAATAACATGTGAGATGGGACAGAACAGTTTTAGTGCAGCTGCTTACGGGTATTTGTGTGAAGTGATTTGTACTTCTAAAGACTGGGAGTGTGGCTCTAAATCGGTGTTCTATTAATTCTCTGCATTTTCTTTTTCTTTTCCTTAAATATAGGTCATGGGAATAGTCGTCTAGTTTATGTTTAGATTGCTGCTTGTTCACTTATTCTTTTTTTAGCGTTTTAAAGCGTTTTTACAGTTGCCGCCCACTGTTGTGTTTGGCAACGGCTTTCTAAGGCAGCTAAAAGAAAAGTTCCACAGTAGCAGGGTGCCATATAAAACAGGATCCCACACCTATCATCTAAATGGCCAGAGATGATAAAATACCTGCCATTAAAAGAAAAAAAAAACACAAAACACAACATGTTCTTTACAACTTATCTGGAAAAAAAGACTTCCTTAGAGTGACATATAATATAAGAACATTTGAAAAGAATCCAGATAGCCCCTCTCTTCTATGGCATGAAGAAAGAAAACATGTTATAGATAGGCTTACTGCAACTTTGGAATCATGATAAAGACAATAATTTCAAAATAAACTAGTGTTTTATATTCATCTTATTTAGCTATTTGGTTTTAAATGTTTTCATTCACATGAGTGATGAAAGTGAACATCACTTACGGAAAAATAAGAATACATTGAACGTCCACAACACCGTATGTTTATGTAGATCATATGCAACGTATCAGCAAATGCTCCCTTTCAAATTCATTTTTTAACAGTTGGAAAGGGTGGGTGCCAAGTCATGACATGGACAGAGATTTTCTCTGTAAAAGTAGAAAAAAATCCTCAAAATACTGTAACAATTACTTACAAATTCGTTAAACACTTATAAATATGACCTAAGCGCAATGTGAGCAACAAGGAATGCGTAAACTTTCCCCTGCCCTCCTTTTAGTGTATGATGGAATTCTTTATTAGTAATGAAGACAGTTACTGGATTGAAGTTTCAGGTTCAGATTTATGTTGGTGAGATGCAGGACGCTGTAGCTTCTGCTTCTGAGTGTTCTGCTTCTCTTCCTTGCTCTGCCCTTGTTGAAAGGATGGGTGTGTGGAGAAGAAGCTTGGAAGAGGGTATTTTAGCATAGATGATGAGTGAGTGAGTGTGTGTGTCAGAGAGAGAGAGAGAGAGAGAGAGAGAGAGAGAGACAGACAGAGGTTGAGAGAGCACATGCGCGTACACACCGCCCCCCCCCCCCAAGTATTTTGCTTATGAGGCACAGTTAACTGATAGGTTAATTTCATCATCTGGGAAGTGTTGCAGTGCAAGTCCCATCCGTTATACCTCCCATGATTTGGCCTCTGCTGTCTCTGCAGAAAATGGAGGATAAATTTACCGAGACAGCAGTTCCATTTCATGATTACAGAAGTCCCAGTACCCAGATAGGTGGGGGAGGGTGAACTAAAGGAGGAACATTTAACTCTCTTCAGTGGAGGTGGCCTGAGTGTGCTCACTCTCTTTTTAAGATACTCTTTGCTGCTACTACACGCTAAGATTAACTGACTTGTTCTTAACTGCTGTCCTTCTTGGTACTTTGAGGCCTTCCACATGTCATTTCTACAGTAGAGATGTGTCTGGTCAGTTATCACAGTCAGCATCAAGCACCTGCCAGTTTGGATCATCAGACTAGTCATTGGTGATGTCTTCATTTCCTTTCCTTAGCTCCTGAATTTGTAGTTGTGGTACACACACTAATGCGACTTCCTTTTAAAAAGGTTTATATTAAGGAAGTTTAAAGGCCGTTTTTTGTTTGTTTCTTTGTTTGTTTTAACAATAGCTTCTAACTGTACTAGGCTTTCTTTCTTTTTTCTTGTTCAACTTATTTGAGCATGTTGAATTTCTTACGTGTCAAATAATAATTGGTTGATATTTGTTCAATGGTTGATCTCAGAAGAAATAGACATGTAGGTTTTCAGTAAATGAGCTCTGATAGTTATTAAAAGTAAATGGGTGCCTTTTACTCTCGCTCCAAAAATTAAAAAAAAAAAAGGTTAAAAAAGGGAATCTTTGGTGGGTACCTGGGTGGTTTAGTGGGGTAAGCATCTCCCTCTTGATTTTGGCTCAGATCATGATCTCAAGGTTTGTGGGATTGAGCCCCGTGTTGAGATCCACACTGACAGCACAAAGCCTGCTTGGGATTCTCTCTCCCTCTCTCTCTGCTCCTGTCTCTTTTTGTCAAATAAATAAACATTAAAAAGGGAGGGCACCTGGTTGGTTCAGGCAGCTGAGTGTCTGGCTCTTGATTTTGGCTCAGGTTATAATCCGAGGGCTGTGGGATCGAGCCCCGTGTCGGGCTCCATACTCAGTATGGAGCCTGCTTAAGATGCTCTCTTTTCCCTCTGTCCCTCTCCCCAGCTTGTGCTCCCTTTCTTGAAAAATTAACAAAAAAGTAGGGGCGCCTGGGTGGCTCAGTCAGTTAAGTGCCCAAATTTGGCTCAGGTCATGATCTTGCGGTCTGTGAGTCGGAGCCGTGCTTTGGGCTCTGTGCTGACAGCTCAGAGCCTGGAGCCTGCTTCAGATACTGTGTCTCGCTCTCTCTCTGCCCCTTCCCCACTCATGCCGTGTGTGTGTGTGTGTGTGTGTGTGTGTGTGTGTGTGTGTGTATGTGTCTCAAAAATAAACATCAAAAAAATAACAAAAAAGTAAATGGGCGCTTTTTAGTTTTGTCGATTGTTTCCTTTGCTGTGCAGAAGCTTTTATATTTTTATGAAGTCCCAATAGTTCACTTTTGCTTTTGTTTCCCTTGTCTCTTGGGGTGTGTCTAGTAAGAAATTGCTGCAGCCAAGGTCAAAGAGGTTGCTGCTTGTGTTCTCCTCTAGGATTTTGATGGTTTCCTGTCTCACATTTAGGTCTTTCATCCATTTTGAATTTATTTTTGGTGTAAGGAAGTGGTCCACTTTCATTCTTCTGCATGTGGCTAGATGGGTGATGAGTATTAAGGAGGGCACTTGTTAGTGTGAGCACTGGATATTGTATGTAATTGATGAATCACTGAATTCAATGCCTGAAACCAATATTACATTGTATGTTAACTAACTAGAATTTAAAAATTTGGAAGAAAAGAAGTAAATGGGGATAAGATTGTGCTATGAAAGCTGTATTCACATGGTAAAGTACATTAGCTCTTCAAGAAAATAAAAACAAAACAAAACAAAACTAGCATATCAGATTTTCTAGCTCATTTTTTCCCGGCATTTAATGGCATGAACCACAACCTCTTCAGATTGTTTCAATAAGTCTAGCGATTTTCCACTGAGTGTATAACGTGTACCAGATATCCCATATCTGTATACACCTGTGTGTTCACAAGTGTATTCACAGATCCACATATCTGCGATTGCCTTAGTCCTTGAAAGCTAGTAAAATGAATTCTGGTCCTTTTGATTATCTGCATAAGAAATGCTCAAATTTAGCCTCCTGAAACCTTAACAGCCTTTGCTTTTGCTTATGGTTTCTATGGATCAAGAATTTTGACATGGCTCAGTTGGGCAGCTCTGGCTAGGGGTTTTGCATAGATGGTGGCCCCAGCTGGAATAGCAGGGATTGGCTGTTGGCTCATTTGGGGCCTGGCTGGGCACCTCTTTCTCTGTGTGTTCTCAGAACCTCTGTAGGTGGTCTCTCTGAATGGGTTAGTTTGAATTTCCTCAATGGTGGCTTAGAGTTGCAAAGGGGAGTGTTGCAAGAGGCAGGCAAAAATGGTGTGCCTTTCATAACCAAGTCTTATAAATGTTACAGCATTAATTTTCCATTAATAATTAGTTGAGGCAATTAAAAAGCCATCCATTTTCAAAGATGTCACCTCTTGATTGGAGAGTGGCCTTCTAGAGGAGCACTAGAGGAGTGGGAGAAGAAATCTCATTGGAACGGTTTTTATATTTTTGACACTTAGGTTTTTAAAAATGATACAGTAATTAATCTAGCTTCACACTCTTTCTTACTAATAACTAAAGAATAAATATAGTTGATTTAAAAAAAAAAGTCTCTGCATTCTGAAGCTCCTAAATTATAAAAACAAAACAAAAACAAACAAAGATATTTTAGCATTATCAGGGCTGCTAATAATGACCTCAATCTTACCCAACCCCTTTATAAATTTGTGTGCCTCAAATGGGATTCAGGTTGGCATTTGAAGGAGAGGGTTTTTGCTCAGACAGCATAAGAGATGAAGGAGAGAGACAGAAATGAAGTAGAAGCTGGTGAAACAGGAGTCCTAGGCCTTTGCCTTCAGAACCACCTCTTCCCTGGAGCGAAGCCAGCTTTTTCCTGCATCCCAATTTCTAAACATGCACCAAGATGAAAGATGAGGCCACGGGAGGGGAGAATCACATCCTGCCCAAAGATGGGGATGGAAGGAAAAAGAAAACGCCAGAAAACAAAACGTAAAAGTTAGAGTTTGCAGTTTGCCTTCATACCCTCAAAATCCCCACCATCCATGTGAAGGTGGTGAGCCCACGCAAATCCAGGAATCGCTGTCTTCACTGTGGAGGTTATGCTTTCTGTAGACCCACAAGCCCTGCCTTCCATGTCCAGACCTGCTCAGCAGGGTCGTAACTTCTAGACTAATACCTTTCTAGATCGTCTCTTGTAACCTAGTTGGCATGCCTGGCAGTACACATGATTCAGTTCAATGTGTTGGACTGTTTAGGTAATGCCTGTCTCCTTTTGAGAGAGTAGAGAGTAGGAAGTCCTTTTCTTTTCTTTTTATAAAAAGCAAATGTCAATGTACTCTAGAAATGAAAAGTCGCAATTAGATTTTTGTTGCTTTTTGTTATGAGGAAACATCCTGCATTATTTTAAGTTACTGTATTAAGATGTTTCTCTAGGTTTGCAGTTAAATTTTTTTTCCTTTTAAGTAAGAATAATCAAATGTATTCTGAGTACTATACTAGGATCTCTCTACATAACGGTGGTGAATTTGATTTATATCCTCTACAAGTGTTGCTTGTATAACAGCAGGTATTACTATAGCTTCACAAATAGTGATGGTGTAAATTCGTATTTCTCCCCTTGGGGGGGCAGGGTTTACCGACTTGTTTTGTATTGTTTTCTTTTGTTTTGCTTAATCATTTTCTATGTTTTTAAGCAGTGACTAACCTGAAGTGAAAAATTTTAAAGTGTTTTAAAAGTATTCACACTTAAATTATCACTATGGTTCTCACATAAGGCAAGAAAATTGCCTAAAGCATATTCACAAAATTTTAAAACACCTTTTGTCTCAGAAACAAACATGGAAATATGAAAATGGGTGTTTTAGTTATAATAGTGGACATTACTGTTTTTTTTTTTCTTTTTGAACTGGTTTAAGGTAATAGTTTGCAACAAAATTGGAACAAATATGAGTTGCTAACATTGTTCATATTATTTAGCACTCAATACCAACTTACTTTGCAGCTAAGATAGAGTTTTTCATTACTGTATCCAAAGCAAAAGTAAACCTGTAGTTAAGAGCAATAATGTCACCAGTTCTACTGGTCAGATTTTCTTCTTTTTTTCATGCTGAAGGTATAATTCAATATATTTGGATGTCTTTCCTCATGAGACCAAAAACTATAATTATGCTCAAAGACTTATTCTCAGAATTTACTGCTTTTATGATCACTTAATAGGATCACTTGCATGTTGACTAACAAATTGGGTTTTATTTTGTTTTTAGGTTTATAAAAAGAACTATAACAAAATGTTAAAACACTTTATCATTTTTTATTCACTAATATTGAATGTATTGTGTTTAGTGTATTTTCCTCTAAGTTTTCCTTTGAAAGAAAGGAACAGTTGTTCAAAGCTGCTTGATTAAATTAAAATATTTTTTTGTATTTGGTTAAACTAATCTTAAAATCTAGTTTTGTGGAACTGTCTATATGCATTGACAGCTGAAAGATCTGCACATCATATAATTGCATAAAAGCTGAATATGGGTACATTTTGGCACAAGAAAGATGTGAGCCTAACTTATTAACGGTCTTTTCTGCAATACTCTGATGATCAGTTTATTGATAAATATTGTCAATCTTATTTTAGTGTAAACTCATTCCATTGGTGTGTCTCCTGACCAAGCCACTTAAATGCAATCCACTTTAAGAGAAGCAGAGTATGTCAATGAACTAAATTTCCTTTGAAAAATTGATGATCCTTATAAAATGAGCATTGAAAATGAAAATATTACACCATTCACTTTTAAGTAGATAGATGTAAAATACATATTTTGTTAATATGTTTATGAAGAATTATGCTTTCTAGTTAATTTTTAAAAAGAAAAGCGAAGTATCTTTATCCAAGTTTGTATGCACGCACACGCACACACACACACACACAAACACACACACACACATTCTGATCTAAAATGCCTGGTGGGAGCCTGGGTGGCTCAGTCGTTTGAGCATCCAACTCTTGGTTTCTGCTCAAGTCATCATCTCACAGTTGGTGGGTTCAAGCCCAGTGGTCAGGCTCTGTGCTGCCATTGTGGAGCCTGCTTGAATTCTCACTCTCCCTCTCTCTCTCTGCCTTTCCCCCAAGTGCCCGTACTCTCTCTCCCTCTCTAAAAGGTAAACAAATAAATAAATAAAAAAGTAATAAAATACCTGGTTAATTTTTTTGAAAGTTTTACAGGTGTAAAAAAAATACGTAATAGAGAAATTAGATAAATATGAATGCTGAAGTTGATATTACATTCAAAAAATCACATTAAGCAATAAATAAGTTTTATATTTCAAAACATACACATTGAGATATGTATGCTAGTGTTTCACTTCTTCCACATTTGATAAAGGACCATAAATTTATATTTTCACATAGTGTATACCTGTCAATAGAAAGCATATTTTATAACAAATTTTATTTTACTTTAAACATTTTTGCCCAAATTAATTTATGTTAAATAACTTATAAAATTATACACTGATTGTAATTATAATTTAGAAGAGAATGTTTTATAACTTTTTTGAATTTTAGACATTCATTATTAATATGTAAAAATTCTTTGAAGAATGCTGTTCATTTTATACATTTTATAAAGGTTTTAGACAACATCCATCTGTAATTGAAAAGGTTGATATGGTTTTAATTGTTTTAGGTATTCACATTCATGTTTCCCTGTTTAACTGCATAAATCAAGTAATTTTTGAAATACTAACGTGAAAGCTGGTCCATGCCAATAATTCGAGAAAACTAATACAACTTCCTACCTTCATGCACTGCTGGGATGTGAGACCGATTATAAATTATAACACTACTCTTAGTTAAGGCTAGTGAATTTTATATTGAATTCAGCTTACAATGTATAGTAGGAAATGTATTTCTTAGTAACCTCAAAATAGTTATTTTCCCTCAAGCCTTCAGGTTGCAGGTTTCCTAAGCTTTTAGTGACATTATTGTATCTACTGCCTAGATATAATGACATATACATTTTCTAATGGAATGATAGAAAATCTGAGACCTGACTTTCAACTCACGTATGAGTTGGCTAAGTATTTTTTAAAATGTTAATTTATTTTGAGAGAGAGAAACAGTGTGAGTGGGGGAGGGGCAGCGAAGGGGGGGAGAGAGAGCATCCCAAGCAGGCTTCACACCATCAGCACAAAGCCTCATGTGAGACTCAAACCCATGAACCGCGAGATCATGACCAGAGCCAAAATCGAGAGTTGGATGCTTAACTGAGCCACTCAGGCTCCCCTGGCAAAGTATTTTTTTTTATCCGTCTTATGCCTTGTATATTTTCCAGTTGTTCATTGTCCTATTCATTACTTTTATCATGTTTATTAAAAACTTCACTGAGTTCTTTGTTGAGCTTAAAAATTGAATAATGCATATTTACTAACAGTAGTCATGATATTGACATAATAAGGCAATTGTAGAGTTAATAAGAATGTAATTACTAAAAACAATTAAAACTTAGAGGTTTTAAAATTGAGTGAATATCTGTAAATTAGTTACAATAAAATGGAACTTGGTAACCAGAACACATTAAGCAGTTGGCCATTGGTCGCTCTAACTTTTTAAAGTTCTGTGTTCTGTACTGTTGACTAAAAAATAGATCTTCTGATCCATGTGATGGCTAAATCATTGTATATGATCATACAACTTTAACAATGATGGAATTCCTTGTCAGAGTAGTAAGACCCATTTTGCTACAGCCCTTATTGCCAGCAAGATGATCTCCCTCAAACAACTCAGGCTTACCCTCTTCTCATCAGTGTGGCTATCCACCGTGGGCAGAGGTGCCCTCTAGAAAGAAATATAAAGAAGAAGGGAAGCTCTGTCAGTATAGAATGAGTACAATTAAATTTAGTATTTTAAAAGTGACTTCTTCCATGTATGGAAAATAACAATGTTGACAGTGTTATTATCAAACCCAGAGGCATGATCTATGAGAGGTAGCACAGTTGAATGGAAAGAAAATTATATACTGGGAGCTTTGAGACTTCTTGCCCCTACTTCAGAGTGATGTTGGGAACATGATTGTTTTGACTTGGGAAGACCAGGAGTGTGGTCACAAAGGCATTGACCTGAACAAAGAATAACTAATGTGTATTTGTTAAGTTTATCTTAGGAAACTGGGAAATGTTATTAAATAAAATTACTGGTTTCTCTGTCTGAAACATTGGTTTTCCAGTCTAAAACCCACAAATCCATTGGGTAGATTGGATTTGTTTTGTAATTTAAAAATTAATATTTGTACACATTAATGGGTTATGATTAAAATGTCCTGCCTGCATTTGTAGTAAAAGAGTAGGGGTCATATGTTACTTGATTTGGTCACTCTTAAGAAGCATGTGTGTTCTATCCAATACAGGGCAGCACAAAAGTCCTTAGAACACAAAGGCAATGCCAAACAAGGAAGTACAGGAAATGATACACCAGACCAAATTAGTTTTAAGGCTTCTGGACTTAAGAAGTTTTTTAAGTGTGGTGTCAGACCATTTTAGTAGTGCAGCCAAAACAGGGTATTGGGTAGGAAAAAAAAAAAAAAAAAGAAAAAACACTAGATGTTCAATTTTCCAGAGATTTCCTGTGTTTATTATTATAAGATGGTGATTTATTAAAACTGTCTTACTTCTTCAAGCAGATCAAGATTTCCTTTGTGCTACTGAGGCTGAGATATATGGGGTTGGTGCAAAGAGTCTGTGAATGAGACAGGGTTATAGTACCCAGGCTACAATGCTGTTCATAGCTGGTTAGAGCATTTTCACCCACAACTGTCAGGAACAGCTCTAGTCCATTTTTTCTCATTACTGAATTTACAAAAGTATTACATTTAAGAGGAGTTACTGCTCAAATTGAATTTTGAGTTATAGTGTCTGAAACCACACTATTTACATTTTTATAGTAATAGATGGCGTGTGTTGAAGAAATTGCACCTTCTGTATCTTTCCTGCTGTACTCCTGCATATAAAAAGTAATCCCATCAGTTATGTCTCATCTGTGAAGTGGAGATGGTAGGGAAATGCCTTCTGACATTTCCTTGTTTTGAACTTAAATGAATGTTGTCCTGGGTGATGGTGGTGCTGGTGGGGCAAACAAAAAGAATCCTTCAAAAATATTTTTTAAAATGATTTGGCAAATGATACTAGCAAGCACGGGAAAATGAGGGTTATAAATCCATGAGTTTAAATCTCATTCCTGAAAAACTATAAATTGGTTTATTAAGCAGAGAATGTATAAACATAGATCCAGAAATAATGATATATCAAGAATAAGACATTCCAGACTGATGTCACTATTTTCTTGAGAGTTTTCTTCTGGAGTGGTAAGGAAAAGGAATACTATAGACACCATGAATGTGTATTTCAGGAAGATCCTTAACTATCTTGATAACTGTGAACAGCAAACTAGAAAGTTTAGTACTTTCCAAACTTTATTTTTTAATCCATGGGATTTTTCCACCCTAGACGAAACATTTTTAGAACCTCAATATGTGCTACAGAGAGGAAATTACCTTAAAATATTTGTATAGCTGTCTCCCAAGGCCCTGGGAGGGCACTAGCAATGTACTCAACTGGCCATACAGTTGAGGGAAATTTACAAAAGTTAGATATTTTTGTGTTGTTTATCTTATAGAAGCTTCCTCTCATATTGCAGTCATTTTAGGTCCACATAGCCTGCATGTACCTCTGAATAAAAATGAAATTAATGTTCTTTACTGAAGCAGGAGTGAGGTCCTGAAGTGTACAGATTTGTCTTCCTTTGAGCAGAAGCCAGCAACAGCCTTTGTGACTTAAATCCACTGTGATTCTGTCTTGTTGATGTCTAGCATCTCCTGAGAAGTTTTGAAACTATAGATTCCTTGGTCCCACAGCAGAACAGAATCAGAATCTGTACGAAAATCTATATATTTTTTAAAGTATATCAAATCGTTCTGATAGTGAATCTAGTGTGGGAGAACCTGGTTTAGATAATTAAACCATGCTTCCCCACCCAAATTGTTTAGCTTGAGGATGGAGTCTTTCTAGGGGCTACTCCCTTGACATTGTGACACACAAAATCTTTAGCAATGGCTAAGATAAAGATGTAGAAATTAGATGCTATAGGGGATATACTTATCAAAGAGGTATTAGAGAATGGGCGTATAGGCAAGTAGACTTGGGCCCCATCTCAGCTCTCCCAGTCACTAGTTGGATAATCTCCCTCATCCTTAGTATCTCTAGTCATCTTCTACAAAAATTGCCCACTCATTGGTTTGTTAAAAATGTTTAAAGAGATGGGGCGCCTGGGTGGCTCAGTCATTTGAGCATCTGACTTTGGTTCAGGTCATGCTCTCTTGGTCTGTGAGTTCAAGCCCCATGTCGGGCTCTGTGCTGACAGCTCAGAGCCTGGAGCCTCCTTCAGATTCTGTGTCTACCTCTCTCTCTGCCCACCCCCCCTCCATTCTCTCTCTCTCTCTCTCTCTCTCTCTCTCTCTTTCTCTAAAAAAAAATAACATTACAAAAAAATAAATGTTTAAAGAGATAATGTGCATAAATAATTCAACACATACAGACATAACTTATAGATGAGCATAAAGTAAATGTTTTTATCATTATTACCATTCTTGGTAAAAGTAAAATCTTAGAAGAATTAGTAGAGAAAAAGAATCATGGTTCAAGATGGGTCGAATTCAAAAGAGAATAAAGGGCAGGAAAGAAATTTGAGTTCATTTCAACAACCATTTATTTATTGTATTTTATTTTGTATTACGGTGAGTGGGGGAGGGGCAGAAGGAGAGAGAGATAATCTTAAGCCCCATGTTCAATGCAGAGCCCAAAGTGGGGCTCAATTCCATGATCCTTAGATCATGACACGAGCCAAATCAAGAGCTGAATGCTCAACTGATTAAGGCACCAGGCGCCCTTTAACAACCATTTATTCAATGCTCCTTTTATGCAAAGTCTTCAAGGAGCTAATAATTTAGTCAAGGAGAGAGATACATAAAACAAATTATACAAAATGTGATGAGAGTGATGTTACACATAGACACACACCTGTTAGCAATCTGGATGTCTTCTCTGGAAAAGTGTCTATTCATGTCTTTTATCTGTTTCTTCACTGGAATATTTTTTGGATATTGAGTTTGATAAGTTCTGTATAGATTTTGGATATTAACACTTAATCTGATATGTCACTTGCAAATATCTTCTCCTATTCCATCGGTTGCCTATTAGTTTTCTTGATTGTTTCCTTTGCTGTTCAGAAACTTTTTATCTTGATGAGGTCCCAATAGTTCATTTTTGATTTTGTATCCCTTGCCTGTGGAGACACCTCAAGTAAGAAGTTGCTGTGACTGAGGTCAAAGAGGTTGTTACCTGTTTTCTACTCCAGCATTTTGATGGCTTCCTGTCTTACATTTAGGTTTTCATCCTTTTGAGTTTATTTTTCTGTTTGGTGTATGAAAGTGGTCTAGGTTCATTCTTCTGCATGTTGCTGTCCAGTTTTCCAAACACCATTTGCTGAGGAGACTGCCTTTTTTCCAGTAGATATTTTTTCATGCTTTGTTAAAGATTAGTTGGCCATATGTTTATGGGTACGTTTCTCTATTCCGTTCCGTTGATTTGTGTGTCTGTTTTTGTGCCAATACCATACTGTTGTGATGATCACAGCTTTGTAATACAGCTTGAAGTCTGGAATTGTAATACCTCCAGTTTGGTTTTCATTTTCAACATTACTTGGGCTATTTGAGGTCTTTTCTAGTTACGTACAAAATTTGGAATTTTATGTTCCAGCTCTGTGAAGAATGCTGGTGTTATTTTGATGTGATTGAATTGAATATGTAGATTGCTTTGGGTAGTGTAGACATTTTAACAATATTTGTTCTTCCAATCCATGAGCATGGAATGTTTTTCCATTTTTTTGTGTCATCTTCAGGTTCTTTCATAAGTTTTCTATAGTTTTCAGTGTATAGATTTTTCACCCCTTTGGTTTGGTTTATTATTCCTGGATATCTTATGGTTTTTGGTGCACTCATAAATGGGATTGATTCCTTGATTTCTCTTTCTTCATTATTGGTATATAGAAATGCAACTGATTTCTGTGCATTGATTTTGTATCCTGTGACTTTGCTGAATTCATGGATCAGTTCTAGCAGTTTTTTGGTGGAGTCTTTCGGTTTTTCCACATAGAGTATCATGTCATCTGAAAAGAATGAAAGTTTAATTACTCCTTGCTGATTTAGATGCCTTTAGTTCTTTGTGTTGTCTGATTGCTCAGGCTAGGGCTTCCCACACTGTGTTGAATAACTGTTGGTGAGCATGGACAACCCTATAGTGTTGCTGACCTTAGGGGGGAAAGTTTTCAGTTTTTCCCCAATGAGGATGATATTAGTGGTGGGTCTGTATTATATATGGCCTTAATGATCTTGAGGTATGATCCTTCTGTCCCTACTTTCTTGAGGGTTTTTATGAAGAAAGTATGGTGTATTTTGTAAAAAGCCTTTTCTGCTTCTATAGAGAGGATCATGTGGTTCTTATGCTTTCTTTTATAAATGTGATTTATCACATTAATTGATTTGCAGAAATTGAACCAGCACTGCATCTCAGGAATAAATTACACTTGATTGTGGCGGATAATTTTTTTAGTGTGTTGTTGGATCCAGTTTTCTAGTATCTTGTTGAGGATATTTTGCATTCATGTTCATCAGGAAAATTGGTCTGTAATTCTCCTTTTCCCTGGGGTTTTTGTCTGGTTTTGGAATCCAGGTACTGCTGGCCTTGTAGAGTGAGTTCAGAAGTTTTCCTTCCATTTCTATTTTTGGAGCAACTTCAAAAGAATAGGTGTTAACTCTTCTTTAAATATTTGGCAGAACTCCCCGGGAAAGCCATCTAGTCCTCGACTCTTATTTGTTGGGAGATTTTTGATTACTGATTCAATTTCTATACTGGTTATGGTTCTGTTCAAATTTTCTATTTCTTCCTGTTTCAGTTTTGGTGGTTGATATATTTCTAGAAATTTGTCTGTTTTTTCCAAATTGCCCAATTTGTTGCATATAATTGCTCATAATATTCGATTGTTTATTATTATTATTATTATTATTATTGTTATATTTCTGCAGTATTTGTTGTGATCTCTCCTATTTGATTTGTGATTTTATTTATTTGGGTCATTTGCTTTTTCTTTTACAATAAATCTGGTTAGGGGTTATTGATTTTTGTTAATTCTTTCAAAGAACCAGCTCCTGGTTTTGTTGATCTATTTTACTGTTTTTTGTTTGTTTTTGATATCATTGATTTCTGCTCTAAAATTAGCTATTTTCCTTTTTCTGTTATTTTTAGGATTTATTTGCTGTTCTTTTTCCAGTTCTTTAAGGTATAAAGTTAGGTTATGTATCTGAGACCTTTCTTCCTTATTTAGGAAGGCCTGGAATGCTACATACTTCCCTCTTAGGATCTCCTTTGCTTTGCTGCATCCCAGTTTTCTTGTGGTTGATTTCAAGTTTCATAGTGTTGTGATCTGAATATATGCATGGTATGATCTTGATCTTTTTGTACTTGTTGAGTGCTGATATGTGACCCAGTATGTGATCTTTTCTGGAGAATGTTCCATGTACACTTGTTAAGAATGTGTATTCCACTTTAGGATGAAATGTTCTGAATATATCTGATAAATATAACAGATAATCCTTCTCCAGATTAGGAAAGTTTTCTGCTATAATTTGCTCACATAAAGTGTGTCATTCAAACCATTGTTTCCTTGTTCATTTTCTGCTTAATCTGTCTATTGCTGTAAGTGGGGTGTTGAAGTCCCCTACTGTTGTATTATTATCAATGAGTTTCTTTATGTTTGTGATTGATTGATTTATATATTTGGTTGCCTCACATTGGGGGCATAAATATTTACAATTGTTCCATCTTCTTGGTGGATAGACCCCTTGATTATGATATAATGTTCTTCTTCATGTCTTGTTACAGTCTTTGTTTTAAAATCTAGTTTGTCTGATATAAGTATGGCTACTCCAGCTTTCTTTTGGCGACCATTAGCATGATAGATGGTTCTCCATCCCTTACTTTCAATCTGAAGGTGTCTTTAGGTCTAAAATGAGTCTTGTATAAACAGCATATAGATGTGTCTTGTTTTCTTATCCATTCTAATGTCTCGTGTCTTTTGATTGGAATGTTTAGTCTATTTACATTTAGAGTGAATGCTGAAAGATCTGAATTAAGTGCCATTGTGTTGCCTGTTGAGTTGGTGTTTCTATTGAAGGTCTTTGGTACTTTCTAGTCTTGGTTGTTTTTTGTCTTTTTTGTTTTGTTTTGTCCTTTATCCTTTGAAAAAGTCTCCCTTAAAATTTCTTGCAGGGCTGGTTTTGTGGTCATGAACTCCTTTAGGTTTTTGTTTATCTGGGAAACCCTTTATCTCTTTTTCTATTTTGAATGACAGCCTGCTGGATAAAGAATTCTTAGCTGCATATTTTCCAATTCAGCACGTTGAATATATACTGCTACTCCTTTCTGGCCTGCCAAGTTTCTGTGGTCTGTTGCAAACCTGATTGGTCTTCCCTTATAAGCTAAGGACTTTTTTTTTTCCCTTGCTGCTTTCATAAGTCATTCCTTGGTGATGGTCGTTTTTTGTTGAATCTAAAGAGAGTTCTCTGTGCTTCTTGGATTTTGATGTCTGTGTCCTTCCCATATTAGGAAAGTTTTCTGCTATAATTTGCTGATACAGACCTTATGACCCTTTTTCTTGCTCTTCATTTTCTGGTATTCCTATGATTGAAATGTTACCCTTTTTTAATAAGTCACTGAGTTCACTAAGTCTTGTATCACTATCTTTTGCCTTTGATTCCTTCTTTTTCTGTTTTATTATTTTCCATAATTTTATCTTCTGTATTGTTGATTCATTGCTCTGCTTTGTCCATCCTTGCCATCTTGGCACCATTTGAGATTGCATCTCAGTTATGGCATTTTTAATTTCAGCCTGACTAGATTTATTTCTTTATTTCCACAGAAAGGGGTTCTCTGCTCTCTTCTAAGCTTTTTTTTTTCAACTCCAGCTATTCTTATTATCGTGGTTCTAAATTCTAGTTCACACATCTTACTTACATCTCTGTTGATTAAGTCCCTGGCTGTCATTTCTTCCTTTTCTTTCTTTGTGGTGAATTCCTTCATTTTGTCATTTTGGAGGAAGAACAGAATTAATAAAATTAAAAAAATTAAAAACAACACAAAAAAATAAATGAAGCTAGATCCTAGGTGTGTTTTGGTCTGCTTGTTGAAAGCAGCTTTATAGAATAGAGTAAAAAGGGAAAGAAAAGAATGGAAAAAAGTTGAGAAAATTTTAAAAATTAAAAAAATGATAGAATAAATAGAATAAAATCCAGTAGAATAAAAATTTTAAAAATAAAAAGTAAATTTTTCTGTTTATATCTAAGAAAGAGAAAGAATGAAGGAATAAAACAATTTAAGCAAAAACAGGAGCAAAAAAAAAACGTGAACAAACAAATTAATAAGCAGAATGAAACCTGGAGTTATATCCCTTTTTCCGTAGAACTGAAACTTTGAAGCACTCTATAGTCTCTACACTAAGCAAGTGGAGTGACTTGTGCTATGTCTTCTGTCGATGTGTTTGGGAGGGGCTTCGTGTAATTGGTGGCACTCCATTAGGTGGCACTGCTTATATTACTGTGGTGGATAAGTGTACCTGCGCAAAATGAGTGTGCAAGGGAGAAGTGGAAATGGCTTCACCCAGGTCCTTAGTCTCTGAACAGGAACTTCACACACTCACCCGTGATCAAGCACCCTTCCTTTGTCTCAGGCCTCTGTCCATTCCCTGCCTCTATCCTATGTTCAAGCTGTCTGCCTACAAAGCGGCACCTCCCTCCAGAATTTTATCTCAGATGGGGTTGTGTTTCAAAACGCCACATTTCAGAGACCTCCATGGCCGGATCCATGCCAACTGTCTGGGGGAGGGTCTCCCTGAGCAATGTCCAGGTCCTGGCTTGCCCAAGAAAACATTCATGTGATCATGCAGCAGCAGAAGTTCAGAGAATATTGCCAGTCACACTACACAGCCAGCGCCAAGTTTCACCACACTCTGGTGTCTTTGTCCTAATACTAGCAAACATGACTGCTCTCCAGGGGATGCTGGGACCTTTGCCTACAGGGAGGTTCTATGGCCTCTACCAAATGCACTCCAAGCAGGGGAACCACTTCTCCCTGTGTGGCGCACCGACCCCTCAGATCCCACTGCCTGCTCTTTGAGATTTGCCCTGCTTCCTCACAAGAGCATCACCAGGCACCGAGCTCTGAAACTTCAGACCCTGCGCTCCACTGTTTATAGAAACCTGGTGGTTTGCAACCCTCTCCTTTCTTCCCGTCAGTGGTTTTGGGGAAGACATTTCTTATTCAGTCCCCTGTGAGTGTTTTCACTCTTTCTCTTTCCAGTTACTTTCAGGAGGAATGCTTTTCTTGCACAATCCCTATGCACAGCACTCTCCCCTTTATCTTTCTCTCTGTGTCCTCTCCCTGTGAAAATGGCTTCCTACCCTTCACAGCTTTTCTTCCCCCAGTTCACCTTTCTACACCACGTACCTGCTGAGTTGTGTGGCTCGAGTTATGCAATTGTTGTATTAATTCTTAGATCAACTTCCTAGGTGTTCACAATGGTTTGGTGCTGATCTAGCTGTGTTTCAGGGATGAGACAAGCTCAGGGTCTCCATGCTGCTCCATCATCTTAACTGTTCCAATTGAAATCTATCGTCTTAACAAATTTTTCAAGGTGCAATGTAGTATAGGCAGAATGTCGTACAGCACATTCAGAACTTAACCATCTTGCATAACTGAAACTGTACCCATTGAATAACAACTTCCCATTTCTCCCTTATCCTCAGCCCCTCACAGTCACCATTGTATTCTCTGGGTCTATGTGTTTAATTATATTAGCTACCTCATATAAGTGGGATTATGCAGTATTTATCATTCTGTAATTGGCTTATTTCATTTAGCATAATGTACTCAAGGTTTATCTTTGTTGCATTTGGCAGAATTATTTTATGAATGCTTATGATATTTCGTTGTGGGTTTTGCCACATTTTCTTTATCCATTCAATCTTGGAGATTTAGATTATTTCATCTTGGATATTGTGGATAATGCTGCTCTGACTCAGGAATGCAGATATCTATTTGAAATTCTGATTTTAATTATTATGGATAAATACCTAGATGTAGGTTTGCTGCAACATACAGTATTTCTATTTTTAGTTGAATAACCTCCATAATGTGTTCCACATTGGCTGTGCCATTTTACATTTCTAACAGGAGCGTACAAGAGTTCCATTTTCTCTACATTATTGCCAATACTTGTTATCTTCTCTGTTTTTCATCCTAACAAGTATAAAATGATATCTTACGGTAGTTTTGATTTGTGTTCCCTGATGATTAGTGATGTTGAATATCTTTTCATATGTCTGTTAGCCATATGAGATATGTCTGTTGCCTTAGAAATATGTCTATGGAAATCCTTTGTCCATTTTTAATTGGTTTGTTGTTATTTTTGCTATAAGGTTGGCTGTATTCCTTATATATTTTGGATATTAACCTGTTATCGTATATATGGCTTATAAATATTTTCTTACAACTTGGAGGCTCCCTTTTTGCTCTATTAATTGTTCCCTTGCTGTGCAGAAGCTTTTTATTTGGCGTAGTGCCTCTTGTCTTTTTTGCTTTTTTTGTCCTTTTGGTGTCATATACAATTAATCATTGCCAAGATGAATGCTATGAAACTATTTTCTTTCTTTCTCTTTTTTCCCCTAGGAGTTTTACAGTTCCAGATCTTACATGTCAGTCTATTTGGGGTTCATTTTTGTATATGGCATAAGATTAGGATCCAATTTCATTCTTTTACATGTTGTTATCTAGTTTTTCTAGTACCATTTGTTGAAGAGATTATCTTTTCTCCATTGTGTATTTTTGGCATCCTTGTCAAAGATCAATTGAACGTTTATGTATCAGTTTATTTCTTAGCTCTCTATTCTTCTCCATTAGTTTATATATCTGTCTTCTATGCTGTTTTAATTATTATAGCTTTGAAAATTATTTTGAAATCAGGAATTGTGATATATCCAGCTTTATTCTTCTTTCTCATGATTAATTTGGCTATTTGAGTTTCTTCATAGTTCCATATAAATCTTGGGATTGTTTTTCTATTTCGGTAAAAAAAACAAAAGATGCCATTGATATTTTGGTAGGGATTGCATGTTTAATTTATAGATCACTTTGGGTAATGTGGATATTTTCACAGTACACAATCTTAGAATCCATGAACATGGGATATCTTTCCGTTTATTTCTAGCTGCTTTAATTTTTTTCATCACTGTTTTATAGTTTTCAGTACACAGTTCTCCCACTTCCTTGGTTAACTTTGTTCATAAGTATTTTATTCTTTTTGATGCTATTGTAAATGATATTGTTTTCTTAATTTCCTTTTTGGATGGTTTGTTGTTACTGTATATAAATGCAACTGATTTTTGTATGCTGACTTTGAATCCTGCAACTTTACTGAATTTTTTATTAGTTCCAAGAGGCTTTTGTTTTTGTTAATGTGGCCCTTAGAGTTTTTTACATATAAGATCATGTCGTCTGTGAACATAAATACTTTTACAACTTCCTCTTCTTTGTATGCCTTTATTTTTTTTTTTCCTTGCCTAATTGCTTTGGCTAGGACTTCTAATTTTATATTGAATGTAAACAGAAAAAGTAGGCATACTGTTGTATCCCTGATTCAGAGGAAATATTTTTCACTGCTGAATATGATGATAGCTGTGGGTTTCATATATGGTCCTTATTATGCTGAGGTAGTTTGACTCTGTTCCTAAAGTTTTATTTGTTGGTGAGTTTTTATCATAAAATAGTGTTGAATTTTGTCATATGCTTTCTGATGAAGCATTTTTGGTCAAATATTGACATATATTGACATGGTCATCCTTAATTCTGTCACTGTAGTGTATCACATTAATTTCTTTGTGCATGTGAATCTTTCTAGCATCCCAGGGATAAATCTAAGTTGCCCATGGTGTATAATCCTTTACATGTTGTATTGAATTTGGTTTGCTAGTAGTCTTTGGAGGATTATTTATTCTGTGTTTATTAGGAATATTGGCCTATAGTTTTCTTGTAGCGTCTTGTCTGGTTTTGGTATCAAGGTCTTATAAGACCAGCTCCTAATGTATGGTCTTATAAAATGAGTTTGGAAGTATTCCCTTCTCTTGAAACTTTGGAAGAATTTGAAGGAGGATTGGCATTAAGATTTCTTTAAATGTTTGGTAGAATTCACCAGTGAAGTCTTCTGGTTCTAGGCTTTTCTTTGTTCAGAGATTTTTAAATTACTGATTCAGTCTCATTACTAGTTGTAGTTTTGTTCAAAACTGATTGAAACTGATTTTCCTTTTCTTCATTTTTTTCCTTCATTTTTTGAAGCCTTTCTCATAATAGCACTTTACAATACTTTCTTTAGAGAAGCTAGAAAGATGATTCAGTCTTTTCTGGTGTTTAGGGTTTTTTTGTTTTTTTGTTTTTATTTTTTTATTTTTTTATTTTTTGCTTTTCATTTTGTTTTTGTTTTTGTTTTTTTGTATGTGATATGTAACCTTATATACAGACACACTGCTTGAGAAGAATTACTACAGTTTTGTGCCCTTCACAATGAATAATTTTGATATATATTCTGTGATTTTTGTAAAAGATAACAATATGAATGATGTGTTTAAAATTTTATATCTTGTGTTTTGAATATATCTCTGTTAAGAAAAGACTTCCATTTAATTTGACATTGGTGAAAACTGGTTATCACTTAGAATTTTACACATACAATGTTCAGAAGAATTTTCTAAACTAGCTTCTGGCTCTATACGTTTTGAAACTCGTTTCTCCTTAAATATTTATATACGTCTGGTCCCAGATATTGTAGGACATTGTGAATATGGACTCTTTGCTTAACCCTACAGTGACAGTTTTAATAGGAAGTGTAATTGAGTATTATATGTAATATAATATTTATGTATTTTAAACATATGAGAACATTTACAGCGATATTATTGAAGAGGCAACCATCATGAGCTCTCCGTAGTGGCAAACTTTGTGCCTGAATTCATACATAAAGAAATATAAAATAGAAATTTAAAGCGATTAAATGGTGTTCCAGTCCTAATGTGCATTATTTGGAGACCATTACAGCAGACCCATTCTATAGATTAAAGCAACATTTTGTATCTTCCCATTTGTCTTCTCTTCTCATACTTGTTCATTGCTCCAGAGAAGTACAAGCATCTTGCCACCAAGACATACCTCTCACCCCCCATCCTGTTTTCCTCCAACTTTATTGCTATTTTGATTATTTAGACTTTCTCACTCTCTTGTCCTCTTGCTTCTAGCACTCAACAGTTGACCTCTTAAAATACTGTGAGAAGAAATCAGGTGCAGGATTCTTGTTAGAGTGAAGGGGAGGAAACAATTTGACTTCTTTAGCATTTGAATGGAATGAAAGAAGGGACAATGGGCAATGCTCACTCCTTAATGATGCTTGACTTGGTCATATGGACTGGAGAAGGACAAAGAAAAAAAAAGAGTGAAAGCAGAGTTCTTTATTTAGGTTACACGATCTAGTTGTAAGACATGGTCAAATTATATAATTTTACAGATACCACTTTGTAGATAGCACTGTAAAGATGGAATCTCTTAACATCTTTTTTGTTTCCTCAGATGAATTTTAGATTCTATTCAACACACTTTTGCCATTTAAAAACACAATGCTAACTTAAATTCTTAATATTTCCACCCCATAACATGGTACAATTTCCTCACCTTTAGCAGAGCCAGTGAAGAATTGAATAGTTTCTATGGTGATACAAAACAACTCAGGTCATGTATTTTGTAATCTTGTTAGTGACTTGTTAGTGACTAAACTGTTACTGACTTAAAATAATAAATGTAGCAGTTTTATATGTCATCAATATGTATAAAAGACTTTCACATAAAATTTTATAATGCAGCTCTGGAACTGAAAAACCTGTACCACATGTTATCTTCATAATTGCATTTGTTCTGGGAAAAGAAAAAAAGATGTTAATCATTGCTAAGTGAATAAGAATCAGTTATTGTAAACAAGAATAGAACTTCTTGATTTTTCTGCAGTTTTATCTAAAGTTAATTATATTTATTTCAGTTGATTGAACATCTCAAACATCATATATTCATTTGGAACTGAACAAAATTTACTTAGTCAATATTCTGTTTTCTCTGTCAGCTGTTACTTGGAAGAGAGATAAAGTGTAATAGGTATTTTTACTTTCATTTCATTGGACTTGAAAAATGAAAGAATTGTGTGATTTTAAAAAAAATTCTGTATGATATTTCTCTCCATAATTATCTGAAGAATTTTAATGAAAAATTGAGTTCAGGCTTTTTAAACTCTTTCCTTTTACAGTACACAGAAAGTTGAATTTATCATAGGAAATATGTAAATAGATATATGTGAATCGTCTCATTCTATGAATACATTTGAATAGCTTCAAGCTGTATGAATAGTTTTGCTTCATCAAACTCTCATGAATAATTTGCTCTGTTAAAAACCAGACCCCTGAATTACTTACATTTAGCCTAGACAACACTTAGCTTAACTATTTGTCATTATTTTAGTTCAGTTTACCAAGAAAAATGCTTTCTTATCTGTGCTACTTAAAACTCCAGATCACAGGACATTTGTGATTTGTTATGTACACATATACACACATTTCCTTCCCCACTGGCCTGTGTATTAAGTGTGTATGAACTGTCTGCTTCATTTATGCCATGTTAAATATGTAGTAAGTGTATAAAATACTGAATCAATATAAAAATCATGAAACTTTAAAAATTATTTTTAAGGTGTTAGGATTTCTTAAAATTAACTTTAGTATGCCATCAATATAAATGTAATAGTTTGTGTACAAAATATAATTGAAACTTCTGTTTTTTTCTAAGTTTATGAGAAACTTTTTGTTATTGTTTATGACTATATACATGTGCAATATCTTGAAATCCCAGTAAACTCAGGGAATTTGGATGAGGGCACTGTGTATTTTGGGGAGATTATAGAATTCAGATAATGACAAAATATTAATAAGATATCTAAACATATATTATGTGGAGTGTCTAAATTTAATTAACCCATGATAGTAGCAAATGCAATCTCTAAACTATATGCCTATTACACTCTAATCTTTATGAACTTTTTCATATCTATAATGCCCTTGCAACATGTTGCAAAATATTATTTCAGTTCATATATAAATGTGGATGCCTAAGAAATTGATTAACCATGGTATAACCTGCTTTGTTGGCCAGATAGACATAGGTGTTGCCATTTCCAGACTGTGGCCAGGTGATAGCAAAGCATGTTATCAACCAAATTATGGGATTTTTATGATCTTAAAAGTCATAGGAAAATCTTTAAAATATGTTAAATCAAACCAGATGTAGAAAGTTTTTGTTAAATTGTCAAAATAGTGCTGTAAAGGAATCGTTCCATTATTGCTTGAATAACAGTTAAATTTGAGACATTAAAATAACATCAAGATTGAAGTATAGCATAAACTTCCTAAGAGGAAAAAAAAAGGCAAGAATTTTATACCTTCAGCTGAAAGTATATACTTTAACTGAAACCTGTTCTATTTTATTCATTGTAATAAAATTACACCCCATCAGGATTTTCTAAAGCTCTTTATATAACTGTCTTTATTGACCAAATTTAGATAGACTGCTATTACTTCTTGAATGACCTCATTATACTGTGGCTATTTATTTCAAAGAAGGAAAAAGTACTGGTTTGTTGGATTCAAATTCATGTTTTATAATTTTACTAAGGTATCTTCAATGATTATCAAAGCTTAACTTTCATCACATAGGAATTTTGATGCTATCATCTCTGTTTTCTAGTTTTAGTGATTAAAACATCTGTTAAATCATTGTTTTTTCATCGTGAGTCAATATTTTGGTTAATTTACATGTAGAATGAAATACTAGCATACAGGTCAATATGATCTGTAATTCTTAAAGAATAAAATTTGTTTTGTGCTCTTTATGCTACTTTATGATGCATACGTTAACCAAATCTGTATATTGGTTACAGAAACACTTTACTCATTTCTGTTATATAATATAAATGTTTCTAATGAACATTTAAACATTCTAGACCATAAATACTAGTAGTATCGATTAATATTACTCTCTAGTAAGAGTATTGTTTCAGATTTCATTACACTTCCCTAGAACTAGTAGTAACTTTGCTTTTCTTTGATTGAAATTAGTAGTACTATAATTTTTATTGTAAATTGTGTGTATATGTTAGCATGTGCATTTATGTATGTGTGTGTGTGTGTGTGACGGAGAAGGAGGGAGAGAGAGAGGTACAGATAGAGTTCACACTGTAGCATCAGGCCTAAAGGCTAAATTCATAGATATGTAGTGAAGGACTGTGTCGAAATATGCACAAATGCTAAATAATTTAAAAAGAAGGCTATATGGGGCACCTGGGTGGCTCAGTAGGTTGAGCGTCCTACTTCAGCTCAGGTCATGATCTCACGGTCCATGAGTTCGAGCCCCGCATCCGGCTCTGTGCTGACAGCTCAGAGCCTGGAGCCTGCTTCAGATTCTGTGTCTCCTTCTCTCTCTTCACCTCCTCTGCTCACACTCTGTCTCTCTCTCTCAAAAATAAATAAGCATTAAAATTTTTTTTTAAAAATAAAAAGAAGGCTATATAATAATGAGGATTGCATTTTTGAGTAAAGTCCTCTTCCTTACACTTATATCCCACTGTGTCCTATTAATTTTTCTTGGGACTTCCATTCCCAGTACCATTTCTCTGGAACTTGTGGCATGCTGCATTCTCACAAGTGCCCGACAATTGCCTCACTTCTTTTCCATACTGCCCTTTGCATCTCTCCCAGATGTATCTTGCCAAAAATACTGCATTTATCCCAATCTTTGGCTAATTCAACACACACTCCCCATGGCTTTCCTGTTGACCTCATGATAAATGCTGTATTTTTAGAATAATGTGAACCTAACTCAAGGACACATCCCAGTGTATAGTCCCCTATCTTCATTTATAATCCATTCCCACATTATTTACCCATAATCTTCTCTAGCCAGATTATGTATTGCTACTGCTGCCCCACCCCTCCCTCCTTTCCAGCCCTATTGATTTTTCTGTGTTTCAGCTTCTATGGCTATGTAATGAACTACCTGAGAACTTAGTGGTGTAAATAAGCATTTGCTTTGCTCATGAAATCTGAGGGTGGGTCCAGGAGGGCACCTTGTTTGTTCCACAAGGTCTGGGGCTTCATGTGAGTGACTTGAATGCTGGAGGCTAAGGTCATCTGAATGCTTCTTCAGTCACAAATTTAGGGGTGATGCTGGTTGTTCTCTGGGGGCCTTAGTTTCTTTTCACATGTTACTTTCCACATTAGCTGCCACACATGGCCTCTCTGCATGAGCTAATTTTTTTTTTTTCACAGCCTGTTAGCTAATTTCCCCACAGTGGCTTCCCCCAAAGAGAAAGCCATATGGAAGCTGTGTACTTGTCTATGACCTAGGCTCTGAAGTCACATATTATTATTTCTGCTATATTCTATTGCTTGGAGTAATCACAAATCTGCCCAGGTTCAAGTGGGAAGTAAATATAGTTCACCTATTGATAGGAATTGTTGAACTTCTGGAAAAGCATGTGGAATTAGAAATACTGTTGTGGCAATATCTTTTTAAATTTTAATATGCTGTAGTCATGTTCTGCAGTTTGTATTCCATACCTCTTAAAATTTTCCTAGGCTATTAAAGGTCCTACTAACCTTTCCCCATTCTGAACTCTTATAACCTGTGCTCTGATTGGCAACCACTATATTCCTTTCAATGGTTATGTTTCTGTGTGCATCTGTGCTATCTCCCCAAATTATTTAGTGCAAGGACCTTACTTTCCTGTATTTATATTTACCACAAGGCCTAGCATAGGGGTTTGGACACAGTAGGTGCTTAATAAACATCTGCTTTAAAGTTAAATAGTCTCAGCATGAAATTAGAGCATTGGCTTTTATGCACTGTAGGTGACCATGGGGGATAGTCTTTGTTAAGAATGCAGTTATTGGTTGGCAGACAGTGGATGTGATCTCTAGGAAATAAGTAAGCAACAATCATGTTTTCAACAGAAGTAAATGTGTTTGGATTGTATGAAACTTGGAGACTTAAATGTCAATAAGGTAGGATGCAGTCAATGGGAGGCACTTTTTTTTGCATCTTAAATATTTAATTTTCAATTTAAAATGTATTTAAAACTCATTTACTTAATTCCACTGGCATTTCACTGAGAGTAAGACTAAGGGGCTAATAGGAGTAAATATTGTAATATTTAATATATTTAAACTGTGTAGTTCTATTAAGAAAAGCATTTGTACTTTGATTAATTTTTACTGCATTTTAAAATTAAAAATACTTGTTGTAACAAGCCAAGATACATAGGTAAAAAACAAGTCTTTCATTATCCATTCCCATATTGAAGGTAAAGATTTTGGTTTGATGTATGTTTCTGTAGCTTTCCCCATGCTCATTTTTTATACTTTTCATTGTTTATATATTATTCCTTATATTTATTGTTTATGCCATAATTTATTCTGAATTATATAAAGCTCATGGTATGTCAGTGATAATTTTTCTATGTGCTGATTATGAGATTTGATCATCGGTTATTTGCTCTAGGAGGCTAAATAATAGACTTCGTGGCAAACTAGTAACTTTGATTCTATAAAGTTGATTTTTTATAGGATCACAGAAAATATAGAAAAATAAAGTCTTGGAGAGATGGGTTAAATTTTCCTGTTTGTTACTCCATTGTATGCATTTGTTTGCATTATAAGAACAAATAGTAATCTGATGATAATTCAGAGAGCACTATGACTCTTACTGAAGCATCCATGCTAACCAAATAACATATATACTATGATTTCAGCCTTGTTAAAGTATTCTAAAAGATATGTAATTTTTTACTAAATAATGTAAAATTTCATACATTGAAAATTATTTGGATGTGAGATTTTCACATGGAACTTAAAAGCATGGCATATTGCTTTTAAAATTTTCCCCAGTCTCAGGAGTATTTGAAGGGTGGGCTGTGAAATAAAAGAAGGAGACCAAAGATCAGCCAAGTGAAAATAGTAGAGAGTTGCTGACTATTCGTAATCACTCATTTAACCAGATCCTGTTATGTGAATAAGTTAAGCCCAGATCTAGTTTTTATGTATTTATGACCTTACGAACTACTTATCATTAGCTATCTTGACAGAGCTTTATTATTTCTGACATTAATTTTAGAATATAATTGCATGAGTAATTATAACCTTCTTGAAAAATGAAACATTTGCTTGACAAAATATTTAAAGTTAAATATTTGTATATAACTATTACATATTTCAGATGGCTGATCACACTGAAGTGATGAAAGGCATTCATCAATACCCAGGAGTTCGATATCCTGTCCTTACTCCTAATCTTCAGGGTTTTCACCGTGCTGTAAGTGTGCTGCGAATTATTTTAAAATCAATGCTTCTTGCTGTTTTAAGGATCTTTACAAAGTTAAAACAGTATCCAATGTGGCTCCCTTGTTACCCTGCATAAATGCTAATGTATGCACACGAATACCTGGTGATCTGTAACTCCATGGTATTGGTATGGACTAAAGTGTTGCACATAAATGGCCCTTCCATTTTAACCATTCAGGAATCAAAACACAAAAATAGTTATCCATTTTGCTGAAGTTCTTTCGAAAGTATATTTTGTGTTTCCTTTGTAAATAAGGAATACAGAATTTAACTTAAACATTTCTCAGTACGATATTAGTGTTATTGTAGTGGATCATTTTTGCCAACTTTTTTGGATCAGCTTTTTGTTGCTGATGTTCCTTCCCTGTAGGTGAAGCTAACCACTGTTACTTACAACTGCCTCTAGCAACTTTCCCTCTTCTCCCCTTCCGGCTTGTTTCTCCCAATCCTATGTGAGTTAAGAATTTATATGTGAAAAAAAACTCTGATAATGACACATACAAGAGGAATCAAGGCAATATTAAGAAGGCTTGAGGTGTTGTGCTTAAATGGCTTTGTCATAAAAGTTTTTCACCAGCTATTTCTGGTGTTAATTATTATTTTTCACTTTTGTATTTGGGACTGTGTTGCATAAAGTTGAGGTTGTAGACACTCATTGATATATCACCTGTTGTGTATCTTTGTTAAAACCATTCTTCTTTTGTTAATTTTTTTTTTAATTTTTTTTTCAACGTTTATTTATTTTTGGGACAGAGAGAGACAGAGCATGAACGGGGGAGGGGCAGAGAGAGAGGGAGACACAGAATCGGAAACAGGCTCCAGGCTCTGAGCCATCAGCCCAGAGCCTGACGTGGGGCTCGAACTCCCGGACCGCGAGATTGTGACCTGGCTGAAGTCGGACGCTTAACCGACTGCGCCACCCAGGCGCCCCATTCTTTTGTTAATTTTGGTGTAAGTTTTTTATTCTACTCTAAAGAAAGAGGCATTTTAAGAAATTATAAATATTGCTGTCGTTGGTCCTAACAAAGTAACGAATGTCTCCACCTTGAAAAAGACACGAACTGAGAGTACACCCTCAACAATAGCTTGGGAGGGCAAATAATGGGATGGAACACATGGCTTGGGAGTCAGGCATGCCTGTTCTCAAAGCATGACTTGATAACTTATAGTAGCTGTGGGACTTTGTGCTAGTTATTTAGCCTCTTTGAGCCACAGTTTTCTCGTCTGTAAAATGGGTAAGATTGTGGGTTACAGATAGAACACACAAAAGTACTAAAATTCTGGCACACAGTAAGTATTAAAATAGAATTTTGATTTTAGAAGTTAAAAATTTATTTTTGGTGGAGGACTGGAACCAATTGGTGTTTTTTTAATGTTGGATTAAAAAAAAAGATTTTTTTTCTTAATACGTTAATAGGGTATCCGAAAGAGAGGAGAATCTAGGCACAGCACTACAGATACATTAATAGAAAGTCTTAAAAAATCCAGCTGGAAAATGAGGAAATGTGATATTTGAAAACAAGTCACTGGAGAAGTCTGGGGAAAGGACTTAAGATGGCAAAAGGGAAAAATATTAGGTTAATATTTTGGATTTAAAGACTAGGCAAGAGGATTAAGACATTAGACATACAAGAGTATGTTGTAGCAGTCAAGGTATGAAACAATGGAAGCTAGCTTAAGAGACAGGAAAAAAATTTGGCGCAAAGTCTAAATGATGAATTGGAAAAACATTTTTCTGTTAGGTTATAGGAAGAGGAGAACAGAAAGCATTTACTACTCTTTAATAATTGGTCTAAAAATAATGTTTTCCATAGATATTAAAAGGCTTTATTGGGGTGCCAGTATTTTCCATAATTACAGTTAAAATATTTTTGATACCTACGCATAATTTAGGAAAGATGAAATTAAATTGGAACATCATCACTGTTTTCTGTACTTCATAGATTCTGTACTTCATAGTTTCATAGATTCATAGAGTGTTGCAGCTTGGGGAATTATTTTGTTATCACGAAATACTTGTAAGTTTGAAAAGAGCTTATGTGGCAAGATGAGAAGACTCTAATTGTGAATTCCAAGGCAAATGTTAATGAATACATGTATGCCTTTATTGAGTAAATAATATTTCTTCTATTGTTATCATTTACATATTTTAAGTTAATTGTTTTTGCCCTTAATCCTCTTTTTTCAGGTTGCTGCCGGAGCCACTGAGATATCAGTTTTTGGTGCCGCATCTGAATCCTTTAGCAAGAAGAATATTAACTGTTCTATTGAAGAAAGCATGGAGAAGTTTGAAGAGGTTGTTAAGTCGGCAAGGCACATGAATATTCCAGCACGAGGGTATTTATGAAATTCCACAAATTCTAGTTAGTTACTATCTATTGTTTAAGTTCGTATATGAACTATGTAGTTATTATTTTAGCATTCATAATATATGTAGGGTGTCTTTTGTACCTTGTATGATCAGGCCATCACTGTATAGTGATCTGTCTCGTGAATACCAGTTAATAATTATTAGAGTTTATCTAGCCTAGAGGGTATAGTGCTCCAAGATCAGAGGCCGACTTGACTTTGCAAACCTGACATTGTTACTCATCTTATTAACACTTACCCAAATGCAACTATCTTTTCATCTCAGCCTACTGTTGGGTTGATCAATTTGTGTATACTCATAGTACCATTTGCGAAGGAACCCTCTAATGTGGTTTCCACATCTTTAAAAAATTTCTAAGACCTATTATTTTTTGTTCCAAAATTATTTTATGTAGACCTTCAATAGAGTATTTAAAACATAAAATTGAGGGGCGCCTGGGTGGCGCAGTCGGTTGGGCGTCTGACTTCAGCCAGGTCACGATCTCGCGGTCCGTGAGTTCGAGCCCCGCGTCGGGCTCTGGGCTGATGGCTCGGAGCCTGGAGCCTGTTTCCGATTCTGTGTCTCCCTCTCTCTCTGCCCCTCCCCCGTTCATGCTCTGTCTCTCTCTGTCCCAAAAATAAATAAAAAACGTTGAAAAAAATTAAAAAAAAAAAAAAAACAAAAAACATAAAATTGAGCCTTCAAGCTGCACCAGGAAATTCGGCCCATCTTTCCCCTCATTCAGCATCCCTTTCAACAGCCGATTTCCCTGTTTTCTCTGTGTGACCCAAAAGCAAAGGTAAATGGGGAAGAGGAAGAGAGAGAAGATCTGCTTTGATTCTTACCTGCTTCCAGAACCAGCAGTTGGAGCATGTACTGCAAACAGGCTCTACTCCCAGACCCATGTTCTATGAAATGTATAATAAATGATCACTTAAGAAGGAATTTGTTTCTAAGACATTAGCTAATTTTCTATTGCTTTTTATAATTATAGTGGTATGATAGTCTTCTCATGGAAATCAATTAAGACGTATAGTATTCATAAGACAAGTCTGATAGCTATAATTAGATTTGGATACAGGTTTACTTCCTTCAGTTGAGGAGAGAAAAATCTGTAGTGGCAGGGAGAGGTTTAGTGGTTAATGAGAAAGACAAGTGGATCCAATTTTGAGTGACAACATTAGAAAAGGGTTAGAATTCAACCAAGGTCCTTTGGAGAGCAAATAGAATTAGACCACACCATGGGGAACTGTCTTATTGGTTTGCTTACTTTTGTTAGCTTATTTTTCCTCTCTCCATAGCAATAGTTTTCAGCATGAGTTTTTAAAGATATAAAATTGTTTTTGTAATTAAAATATACACATCATGGAAAGCACATGCAAGAAAAATTTATAAACCAAGAAATGTGTATCCATAGACAGAAAATAAAGGATGTGTATTCTTAAGGCAAAAAAAAGGTGAATAGCCACAAAACCATGTATTACAAGTTTCTAAATTCAAACATATGTAAGCTGTTTTGTCTCTTTCTTTTTAAAGAACGGGAAAGATGAAGAAGCTACTGTATTTTAATGCATCTTTAAATATGGAGTATAGATTTTACAGTAAAGTCACTCATTAGAAATTTGAAAAATGCATAACTGTGCAAAGTAAAGTGCATGTGCAGCTTGCACTTCAAATAGGAAGTTTTTTTAATGTTAGAAGATGGATGTAAACATAAATTGTTTAATATCATATTTTATTATCTGTTTTTCTCTTATAAAGTAGAATAGGTAATATATTTAATAGAAATCTTAAATCCTCTTGAATACTGAGTTTTGGGCAACTAATATTGTCCCATCAGTAAAGCAACTTTTTTTTTTTTAATAAAGTGTGTGTGAGTTGGGGAGGGGGTTAGGGGGTTAGAGAGAGAGAATCCCAAGCAGGCTCCACACTCAACATGGAGCCTGACATAGGGCTCGATCTCACCACCCTGGGATCATGACCTGATCTGAAATGAGGAGTTGGATGCTAAACCTACTGAGCCACCCAGGCACCCCAATAAAGAAACTTCTAACCATGCTATAACTTAAAAAGTTTGCCAGGCCTTAATAAGAAGGGTACAAAGTGCAAGATGGACAAAAACTGACTCACAGTCCAATGCCATCAGCAGAGTACATTAGAGACTTACTGCAGAAGTATACAATAAATAAATGTGTGTTTTCCAATGCAGATTTTGTTCCTTTGAGCACAACTCCTAGATCTTCTGAAACAGTATTCATTTTTAGAAATAGGCCTTTTAGTATGTGAGTTCCCTCTTTGTGCAGATGAGAATTATCTACCTACTCCCCCAAATGTTAATAGAGTTTAAATTAGATTTTATTTTTGCTGGCAATCTAGAATTTAGATACGCAATATTAGAAGTCATAGGTCATTGGTACTCAGTTAAGAAAGAGAGTCATGTTCAACTAGTTGAAACTGAAGCAGACACCTCAGCATCTTACTATGGCAACATGGCAACAGCTGCGTCAACATGTACTTGATCACCGTCCAGAAAATTTATGTCATCAGCTGTCAGATTTAAAGGCCATAAGGCAGTACACATTTTATAAATGCTCACTAAAACCATTTAAATTTTAATAAAAATAGTAAACCTTCATATGGTCTAAATAGCAGCTTTTATTAAAGTTATTAAGGCTGTGGTTTGATTCCCCCCCATCCTGTAACACACATATACACATGCATGTGTACACATTTTTTATATGTGCTCAGAACTTTACATAACATCTGGGACACATTGCGAAAACATACCATGCCAGATCATTGACATAAAATGCAAAGTCAGCTAACTACCACTGAATATACATTATATATGAATGAGCAATGAAATGTTTACATTTTGGACTTCATTTTTAATGTGTAATTCATATGACATATGTTTAAAATATCTAGGTTATTTTTCTAATAACAAAATTTTTAAAAAGTTAAAAAGGCAAAGAAAAATAAAACTCTGTGATATATGTAATGATTTTCTCTATTTTTATCAATGCATTTCCTGAAATTATTATCTCTTGGTTTGTCAAGATCCTTCCAAAATTGGAACGTCTTCAAGATATGAAGTAGTGCACTAATATATGAGACATTTAGTCTTATTCCTTTTTGTCTGAGTATTGACCTACCTTAAATGAAGTCACAAGAATCACATACTCTCTTTGTGAGAATATTATTTTTAAAAAGGAAACTATCACTAAGGAGCCATTATTAATTTCACTACTAAAAGGCTTAGAAATCTACATTACAAATTCAAAAGGTCAGCAGTTGTGCATATCAAAGCATAACTTCTTACATAATTATATCTTAGGCCTCTTCTGTAAAATGACTTCAAATGATCTGAACCATGATTACTCTGAAAGGTTGAGCCTACTAAAAGTTGAAAGAAGGTAGTTTTGTACCATTTTTCCTGGAAGCCAAACAAAATTACCATACTTTGTTTTAAAAAATTACAAAATGCAAAAATATTTAACTATGAACCGTAACTGCTGGATTCCTCAAATTCCCAGAAAAAAAATGTGCAAAATAATGAGAACAAGGAATAAAAGATTAGTAGTTAATATAGACAATCATATATAACTTTTAGATACAGAAAAACCAAAGATCATTTTAGGATGTGGTAATGGTTTACACTGCATATTAGTGTTTTTGTTTTCTCTGGGTAAATACCCAGTAGTGGAATGACTGGATGGTATGGAATTTCTATTTATTGAGGAACCTCCATATTGTTTTTCCAGTGACCCTCAATTTACATTCCCCCCAACAGTGCACAAGTGGTCTTTTTTTTTCCGCTTCAGCATCTACACTTTCTATTTTTTAAATCTTTTTCATACTAGCTCTTCTGAAAGGTGTGAGGTGATAGCTCCTTGTGGTTTGATTTGCATTTCCCTGATGGTAATGAGTGATGTTGAACATCTTTTCATGAGTCTCTTGGCATCTGTATGTCTTTGGATAAAGGTATTCAGGTGTTTTGCCCATTTTTAATTGGATTTTTTTTTGATGTTGAGGTGTATAAGTCCTTTATATATTTTGGATATTAACTCCTTATCAGTTATATCATTTGCATATACCTTCTCCCATTTGGTAGTTTGCCTTTTTTGTTTTGTTGACAATTTCCTTCACAATGAAAAAAGCTTTTTATGTTGGGATTGTCTCAGTGGTCCTTTTCACATTTGTTTTTCTAAAGTGCATATTTTATGCATCTCTTGATCTATGACCCTCACCGCCTGCTTTCTGCTTATCCCATAGCAATAATAATCCAGTCTGGTTTAACAGCTTCTGGATAAAATTGTATTATGTATATTAGTGGCCAATTTCTTCGATGAAATTAATGTTAATATTAGGAAATTCTTGTGCTTAATTATTTTTTGATGAGTTGCTTAGCTCTGTATAATTTCTAACCTATAAAATGGCCATGAAGTAAGTGCAGATTCCTCTCCCTCAAAGTGGTCAGTTTTCATTGGTTTTCCCGTTAAGAGATAATTCTGAACACAAACTTATTTAAGAACTTGCAACCTGTTTCTTAGCCAAACCATTTACGTTATGTTGCACATGTATTTCTTATTTTTCCTCTGCATAATACAACATGCTATTATGGATTCTGATGCTGATCTTGAAGGTAGTAGTAATATTGGTGAGTGTGATAATGAGTTTCCTTATTTAAGTCTCAGTGTTTTAAATGCACCATGTTTCTCATGACTAATGTAGCAAATACCTTCCATTGGACAGTCTACCCCAGGGGAATTCACTTGCATATATGGCACCATCTTTCAAGTGTACAGTTGATTGGCCAAGTTCCTTTCCAATATCTTAGACTGAGGCCTTTCTGTTGGCCTGGGAGGAAAAATTTGAAGAGCAATTCAAAACCTCATTTACCAAAACATGGTACATAAAACTCTAAAAATGAGACATCTGTTAAAGCTATTTTCTGTCATACATATGGTTTGTTTGAAGGTATACTTTTTTTTAGCCTTACATATTAATCTGGCACTGCTGTGTATCAGAATAACACCTACCCAGCAATAGTTAATATGTGTAAGCTGTGTTGTGTAGTCATCACTAAACAGCCTCCATACAGAGCCTTTGAAGAGCATGTTTTGTCATTTCTCATGAAATTAGCATTTCAGGGCAAAAAGAGAATTAGCAGAATTGCTCCTTGAGACCCAGGGACAGTATTTATTTCTTACATTATCTGTAGTGTTAAGTGCTTAGCAGGCTCTCACAATCTGTTTTTGGTTGGCTTATTAGTAATGGAATGCTATTTTGTATTGTTTATAAGCAGACATACTGTGCATGACTGCATCAAAACAGCTCCTACATTTAAATGTCTTAATTATGTTTAATTGACATTACATGTCACCTCTTCATTCTTGGCATTGTTTTTCTCTTCTGAGGATAGCAGTCATTGATTGTTTCCGTTGCAAGTATTTGTGACGTTTATTCCAGGCTCATCGTTTTTGTTTCTTTTTGCCAGAATGATTTTAAAGGACAGAGGATAATAGTGGGAAGGCCTTGGGTAAGGCCTCAATGCAGGTGCTTTT
Source organism: Lynx rufus (assembly GCF_022079265.1). Taxonomy (NCBI): domain Eukaryota; kingdom Metazoa; phylum Chordata; class Mammalia; order Carnivora; family Felidae; genus Lynx; species Lynx rufus. Next base: position 93,386,434 of record NW_025814878.1, read on the forward strand.
TCATGACTCAGTTTCACCAGATAAAGTTGTTAAGACTTGATTGCCTCAGTTTCTCTTTTATCATGATTTTGCACAATATTGATAAATGGCCTTCACAAGCACAAATAAAAATAACTCAGCCTTCCATCCACAGAATTTATTGTAACACCATGCCTTTAATGTTAGCGCAATTAGCTTCAATATGATTGACCATTCTTTGATTCTGTCATCCTATATAGTGTTTAAGGTTTTGTTCTAAATCTGAACTCATATACTATCATCTTTGGCTACAGGATTTAGAAGTAAGTGCATTAATAGCCTGGATGTAGCTACATATTTAGAGTAAAGATCAGGAATTTAATAGAAAATTAATTAAATAATGAAAATGGCACCTTAAATAACAAATTTGTGCATGAATTCATTCAAGAAATACTGAATGTTTTATACAATGTACTGTCTAGTGATAATGTATGGAATATGAAAATGAAAAAGTAGCCAAACTTCAAAGAGTTTCTAGCAGACTGGGAAAATAATATATAGAGAAATTGTTATTTAACTGTCAAAAAAGGCAAATACATTAAGAGACATACAGACAGATCCTATTCAAGTTTAAAGTAATACTATATTAAATTTCTCGGGGGTTATATGGAGAAACTTAATGCAGAAGGTGTCAATAAAATGAAGTCATTAAAGATAGGTAAATATAGGGAAACATAATCAGAAATAATGGTCTTTTCAGGCAGGGTAAGAAATGTACAAAGAGCAAAGGCATAGTGAAGAGAAATCTCAAAAAGCATTTAGGTAACAGGAAAGAGCTTACTTCCACTGGAAGGGGAGTTTTTCAGGGTGTATAGTGGGAGAGGGGTAGAAAGAGGTTTCACAAACTGCTGAACTTGAATACCAAGTTTACTTGGTAGACGATGGCAAGTCACTATAGATTTTTGAAGTGTAAAACTAATCAGATCTATGCTGTAGTCCTCGTATTTTGTCAATAGGTATTAGTGTAAAAATGAGTGGTGTGAGACCAGAGGCAAGGAGAGCGCTTGGCAGATGTATGCAGCTGTCCTGAGGAAAATACTCAGGGACTGTTCTGTATGTTTGGACTGGCACTAGCAGATGTCATGTGCAACAGAGGCTGGAAGGGAAGAACCAGGGTATCTGGGTTATTGAATATGTTCTCAAAGGTGACCTTTAAGTGATTTGGCAGGACAGACTCTGAAAATGACTGCATTTTTTTTTAATGGCAAATGCAGGGGAAGCAAGAGTGAGCATCATTTTTGACATACTGAGCCTAATATGTCATGTCAATGTGTCAGGAAACCAATTTGTAATGTTCCTGAGACTTGGAGTTGTTCCTTGAGTTATCTATCTGCATAATGATGAAAGACAGAGACTATGGGGGACTGAACTGATGCAAAGACTCCCTTTTCTGTTCCCATTACAAACATATGAAAATAACCATTTTTGAAACATATAGCTAAACTGAGAAAAGAAAGTCCTCAGGTTTCATCAAAGAAAGTGTGGTGAGGATGCAGGTTGATGCCACTAGCACCTGGGGGTATCTATTTCAGATAAAATTCCTAGTGGATCGAAAATGGGATTTTAATGTCGACATGATATGAGATAGATGTTCTACTAAAACATGCATTTTATTTATTTATTTATTTTTATTTTTATTTTTTTTATTTTTTATTTTTTTTTATATATATGAAATTTATTGACAAATTGGTTTCCATACAACACCCAGTGCTCATCCCAAAAGGTGCCCTCCTCAATACCCATCACCCACCCTCCCCTCCCTCCCACCCCCCATCAACCCTCAGTTTGTTCTCAGTTTTTAACAGTCTCTTATGCTTTGGCTCTCTCCCACTCTAACCTTTTTTTTTTTTTCCTTCCCCTCCCCCATGGGTTCCTGCTAAGTTTCTCAGGATCCACATAAGAGTGAAACCATATGGTATCTGTCTTTCTCTGTATGGCTTATTTCACTTAGCATCACACTCTCCAGTTCCATCCACGTTGCTACAAAAGGCCATATTTCATTTTTTCTCATTGCCACATAGTATTCCATTGTGTATATATACCACAATTTCTTTATCCATTCATCAGTTGATGGACATTTAGGCTCTTTCCATAATTTGGCTATTGTTGAGAGTGCTGCTATGAACATTGGGGTACAAGTGCCCCTATGCATCAGTACTCCTGTATCCCTTGGATAAATTCCTAGCAGTGCTATTGCTGGGTCATAGGGTAGGTCTATTTTTAATTTTCTGAGGAACCTCCACACTGCTTTCCAGAGTGGCTGCACCAATTTGCATTCCCACCAACAGTGCAAGAGGGTTCCCGTTTCTCCACATCCTCTCCAGCATCTATAGTCTCCTGATTTGTTCATTTTGGCCACTCTGACTGGCGTGAGGTGATACCTGAGTGTGGTTTTGATTTGTATTTCCCTGATAAGGAGCGACGCTGAACATCTTTTCATGTGCCTGTTGGCCATCTGGATGTCTTCTTTAGAGAAGTGTCTATTCATGTTTTCTGCCCATTTCTTCACTGGGTTATTTGTTTTTCGGGTGTGGAGTTTGGTGAGCTCTTTATAGATTTTAGATACTAGCCCTTTGTCCGATATGTCATTTGCAAATATCTTTTCCCATTCCGTTGGTTGCCTTTTAGTTTTGTTGGTTGTTTCCTTTGCTGTGCAGAAGCTTTTTATCTTCATAAGGTCCCAGTAATTCACTTTTGCTTTTAGTTCCCTTGCCTTTGGGGATGTGTCGAGTAAGAGATTGCTACGGCTGAGGTCAGAGAGGTCTTTTCCTGCTTTCTCCTCTAAGGTTCTGATGGTTTCCTGTCTCACATTTAGGTCCTTTATCCATTTTGAGTTTATTTTTGTAAATGGTGTGAGGAAGTGGTCTAGTTTCAACCTTCTGCATGTATTTTAAAGTGATGATTCTTGGAGCCTGGAATCTCCTCTTTGCCAATGCAAAGTCAGTGGAATTTGTGGAATATTATGGAAACCCCAAATAAGAAATTAAGGTAGAAATTTGTCCAAGAATTGGTAAAGTCCACTGGGCAAGGACAAAAGGCAGTCATATCTTGTTTATAGAGACACTTGAATAACTCAAGAGTCTCATGAAACTCCCATAGAAACTAAAATCACCATGGAAAGATACAGTAAAAATTACAAACCACATGACGATACAAAGAAGCAAAAAGAAAGAAGAGAGAAAGAAGCAAAAAGGAAAAGCAGGAAAACTTTAACAGAAAAGAAGGAAATAGAACAATCTGAAGAATTTAACCCCTTAAAATACAGAGGCAAAGGAAGAACATAACAGATCTTTATGAAAATGATGAAGATTTTACAAAAAGAAACATTTCTTGAAATGACAAATACATTTATAAAGGAAATGATTGCATTCAGCTGCAGATTACATACAGTTGAAAGGGGTATTGGTGACTAGAAGTAGTATTCAAGGAAACTGCAAAAATAAAACACAGAAAAATGTAATAGAACTTTTGAAAGTGAGGTTAAGAGAGAGTGCCTCACAGAATTTTCAGAAGGAGAAAGCAGGGAAAGTAAATGTTAGAGATAGATTGATGAACTAGTACCTTGAGGATTTTCTAGATTTGAGGAACAACATCAGTGTTAATATTAAAGAAGTATAAGTCCTGACATTCTCATAGTAAAATGCAGAATATGAGATATAAAGAGAGAATCCAAAAAGTAGAGAACAAATTACTTTAAAATTGCTATAACAGAATTACCATTAAATAGCAAAATTCTCGTCAGCAAAACTGAGACCAGAGCTAGTGAAATATGCTCAAAATGGCAGAATGACTGTTCACCTAGAATTTTATACCTAACCAAACTATTAAACATTAATGAAGGTGAAGTAAAATTATTTGGTGACAAAATAGTCTGCAAAACTTTACCATTACTGAAAGAACTAAACGGTGTAGTTCAGTAAAAAGGACATTAAGCCAGAAGTAAGAAATGGGATAAAATAAGAAATGGAGAGGTTGCAGTTTGGGGCTTCAGCAGAATAGAAATGATTCAAGATAGATCTGTGAGAAGTTGAACTACCAGCCAATTGAAAATAGATAAAAAGTGCTGGGGCATAGTAGTGAGATTCTTGAGACTAAAATCTGTGTATTAACCCTTTTTACAAGGGAATAAATCAGGCATTCAAGGGGAGGTAGTATTGCTGATGTTTCAGTGTTTTTCAATTTTGGCAAGTTTCTAAATGGAACTTTAGAAATTATTTTGAGATATTGGTGATTGAATTTAGTTCCTCAGGTTTGTGATTTAATTGGCCTGGAGTGTGTCAACCATTAGAGTTTTTGGCTTTTAAACTCCCCAGGTGATTCTGTGCAGGCAAGTTTGAGAACCACTCTAATAGATTGCTATAGAAATTGGCTTTAGCTACTATTCAAAGGGGACAATATAGACTATTTTTATCATGGGGGAGGCCATTTCATACTCATGAAAATGTTTCACTTTTTACCAGCAGCAAGCTTTTTCTGTAAAAGACTGGATAATAATATTTTAGGTTTCATGGGTCAGATAATCTCTGTGCTCCTATTCAACTCTTATGGTGTAGAAATAGCCATGGATAATAGGTAAACAGATAGGCATGGCATTGTTCCAATAAAATTTGACTTGCAAAAGACTAATGAGCAGGATTTGGCCTATGGGTCTTCGTTTGCTAACCTGTGCTTATAGGATGTTAAAGTAAGCTAATGAACGTAGTTGAGAACCATCACATTTGTTTCTGGGGGAAAGTAGCCCCATGTGTAAATAGGTGAGAGAAGTGGCTCACAAGGATGGAAAAGAATGTAGAAAGATGAAATGCAGTGAAGAATGGAGACCAGGCAAACCTTAGGCCTGGGAAGGAGTCTGAGGGAAAACTTGAGTGAATGAAAATGCAGGTGATGTTACCAAAGGGTAGTTATGGCCAGATAGTAAAGAATGCAAGAAAGGTTGGTTTGCTTTATATCGTTTTGAATTTGTTGGTTTTTTCTTACATTGTTTTTCATATTTAGAGGGACGGCATGTAAATGGATGGCTTGGATTTTGTATTGAACCACATCTAGATATTTTGGGTTCAGAATGAAGTAATTATTCATTTATTTATCTGTAATCATTATATCTGAATCCAAAATGTTCTTTTTCATCTTTAGCCACCTTTTCCAAGTGTTAGGTTTATAGAACATTTCCTTTCTTTTTTTTAAATTTTTTTTTTCAATGTTTATTTATTTTTGGGACAGAGAGAGACAGCATGAACAGGGGAGGGGCAGAGAGAGAGGGAGACACAGAATCGGAAACAGGCTCCAGGCTCTGAGCCATCAGCCCAGAGCCCGATGCGGGGCTCGAACTCACGGACCGCGAGATCGTGACCTGGCTGAAGTCGGACGCTTAACTGACTGCGCCACCCAGGCGCCCCAGAACATTTCCTTTCTACGTGTCTTGTTTAAATTTATACAGGTTATTCAAATAAGATAATTATAGTAATTGCAAGAGCAGAGAAATGATTTCCTGCATAAATTTCAAGTTGTGCTTGAATTATCCTATTTATTCCTCTGTCTTCTTTACTGCTTACTTGACTTACTGAATTGTTTATTTAATTCCAAAACACAACTTTTATTCACATTTTAATACTTTTGAAATTAGATTATGGTTTTAACGTTTATTTTTGGGACAGAGAGATACAGAGCATGAACGGGGGAGGGGCAGAGAGAGAGGGAGACACAGAATCGGAAACAGGCTCCAGGCTCCGAGCCATCAGCCCAGAGCCTGACGCGGGGCTCGAACTCACGGACCGCGAGATCGTGACCTGGCTGAAGTCGGACGCTTAACCGACTGCGCCACCCAGGCGCCCCTAGATTATGGTTTTAGAATCAATGAGTATGTATTGAATCATTGAATATATATGTATATATTTAATATGTATATTTTTTACTCCAAAACCTGTTATAAAATTTATAGTGTATCTTATAATGGACAACATCTTAGAATCAAGGAAATATGGTATTATTTTTTGTCTTGTTTTTGCTTCCACCTTTCTGTTGGCAACCACTTCCAGAGTTCCCGGAGAATTAACGTTTCTGGAAAACTACTCTGATCTTGTCACTACGTTACCTAATAATTTTGAGTGATCTCAAAGTTCAGACTCCTTGGCATGGCATTCCAAGGGCCTTATTGTCTAAAGCCTGTTGTATTCTGGCTCACAGAATTGGATCTCCAGCCTCATTTCCTACCACCCCTCTCTCACTCATGTGAATTGCTTCATCCCTGACAATCAGACACATGATGCATTATTTTAATACATATGTTGTAAAAATCTCTGAGGAAATTTTAATAAAATGGGATTGGTGTTGAGCTGAAAATAGCTAAAACAGGCTTTTTCTAAAGCTTAATACTTTAAGATGGAAAAGTATCATTATCATTTCAGGAAAGGCTTGACTTTTTCTATTAGAGTAAATTGTTGAAGAAGCTTACAGAATATCTTTATATGGAGCCTTTAAAACGTAGACGAGACACTCTTCGGTATAGGATGATTTAGGTATACCCACGAGAGATAAACAAGATGAACTTTGAGGTTGTGGCCAACTCTAGGAGTTTTGGGGTGATTAATGACTCTATCTAAATGAGGCCAAAAGATCCAGATGGGAGTGAAGAGAAATTCAGTTAGTCATCTACTCGCTATTTCTGTATGATTCCAAAGAACTAGATATTTAACAGTTGGATGTGTGTACTTACTTAAATAAAACTATGTAGTTCACTGGTATTTTCCGCTTTGAATGTTCATATGCTGCTATAGCATAAATAATTCCACAAGATAAACACCTGTCACTCCATCTGCCATCAAATAACATTTATCAAATTGTCATTATTAGAAAAAAATTGAGTTAAGTTAAAAATGTTCCAAAATTGGTTTTCTTTGTTCTAAGAATAATAATGGACTAGGGTAAAAAATATTTTTGATGACTTTTTAGCTATTCATTTTTATAAAATGGAAATTAGGAAATGACTTAAATCATCTATATATTTATATGGCTCTATATTTTAAATTTAGGTATGTGTCTTGCACCCTGGGCTGTCCGTATGAAGGAAACATCACACCACAAAAAGTGACAGAAGTAAGATATACCTGTGGTTTTCTGGTTCTTGGTAAAATGATGTATAATATTTTTAAAAGCGGGCTGTTCTCTTTACTGTTGATTGCATCTGCACAACCAAGTTTCAGGAGAACCATGGAAGACAAGATCGATCACTTAACCAGTAGTTTCATTTTGACACTGAAGATGTATATATTGGCTACAACTATTCAAAGTTAAATAACATTTGAGTCTGCTCATGTTGGGGTTCATAGATGAAACATTTTTACATGGGTGGAACTTAGTGGGTGACCTTTCCACATTCCATCAGAATGTCAGGGAAGTTTGTACATGCACACTTAAACTTTGCTTTGATTGCTCAGGTATCATCCCTGTGTTCTTGTCCTGCATACTTGGGCACTTGTATCAGAGTGTATACACTACTTTTTCTGTACACTGTTCATTCCTTTGAGATCCTATACTTCGTCCTGAGACTCCAGTTCCTTTCATTAGAGAGCAGTTTTGCAGGAATAGATAATAGCCCTTAAAGATGACATTGTTAGAAATTCAGAACTTAGGATAAACCTTTGATTTGGCTAAAGCCATTCCTCTTTTGTGCCTTCATTTGAACTTTTGAAATTTGCTGCAGATTTTTCAAATGCGTGCTATCCCAGCCTATCTAAGGAAGACCTTTGCACACAGAAGCAGATATACTGTAAAATAAAGAAGCTTAAATATTTTAGTCCTTCACCTATATGGTACCCTTCTAAGACTCCTTATAAATTTGCATTCACAATTATATATTATTTCCTTAAAAACACTTCCAAAATGATAGAACTTCAGGCTCCACAAAAACTAGGCTCCAAATCTACCTGTCCACCAAGCCCCTTGCTTTGCTGCCTTTTGCCTCATGGATGAGGTCTATGGATGGACCACACATACCCTCAGGCTCTCCATTACTGCACCAGAATGTCTGAGGAGTTGCTGAAGAGAACTGTGTAACAGGCAGATTGGAAGCATTAAGAATGCATGACCAGCAACCTTAAGTGAGTCATCTAGACTTAACCTTAGTTATCCAACACAAAGGGAATTTGCAGGTTACTTGGCATAAGTGCATCCATTCATGAACCAGAAGTATTAAGTTAGAAATACTAAGTGACTCTACCAATCACACAACTACTTAGTGACAAAGCTGAAAGTATTTTTGATATCTCGTGACCTCAAATCTCATGCCTTGAGAAATACTGCTTCCAAAGTAAATTTGTAATGCTTCTGTTTGTTTAAAGGGCTGAGAAAGTAAGCCTCCCATAATTGAAATTGTAGCTTATAATTGCATAACTGAACATGGAGATGGACAGTTAGGTTTCTAAGACCAACTTGAATATTAGAAAAAGATAATTATAGTAATGTCTTTAAAACTTTTATATAATAGTTGGGATTTAATAACCAAGGAAAAGGACCAGAAAATTAAAATATGTGTTTCCCATGAATACATAACTGATCTTAGGTATGACTTTTACTTGTAGATGATGTCTGCTAAGGAGTAACAGGGTTTGAATTTGTTCATTTCCATTATTATTATTATTTATTTTTTTTTTTTACTAGCTTCTCACCTTTCCCAACAGGTATCTAAAAGATTATATGGCATGGGCTGTTATGAGATCTCTCTAGGAGACACTATTGGAGTGGGAACTCCAGGAAGCATGAAAAGAATGTTGGAGAGTGTCATGAAAGAAGTCCCACCCACTGCGCTTGCTGTTCACTGCCATGACACGTATGGACAAGCCTTAGCAAATATCCTTACGGCCCTTCAGGTATTTTGCGTTATTTGTGTGTAAGTGTAAAACGGGTATCCTTAATGATAATATAAACATGTTAAAGGGTTTAGCGAGGTAATATTTATAAATTGCCACGAATATAATATTTAAACTACCCACCCCATGACAAGTACTCAGGAAACATCTGCAAATTGCGCATTTATTTTTAGGGCAATGATGTCTCCTATTCCTGTTAATTTTATTTGATAAAATTTCTCTTTTTTTTTTTACTAAAGGGTAGTTCAATATTAGTTTTAGGTGCAACATAGTAATTCAGTAATTATATGCACGATTGCCACAGTCAGTGTAGTCACCCTCTGCACCATACAAACTTACTACAATATTGACTATATTCCATGAGCATTTCATGCTTATGACTTTGTTTTATAACTGGAAGTTTGTACCTCTTAATACTCTTCATCTATTTCACTCATTCTCCATACCCTACTCCCTTCTGACAATCCAGAGTTTGTTCTCTGTATTTATGAATCTATTTCTGCTTTTTTCTTTGCTTGTTTTGGTTTTTAGATTCCACATATGAGAGAAATCATGTAGTATTGATTTTTTCCTCTCTGACTTATTTCACTTAGTGGAATACCCTTTAGGTCCATCCATGTTGTTGCAAATGGCAAGATTTCATTCTTTCATAGGGCTGAGTAATACTGCATTGTGTATATATGTACCACATCTTCTTCATCCTTTCATCTATTGATGGACACATTGATTGCTTCACTATCTTGGTTATTGTAAATAATGCTGCCACAGAATGGATAGACACATATATCTTTTTGAATTAGTGTTTTTGTTGTCTTCAGGTAAATGCCCAAAAGTTGAAATATGGGTTGTATGGTCTTTGTATATTTAATTCTTTGAGGAAATTCTGTAACATTGCGCACAGTGGCTGCACCAGTTTGAATTTCTGCCGGCAGTGCGTGAGGGCTACTTTTTCTCCACATCCTCACTAGCACTTGTTATTTCTTGTCTGAGACCAGCTATTCTGACAGGTGTGAGCCAATATCTCATTATGGCTTTGATTTGCGTTTCCCTGATGATTAGTCATATTGAGGATCTTTTAATGTGTTTGTTGGCCATCTGGAATCTCCTTTAAAAAATATTCAGGTCCTCTTCCTATTTTTATTGGCTTTTTTTGGTGTTAAATTGTATGAATTCTTAGTATATTTTGGATATTATCCCCTTATCAGATACATCATTTGCAAATATCTTCTCCCACTTAGTAGGCTGCCTTTTTGTTTTGTTGATGATTTTCTTCACTGTGCAAAAGCCTTTCATGTTGGAATAGTTCCAATACTTTAATTTTGTTTTTGTTCCCTGTGCCTGAGGAGACATGTATAGAAAAATGTTTCTGAGGCCAGTGTCTAAGAGATTACTGCCTATGTTTTGTTTTAAGAGTTTCATGGTTTCAGGTCTCATATTTATGTTTTTGAATCTATTTTGAGTTTATTTTTGTGTATAGCATAATCCAGTGGATCCCTGGAGTGATCCAGTTTCATTCTTCTGCATGTAGATGTCCATTTTTCCCAACATCATTATTAAATGGACTAATGTATATTCTTCACTTCTTTTGTATTTTCCAAAGTCCTTTGTCACAGATGAATTAACCATAAAACTATGGCTCTGTATCCTGTTCGCTTGATCTATGTGTCTTTTTTTTTTTCTCTTTTAATTACTTTAGCTTTGCAGTATATTTTGAAATCTGGAATTGTGAGACCTCTGGTTTTGTTCTTCCTTCTCAAGATTGCTTTGGGTATTCAGGGTGTTTTTTGCTTCCCTACAGATATTAGGATTATTGTTCTAGTTATGTGAAAAATGCCGTTGGTGTTATGATAAGGATTGGATTGAATCTTTAGATTACTATGGGGTTGTATGGACATTTTAATGATATTCTTTCAATCGATGAGCATGATATAGCTTTCCATTTCTTTCTGTCATTTTCAGTTTCTTTCATTGATTACTTACAGATTTCAAATGGCAGGTCTTTCACCTGCTTGGTTAAATTTATTGCTAGGTATTTTATTATTGATGCAATTGTAAATACAATTGTTTTCTTAGTTTTTCTTTCTTCCACTTTGTTATTACTGTATATAAATGCAACAGATTTCGCTTTAGTAATGTTCTATCCTGCAACATTACTTAATTCATTTTGTAGTTCTAACAGTGCTTTTGGTGTGGACTTCAGGGACTTCTATATAGATCATGTCATTTGCAAAGAGTGACAGTTTTACTTCCTCCATAATAATTTTTTTTGTCTGATTGCTGAAGCTGAGATTTGTAGAACTATGCTGGATAAAACTGGCGACATTGGATACACTTGTCTCATTCCTGATGTTGGTGGAGAAGCTTTCTTCTTTTCACCATAGAGTATGATGTTACCTGTGGGTTTTTCGTATGTGGCCTTTAATATGTATAGGAATATTCCCTTTAAACTCACTTTTTTGAGAGTTATTATTAAGTGCTGTTGAATTTTGTCACAAGCTTTATCTACATCTGTTGAGAGGATCATAAGATTTTTGTTCTTCATGGTATTAAGTGGTGTATCATGTATGTTGATTGGTGGATATGAAACCATCCTTGCATCCCTGTAATAATTGATTATAGCGAATGATCCTTAATGTATTATTTATTTGGTTTGATAATGTTGAGGATTTTTGTGTCTATGTTCATCAGAGACATTGGCCTGTAATTTTCTTTTCTAATAGTGCCTTTATCTGATTTTTGTACCTATATTTTGTTTAATAAGTTTTTGTGGTGTTGCAGGCATCCTCTTCAGAGACTCTTGGCTTTTTTTATCAAGTATGTTATTTTAGGTCATCAAAATGAAGATATTTGGAAAGCTGGGTGATGAAAAATTACTTACTAAATTCTAATAACTTAGTTATTTTTAATGCACTTACTTTAAAACACTACATATAAATAGTGTTTATGGATATATCTTACAATTAGTGTTAACTTGTTAACCTTAGTTAAAAATAGGTTTGTGTGATGTTTATAGAACCCATGATTTTGACAAAACAAGACTGTATCAAAACTTTCTAGTGTGGCTGAAAATCCGTATTGTAGAACTGTATGTCATAGTCCTAAAGTGTACAGTTGTTTGGCAGAAGTTAAAAAACAATGTGAAGATCAAGCCCGACAAAGGGCTTATTTTGACTTTGTAGCATATGTGCACAAATCCATGTTTATCCTCTGGAAGCAGGCAAGGAACACTGTATTGAATTACAACAGAAAATGATATCCCATGGACTTTTGGGCGTGGGAATTTTTACAATTTTCCCTTCCTAGGTATTCTAGCTTCTAAAACAATAGACAAATAGGGATCACTTCAGGATTCTGTGTTCAGCTACAACTGTAACTTATTAAGTGTTCCTGACCAGCCAGCTCCTGAAGACATCTGCCTCCCCCGCCCCTCTCTGACTTCTCTGTGTGGATATTCCCTCTCTCTCTCCCTCTCCCCCTCTTTCCCTTCACTTCTCTCCTTCCCTTCCCCTTCCTTTTCTCATCCCACTATATGGGTATATCTTCTATGCATGGTGACACTTTGGGTGGTGGTTTATTTGTGTAGCACAGTTACTATATAATGAATGATAATTTAGTTCTTTGGGATTTAGGAGTATGGTGCAAAATCTGAGAATCCAAACTTCTTCTGGAAACTACCTCTTGAAAATGCCCAAATGCAAAATATTGCTGATACCCTAATGTGATTTTAATGGTTAACAAGGCCTATTTGAGAAAGTAATGTTTAAAATCATGGGGCGCCTGGGTGGCGCAGTCGGTTAAGCGTCCGACTTCAGCCAGGTCACGATCTCGCGGTCCGTGAGTTCGAGCCCCGCGTCGGGCTCTGGGCTGATGGCTCAGAGCCTGGAGCCTGTTTCCGATTCTGTGTCTCCCTCTCTCTCTGCCCCTCCCCCGTTCATGCTCTGTCTCTCTCTGTCCCAAAAATAAATAAACGTTGAAAAAAAATTTTTAAATCAGATATAAAACATGAGAACTAGCCCCTATAAGGGGTGTAAGTATCTGTGTGTGCATGCATGTGCACATGCCAGTGTGTGAAAAGAATAGTTCAAGCAGATGAAACACCACTTGGGCAAAAGACATTGGGAGAGGGGAAGATTTTGTCCTAGGAACTGAGAGAAGACAAATAATTTATAAGAGAAGCTAAGCTTTATGACATAGGCTGAATTAATTGAAGAGCATCTCCTTGCAAAGAGGTGAGGACTGAAATCTTGGGGCATTTTCTCATCCTGAAACAGCCATACAAAGGGTTGGGAAATAACCCTGGTCCCAAGCAAGATGGTAACATGAATGAGAACATGTATAAGATGGAGACCCCTCCCAAATGCCACTCTCTCAAAAGGTGAACCAGCAAAAATTCCTCCTCACGAGAGGAAAAGGCAAGGGTATTCATTCTCATGGCTTTGGCTACGTATACAGGAGAAATACTAAGTCCATCTTTATACGTCATAACTTTTTGCCAATCCCTGTGTGGACTTAGGGTTCAAATTCACATCACCTGTGCAGTGAAAGACCCAGGCCGATAAATTGATTTTTTAAAAAATTTTTTTTTCAACGTTTATTTATTTTTGGGACAGAGAGAGACAGAGCATGAATGGGGGAGGAGCAGAGAGAGAGGGAGACACAGAATCGGAAACAGGCTCCAGGCTCTGAGCCATCAGCCCAGAGCCTGACGCGGGGCTCGAACTCCGAGACCGCGAGATCGTGACCTGGCTGAAGTCGGACGCTTAACCGACTGCGCCACCCAGGCGCCCCCCGATAAATTGATTTTAACTGGTTGTGGGTTAGTGGCACCTTGAGGTGCCAGGAATGATTTAAATTTTTTCTGAAAGAACACGTCTTCAACTTAAGCTGAACTATTTTTGGTGTGTGTGTGTGTGTGTGTGTGTGTGTGTGTGTGTTGTGTTGTGTGTGTCAGGGGAGGAAAAGGGCAAAGGTGGTGGATGTTGTCTTCAGCAGCCCCTGTGGCACTTAGTAGGAAATATGTCTACCACTTTCTATAACTGTGTTCTATTCTTGTACTATGTGCATAAGCACCAGGTAAGTATGGGAGGTAGGAGGGTAGAATGGAGGCAGGGCCCTGGGAAAGCAATAGTGTATTTCCAGCCTGGTCTTCCATTGCCCCAGATCATAAGTTGTTGTCACCGTGTAAATTGGTAGAGAAGAGGGTAACAGCGGTTTGTCTAGGAAACAACATGATGTAAAGCTGGAGAGGCTAGTTGAAATGAACAAGTGAGTACATGGCCAAAAAGCAGAAACCTGCTGGGGAATCTAACATTTGAAGTTGTAAAGTTTTGTCTTTTTGGCCATCCACTTTTATCGTTTGATGTCCCTGACAATCTACACTATTGCTCTCTTTGAAACTGAGTGTAGCTGAGACAATGTTTCAATGTTTTGGAACTTGTATGCTCTAAATCGACCTGAATGTGGTTCTGGACTGTCCTTGCAAACACACATATACTGGGCTCCAGCAACACTGAGTGAGGCTGAGTTCTCCAGGGATGTTTTCCTTTTCTCATCTCACATCCCCTCCCCAATAGCAGGAGCCACAACAACAAAATGACCACTTTTACCTTTAGTGGAGGAGAAAAAATGTCTTGGAAAAAAACTGCCCGTGTTTAAATAGAAAGGAAATCAGAGAAAGTTCCACTTCATTATTAACAGGACTAACCTTGGCTTCGGGAAGCAGTGGCCCTACTTCATTTTTAAAAATGGAATCTTTGAAGTGGCTTCTAGTAAAATTGGTGGTGGATGTGGAGTGGATATCATTTGCTTTAATTTGGGGCTTGAGAAACAGTTTACAGTGTTCTAAACTGGAAGTTAATATTAAGGCAAGGAGACATATAATAAGTGGAAACTTGGCCACAATTGTAGGAAACAAATGAGTTATAAATGGAACATCCCCCCTCAGTCTGGAAAGCACATACTAATCATGTAGTAGAAAGATCTTTCTTGGGTTCCCAGGTTTTATTGTGTGCTTTTATTACTTGAACATATGACTTATTCAAGTGTACATAATTGTATGCAAGTCAAGAACTCGTAATTATCAGATATTTAACACAGAGAAATAATTCTGAGACTGTAGCTTTAAGTGTGGCATATTTATAACCACTCAAAATTGAAAGAGCAAGAAAATGAGGTGAGAAAACATGCAACATTTTAGTAATGGAAGAAATGTACATGGACCAATATACTTGTCTTAATTTTTTCTATAAAAAATTTAGTTTCACCTTTCTCATGTTCCCAAGTACCCGAGGAAAATGCCAATGAACAAATTATTTAATCTACTTAATATCAGACAATTGGACAGCCTATTTTTTTTTCATTCAAATGATTTGTCTTCATAACTGGATAAAAACACAATAAAACAAATGAGATCCAGTACCACAAATAACAGTAAATGTTAATTGGTAGCATGGAGACAAAACAGAATAGGCAATATTTCGCTTTCTCCTAAAGAAATACTTTGTGTCTTTTTTCCTTAAACTTAATAGACTTTTAGTTAATGTGCCTTTCTTCATAATGTTTTCCATATGTTTATTATTCTCTTTTAGAAAAACCAAATTGTTTTCGTAATGTTTATATCAAAGCATTTTTTATATTAACTTTTGCTAAACCATATTTCAATGCTACCAAACAGCAAATATTTCTTTATGCAATTTGTATTGGAGGTTCTCAGGGAGAATTTCTGAAAATTCTAATCACTAGCCAGAGGAGTCTCTCTGTTGTCAGTTCTGTATCTATACAATGCATACAATGATGTCTGCCTCCTGAAATTATGCATACTTGATATGCGATGTAGAGTTTCTAGAACAATTGCCTTGGTAACACTGCATTTAATAGTTATTATAGTCATTGCAATTAAAACTAGTAACAGTAAAAATAACTTCTTACTCAGTTTATTTGTGAGCCAGGAGACAGAGTTGCATTACAAATGTGTAAATACATGCATTACAAATACATGTAAATACATGTTACTCATTTCTTAACATCTATAAAGATCTAACTAGGGGCACCTGGGTAGCTCAATCGGTGAAATGTCTGACTTTGGCTCAGGTCATGATCTCAAGGTTCGTGGGTTTGAGCCCCCATTGGGTTCTGTGCTGAAGGCTCAGTGCCTGAAAGTCTGCTTTGGATTCTGTGTCTCCCTCTCTCTCTGCCCCTCCCCAACTTACCCTGTGTCTCAAAAAACAAACAAACCAACAAAAACATTTACAAAATTTAAAAAAATAAAGAACTAAATAGAATAGAATGAGCTAGAAAGAAAATTTTAAAAAGTGAAAATTTGATGCCCTTACAGAGGTGTTAAAAAAAAAAGTATCATTAGGGGCGCCTGGGTGGCTCAGTCGGTTGGGGGACCGACTTCGGCTCAGGTCATGATCTCACAGTCCGTGAGTTCGAGCCCCGCATCGGGCTCTGTGCTGACAGCTCAGAGCCTGGAGCCTGTTTCAGATTCTGTGTCTCCCTCTCTCTCTGACCCTCCCCCATTCATGCTCTGTCTCTCTCTGTCTCAAAAATAAATAAACGTAAAAAAAAAATTAAAAAATATCATTAATTTTTAATAGACCCTCATTTTATCAGACACTCTTGTAGATGTTAGATTTAGTTGGTAAAGTCTCTGAACAGTACTGCTATAAAGAAAATAGTCTTAGTTTAAATTTGTATTTTCAAAATTTTTTATGATAATCTTTTTTTCTACACAATAAACTTGTTCCATCACAGTATTCTGCTGGAAAATATTCTTATCGGAAGGTGAGATAATATATAAATTATCAAAAAATACAGAAATAAAAGAGGACAAGAATTCCAGCAAAAGTTTAATGTCCACATTTCCAATGTGTAGAAGAAGGGCTCCTGGGCCATAAAAGGCAGTGTGCAAAAGATGAACAAAGTAGCTTCCTATATTTTTTTCCGCTGGTTGGATTGCTTTGATCAGTGATGAAACTGATTAAATATTTGAAAAAAATGTAGCTTGCTTTTGTTTACCACCAACATCTTTAAAAAAAAAATCTTTTTTAATGTTCATTTATTTTTGAGACAGAGACAGAGCATGAACGGGGAGTGCCAGAGAGAGAGGGAGGCACAGAATCTGAAGCAGGCTCCAGGCTCTGAGCTCGAACTCATGGACCGTGATATCATGACCTGAGCCTAAGTCGGACGCTTAACCGACCGAGCCACCCAGGCGCCCCCCACCAACATTTTTTTTATTAATATAAACTTGTCTGTGGTTTTAGCAATAGGTGATCAATTAGTTTTTATTTTCAGAGATAATATAATTTTTATCTATTTCTGGAGTTAGATGACATTTTAAACTGGCATTCAATTAATACATAAAAATAAAACATGAAATTCTGTAATATGCTAAAAATGCAAGTATTCAATCTTTATGCAATGGATTATGCTTAGATCATAAGCTTGAAGCTTACCAAGAAGGAAAATCTGTCCAAAAACAGTCTGCCTCTTCTACAGTAACACGTCCATGCTTATTAAATTGGTTATCAGTGCCTTTCTTTTTTTTTTTTTTTACTTAGAAAACGTTCTGTGAGACAATAAAAAGAACACTGAATTCATCAGCAGTATATTTTGTTTTTAATTATGGTTTAGCTTTGCCAAAGAAAAAATCAACGTTTCCCCAACTATATCAGAACATTTAATTTACAGTTGATTGACTCTCTGGGATAAAGGGGTATTCATGGGGAGCCACATTTACCCTTGAGATCTCCATTCCCACAAGTCACAACTTTGAGGATCCAGGAAAATCCCTAGTACCTATTAGTCAGTTGGAACATCTTTCTCGGGCCCCAGAGGCTGAGTAGGTTGGAGGTGCAGCCCTGGTGGAGAGCGGGTGTAAACAGAAAGGTAGACTCAAACACCATGCACCTTGGAGTAGAAAGTGGAGAGTGGATCTGCTTGATGTCTTTTCACTGCCCATGAGCCTGAATGCTGTGCTGTTTGCTTCATTTTCTTAAAGTTACCTAGAGTTCTCCCAGTGGGTACTCCTTGTTTTCACTTAAGACTTTAAAACAACATGATGCTGAGACACACATTTTTCCCATAATGATAAAATAGGATATTGAGAAAGACTCCTATTTTTCCAGATTCCCAATTCTTGATACATTTACCAAAAAAAAAAAAAAAAGCTGTCACCCTGGAAGCTATCTCTTTATGAGGGTTTCTCTTTATGAAGGTATCTCATTCACAAAATTTTCATCAATTCGTAGCAGATATAGTTAATCAAAATATCTTGTTTGCTCTTCTTGGATATTTTGACTTTATTAGCATGATGATATTATTCCAAAAATGAGATTAACGGAAGTCTCTTTGTCTTCGCGTCTGAGTGCACGGAGTAAGACAGAATTCCTGGGCCGTAGCTGTGATTTCATTTTCTTTGCACAGAATCAAGTTTTGAATCAGGAGGACAGACTCACCCTGGTAAATTTTAGCGGCTTTTAAAAAATAACATTTTTAGTTTAAAATGAATCCTTGTTGCTGTTATCACCTTCAGGGAAAAAAATAACATCATCTGTTCATAAAATTATCTTCTTCCTGGTCTAGTCTTTGTTCTCTTTAGTACTTAACTTTGGCTTTTATATTATTATGGTGGCTGTTTGGGCCAGGATATGATATGATATTCTTTTCTTGGCATAACAGATGGAAATTTCAAAACTCACTACCTTTTCAAGCACCTCTCTTATTCATTCTGTAAATGTCTCATCTTATTGTTTTAATTTTGTTTCAATATCTTGTTTTCAACCAAGTACTCATCACTTCTCTCTCAACACATATGGTTTTAATTTGGAAATCTTGCTGTTTTGCCCTGTTTGTATAAAAACACATTCAGATTTTCATTTTCTAATTCTTCCAAGTTTTTTTTTCTCAATTTTTGTTGTCTTATGGAAGTTCATGTTTACAAGGAAACTTTATGTACATATATATTCTTGCCACTGAATGTAATGTGAATACTTATTTTCCTTTAGAAATATTGGTTTGAAATTGATTAGTTTGGTATTAACATGAAGTATTACTTGCTTGTTTTTGGCCTATTGGAATGTAATCAGTTGATGGTTATATGCCCAGCACTAAAACCAAAACCAAGTACACACACAAGCATACACACACACACACACAGAAAATTGGAACCACTGATAACACCAATAGCCAAAGTCAAGAATCCTTCCACTTTGTTGTTCAATCAACTGTCTCATATGTTACAGAGATTTCTAGTTCTGGGTTTGAACATAATGGGAGTAATATATGTTCCTAATATAGTTGTTAGATCACATTGTCTCATTTTTATAAAACTACTCACTTTAGAATACCAAACTTGTTTATGGTACTCTCTGTAAGGTTAGATTCAAGAATAGGGTAGGAAGAGAAACTTAATAAAGTGCATGTCAAACGTGGAATCCCAAACAAGAAGATAAAAGGTTTTTTTTTTCCATTATTTATCAGTTTCTTTAATGTAGAGCAGAATATAAAATGGAAATTAGGGGTACCACTGTGACCATTTAGAATTATTTTATAATTCATTTTAAAATGCTCATTTAGCAAAAAACTTATCTACCTTGTATGTGACAATCTATTAAGTACGATAGATAATAGGAAGCAGTATAAAATACCATCACCTTACTCAATGTTTTCATCTCTCAAAATATTGAAATCATGTCAAATTGCTTAGGTAATATTATTTTTACCTAGGTTACAAATTTAAGTTCTACAGACCTAATTTTTTAAAAATCTGTATAAATTATAATAACTAAGAATCAGGTTATGGGTACACATTACTACTAAAGACTTCTCAAGTTTAGTAAAAATATTCTATGATTATTTTTTTATGATTTTGTTGAGATATAATTGACATACATTACTGCAAAGCTTCAGATAATAGCATGATGATTATACTTAAATTTATTATGAAATTATTACTATGACAGGCTTAGTTAACAACTATCTCATTCAGATATAATAA
This sequence comes from Lynx rufus, assembly GCF_022079265.1. Lineage (NCBI taxonomy): Eukaryota > Metazoa > Chordata > Mammalia > Carnivora > Felidae > Lynx > Lynx rufus. The sequence goes on from NW_025814878.1 coordinate 93,406,318, forward strand.
GAACAAGCTAAAAAGGAAAACAAAAATTTCCATTGTTATGAGATTTACTCTAAATTTTATGATTTATTACTATATTATCTTCCATGTATCATACAGAAGTGGTATATTGTATATTACATGTTGTAAATTACATTCCCTGGTGTTTGTTTATCTTACAGCTGGAAGTTGGTATCTTTTGACCACTTGGCATCCATTCCCCTTCCCTCTACAGTGGCCTCTGGTAACCAAAATTAGGATCTTGTTTTTTCTTAGTTTGGTGGGGTGTTTTGTTTTTAGAGTCCACATATATGTGAGATCATACAGCATTTTGTCTTTCTCTGTCTGACTTATTTCTCTTAGCATAGTGCTCTCAAGATCCATCTATGTTGGCAGGGTTGTCAGGATTTCCTCATGTTTTATGGCTGAATATTACTCTATTACGTGTATGTATGCCACAACTTCTTTTTCCATTTATCTGTCATTGAACATTTACATTATTTCCATGTCTTGGCTATTGTAAATAATGCTGCACTGAACACGGAATGCACATATCTGTTCAAGATAGTGTTTTAGGTTTCCTTTGGATATATTCCCAGAAGTGAAATTTTTGGGCCTTACAGTAGTTTCGTTTTTAATTTTTTTGAGGATTATCCATATTGTTTTCCATAGTGGCTATACCTGTTTACAATCCCACCAGCAGTACATAAGAGTTCCCTTTTCTCCAGTCTTGCCGGCATTTGTTATCTCTTGTCTTTTTTGACGATGGCCATTGTACAGGTGTGAGGTGATAACTCATTATGGGTTTGATTTGCAATTCCCTAATGACTAATGGTGTTGAGCATCTTTTCTTGTACCTGTTGATTATTTGTATATTATCTTTGGAAAAATGTCTATTCAGGTCTTTAGTCCTTTTTTTAATTGAATCATTTATTTTTAACTATTGAGTTATATGGGTTCTTTATATTTTTATTAGATAATGTTTTGCTATTTTGTCCCTGTTCCATATGTTGTCTTTTCACATTGTCAATTGTTTCTTTTGTCTGAAAAACCTTTTTAGTTTGATATAGTCCCACTTATTTATTTTTGGTTTTATTGTTTGTGTTGTAGGTGTCATTTCATCCTCCCCCCAAAAAACGTTTGCTTTTATACGAGCTTTTCCCTTATATTTTCTTCCAGGAGTTTCCTTGTCTCAGATCTTACATATCAAACTTTAATCTATTTTGAGTCAATTTTGTGAGAGAGTGAGGTAAGACAGAGATCTAGCTTTTAGTCTTTTTTTTTTTAAATTAAACTTTATTTATTTTTGAGAGAAAGAGAGCATGAGTGGGAAGGGGGGCAGAGAGGGAGGGAGACACAGAATCTGAAGCAGGCTCCAGGCTCTGAGCTGTCAGCACAGAGCCTGACCTGGGGCTTGAACTCACAAGCTGTGAGATCATGACTTGAGCTGAAATCAGATGCTCAACTGACTGAGCCATCCAGGTGTCCCTAGCTTTTATTCTTTTACATGTAAATACTCAGTTTTCTCAGCATCATTTACAGAAAAGACTGTCATTTGTTCATTGAGTATTCTTGAATCCCTTGTCAAATATTAGTTGAAGAAGATACATGCTTGGTTTATGTTTGGGCTGTCAATTCTTTTCCACTAATCTCTGTGTCTCTTTTTATACCAGGGCCATACTGTTTTGATTTCTGCAGATTTATAGTACACTTTGAAACCAGAAAGTATGATGCCTTCTGCTTTGTTCTTCTTTCTCAGGATTGCTTTGGCTATTAAGGGACTATAAATTTTGAATTGTTTTTTTCCTACTTCTATAAAAATGTCGTTGGAACCTTGATAGGGAATTCATTGAATCTATAGATGGCTTTTTGTAGTGTTGACATTTTAACAATATTCTTCCAATGTATGAACACAGGATACTTACTTTTTTTGTGTTTTCTTCAATTTATTTTGTCAATATCTTATAGTTTATAGAGGTTTTCCCCCTTTTTGGTTACATTTATTTCTAAGTATTTTATTGGTTTTTCTTCATCAGATAATTTGTTGTTAGTGTATAGAAATCCTACTGATTATTGAATGTTAATTTTGTATCCTACAATTTTACTGAATGCATTGGTTAGACAAATTAAACTAATTCAACTAATGACTTCAATAGGATTTCTACAGTTTATACTTTTACTTCTCTTTCCCCTTACATTTTAGGATAGTGATGTTACAATTTACATTTTTTATATTGTGTAATAACAGACAATTTAAGTTATGGTTATTTTACTATATTCATTTTTTAACTTTTAAAGTAGAGCTGTAGGTCCACCTAGGTGGCTCAGTCAGTTAAGCATCTGACTTCAGCTCAGGTCATGGTCTCATGGTTTTTGAGTTTAGTCCCTGTGTTGGGCTCTGTGCTGACAGCTTGGAGCCTGCTTCTGTCTATGTCTCTGTCTCTCTCTGCCTCCCATCCCCCCAAAAAAAACCTAAATATTAAAAAATATTAAAGTGGAATTGTAAATGAATTTTGCACTACCATTACCAAATTACAGAATTATTAACTATGTGTTTACCATTACCTATGAGTTTTACAATGCATTCTTAAAATGTTATGATGTTAATAAATCTTTTATTTCCAATCAAAGAACTCCCTTTTAGATTATTGTATAGCAAGTCCAGTGGTGATGAACTCCTTCTGCTTTTATCTGTTTTATCCCTCCTTCGTTTCTTAAGGACAGCTTGGCTGGTATAGAAATATTGGTTGAGTTTTTTTTTTTCAATATTTTGAGTATATAATTTTATTGTCTTCTGGCCTGATGAAAAGTTTCTATAGAGAAATCCACTGATAGTCTTTTGTGGGTTCCCTTGCATGTACTTCTCTATTTTTCTTTGCTAATTTTAAACTGGTTTTTTGGTCTTTGACTTGTTTTTTTAATATATTTGATATACAATGTTACATAATTTCAGGAGTACAACATATACAAAGTATATACATTATGCTATGTTCATAAGTATGACTTTCAGCTGGTCCCATAAGACACTACCATAACACCATATTCCCTGTGGTTTACTTTTTTGTCCCTGTGACTTATTCATTCCACTAATGGACCTCTGTATCTCCCATTCCCTTTCACTCATTTTGCCCATCTCCCTACCTCTCTCCCCTCTGGCAACCATAACTTTGTTCTGTATGAGTCTGTTTCTACTTTTCATTTGCTTTTTATTCATTTCTTCTTTTATATTCCACATGTACATGAAATTATATTGTATTTGACCTTTTCTGACTTACTTCACTTAGCATAATATCCTCTAGTTACATCATGTTGCAAGTGGCAAGATCTTATCAATTTTTATGGCTGTGTAATATTTCATTGTGTATACATACCACTTTTTTATCTCTTTATCTACTGATGGTCACTTCAGGGGTTTTCATATCTTACTATTGTAGATAATACTGCAGTTAATATAGGAGTGCATAAATCTTTTTGAATTAGTGTTTTCATTTTCTTTAGGTAAATACCCACTAGTAAAATTACTAGATCATATAGTATTTTTTTCTTTTTATTTATTTTTTAATTTTATATACATATGTAAAATTTATTGTCAAATTGGTTTCCATACAACACCCAGTGCTCATCCCAACAGGTGCCCTCCACAATGCCCATCACCCACTTTCCCCTCCTTCTCACCCCCCATCAACCCTCAGTTCTCACTTTTTAAGAGTCTCTTATGGTTTGCTTCATTCCCTCTCTGTAACTTTTTTTCCCCCTTCCACTCCCCCTTGGTCTTCTGTTAAGTTTCTCAGGATCCACATATGAGAAAGAATGAAATCTGCCCATTTGTAGCAAGGTGGATGGATCATATAGTATTTCTATTTTCACCTTTTTGAGGAAACGCCGTACTGTTTCCACAGTGGCTACAGAAGTTTACATCCTCAACAACAGTGGTCTGGGGTTCCTTTTTCTCCATATCCTCACCAACAGTTTTTGTTGTTGTTTGTTTGTTTTTGTCTTTTTGATTCCAGCCATTCTGACTGGTATGAAGTAGTATCTCATTGTGATTTTGATTTGCTTTTCCCTAATGATTTGTAATGTTGAACATCTTTGATTTGACTATTGGCCACCTTTGTCTTCTTTGGAAAAATGTCCATTTTAATGGGATTATTATTATTTGGTTTTGAGTTGTATGCGTTCCTTATTGTGTATATTAACCACTTATCAGATATATCATTGTGAATATTTTTTCCCATTCAGTAGGTTGCATTATTGTCTTATTGATGGTTTTCTTTGCATTGTAAACACTTTTTAAATTTTGTGTAGTCCCAATAATCTATTTTTTTTTTCTTTTGTTTCTTTTGCTTAAGGAGACATATCTAGAAAATGTGGCAAGGCCAATGTCGAATCACTGTTTTCTTGAGGATTTTAATTGTTTCAGCTCTCAAATTTAGGTATTTATTTTTTATTTTTGTGTATGATACCAAAGTGGTCCTGTTTCATTTTTTGCATATGGATATCCAGTTTTCTCAGCACCATTTGTTAAGGAGACTATCCTTTCCCATTGTAACATTCCTGCCTCCTTTGTTATAAATTAATCATATAAAGGAGGGTTTATTTCAGGTCTCTCTCTTCAGTTTCCCTGATTTGTGTGTCTGTTTTTGTGCCAGCACCATACTGTTTTGATTACTATGGCTTTGTAGAGTATCTTGAAATTTGGGATTATGATACTTCCAACTTTGTTCTTCTTTCTCAAGACTGCTTTAGCTATTTGGGTACTTCTGTGGTTCTGTACAAATTTTAGTATTATTTGTTCTAGTTCTGTGAAAAATGCTATTAGTATTTTGGCAGGGATTGCATTGAATCTGTAGATTGCTTTGGGTACTGGGGACATTTAACAGTATTAGTGTTTCTAGTCCACGAGCATAGAATATCTTGACATTTCTTTGTGGAGTCTTCAATTTCTTTCATCAACATTTTATAGTTTTAAGAGTACTTGTCTTTCACCTCCTTGATTAAGTTTATTCCTTGTTTTTTTTTTTATTCTTTTTAGTGGAATTGCAAATAGAATTGTTGGCTTAATTTCTCTACTACTTTATTAGCATATAGAAACATAAACACTTTTTGTGTATTGACTTTGTATCCTGCAACTTTACTGAATTCATATTTTGTGATAGTTTTTTGATGGAGTGTTTAGGGTTTTCTACATATAGTGTCAGCAATAGTTTATGTCCTTGCCAATTTAGTTGCTTCTTTTTTCTTGTCTGAATAGTGTGGTTAGAACTTACATTATTATGTTGAGAAAACTGGAGCGTGGATGTCCTTGTATTATTACTGAAAAAGTTCTCATTTTTTAACCATTAAGTGTAATATCAGCTGTGGGTTTTTCGTGTATGGCTTTTGTTATGTTGAGGTGTGTCTCCTCTAAAACCAATATGTTAAAAGGTTTATCATGAACTGATGTTAAATTTTTTCAAAAGCTTTTTATGTATATATTGAGATGATAATCTCATTGTTATCCTTCCTCTTGTTGATGTTTATCACATTGGTTGATTTGCAAATATTGAAACATCCTGGCATCCCTGAAGCAAATTCCACTTAATTGTGGTGAATATTATATTGTTGAATGTGATGTGCTAATATTTTGTTGACGATTTTGCATCAGTATTCATCAGAAATATTGGCCTGTGGTTTTCTGTTTTTGTACTCCTTATGTGGTTTTGGTGTCAGGGTAATTAGGTATTTGGAAGCTTTTCTTCCTTTTTCATTTTTTGGAATAATTTGAGGAGAACAAATATGAACTCTGCTTTAAATGTTGGTACAATTCCCCTGAGAAGCCTTCTGGCCCTGGACGTTAGCTTGTTTAGAGTTTTTGACTACCAATTCAATTTTGTTGCTACTAATTGGTTTGTTGAGGTTTTGTGTTTCTTTTTCATTCAGTTTTGGAAGAATGCATATTTATAGAAATCTGACCATTTCTTCTAGGTTATCCATTTTATTGGCATATAATTTTTGATAGTATTCCCTTATCATCCTTTGTATTTTTGTGGTGTCAGTTGTTACTTCTTTATTTCTGATTTTATTTAGATTATATCTTTTTTCTTGATGGGTCTGGCTAAAGATTTATCAATTTTGTTTCTCTTTTCAGTTCTTGGTTTCATCAGTCTTTTCCATTGTTTTTTGTTTGTTTGGTTTGTTTTGTTTAACCTTTGTTTCATTTGTTTCTTCTCTAATCTTTATTGTTTCCTTCCTTGTACTAACTTTAGGCTTTTTTGTTTTTCTAGTTCCTTTAGGCATAAAGTTATTTTGTTTATTTGAAATTGTTCTTACTTCTTCAGGTAGGCCTGTATCACAACTTTCCTCCTTAAAACTGCTTCTGCCAAATTCCAAAGTTTTTGGACCATTGTCTTTTCATTTGTCTCCATGTAGTTTTTGGTTTTCTCTTAATTTGTTCGTTTACCAATTGGATGTTTAGCATGTTGTTCAGCCTCCATGTGTTTGTGTTTTTTGTTTGTTTTTTCTTGTGATTGATTTCTAGTTTCATACCATTGTGGTTGGAAAAGATACTTATGATTTCAATCTCAAACTTATTGAGACTTGTTTTGTGGTCTAACATACTATCTAAATTGAAGAATGTTGGATGCGCACTTGAAAGAATACACTTGTGTGTATTCTGCTGTTTTTGTGTGGAATGTTCTGTATTATTGGTTAAGACCATCCCTGCTAATGTGTCATTCAAAGACACTGTTTCTTTATTAATTTTCTCAGGACGATGTATCCATTGATATAAGTGGGGTGTTAAAGTTGCCTACTATTAGTGTATTACTGTCAATTTCTCCCTTTATGTCTGTTAATATTTGCTTTATGTATTTACATGCTCCATTGTTGGGTTCATAGATATTTACATTGTTGTAACCATCTTGGATTGATCCTTTTGCCAGTCTTGTTACAGTTTTTGTTTTAAAGTCTATTTTGTGTGTTGTAAGTATTGCTACCTTGGCTTTTTTCCCCTTCCTTTAGCATATATTTTTTTAATCCCTTCACTTTCAGTCTGTATGTGTCTTTAGGTCTGAATTGATTCTCTTGTAGGAAACATATAGATGACCTTTTTTTAAAAATCCATTCTGATGGGGCGCCTGGGTGGCGCAGTCGGTTAAGCGTCCGACTTCAGCCAGGTCACGATCTCGCGGTCCGTGAGTTCGAGCCCCGCATCAGGCTCTGGGCTGATGGCTCAGCGCCTGGAGCCTGTTTCCCATTCTGTGTCTCCCTCTCTCTCTGCCCCTCCCCCGTTCATGCTCTGTCTCTCTCTGTCCCAAAAATAAATAAAAACGTTGAAAAAAATTAAAAAAAAAATCCATTCTGCCACCCTGTATTTTTTAACTGGAACATTTACACTATTTACATATAAAGTAATTGTTTTATAACTTTAAGAGAGAGAGCATGCAAATGGGCAGAGGAAGGGGGAGAGAATCCCAATGCAGACCTTGATATCATGCACCATGAGAGATCATGGCCTAACTGGAAATCAAGAGAGGCCCAACTGACTGAGCCACCCAGGTGCTCCTCAAGTAATTATTGATAGGTACATACTTCCATTTTGTTAATTATTGTCTGGTTGTTTTTGTAGTACTTCTTTTTTTCCTTTATTCTCTTGCTTTTTCCTTTTGTGACTTTCTGTAGTGTTATTCTTGGATTTCTTTTTATTTTTTGTGTATCTTTTATAGGTTTTAGGTTTGTGGTTATCATGAAGGTCATTTATTGCACCCTAAGTACATAGCAATGTAGATTAAGTTAGTGGTAACTTAACTTTTTTTTTTAAATGTTTATTTATTTTTGAGACAGAAGGAGACAGAGCATGAACGGGGGAGGGTCAGAGAGAGGGAGACACAGAATCTGAAACAGGCTCCAGTCTCTAAGCTGTCAGCACAGAGCCCAGCGCGGGGCTCTAACTCACGGACCGTGAGAGCTGAAGCCGGCCGCTCAACCCACTGAGCCACCCAGGCGCCCCAGTGGTAACTTAACTTTAAGAATATGTTTAAAGAATTTTCTTGGGGCACCTGGGTGGCTCAGTCAGTTAAACATCCAACTTTGGCTCAGGTCATGATCCTGTGGTCCTTAGGCTCGAGCCCCGTGTTGGGCTCTGTGATGACAGCTCAGTGCCTGGAGCCTTCCTGGGATTCTGTGTCTCCGTCTCTCTCCCTGCCCCTCCCTCTCCTCCCCCCCTCCCTCTCTCTCTCTCTCAAAAATGAACATTAAAAAAATAAAAATGAGGGGCACCTGGGTGGCTCCGTCTGTTAAGCGTCTGACTTCGGCTCAGGTCATGAGCTCACAGCTTGTAAGTTCAAGCCCCAGGTCGGGCTCTGTGCTGACAGCTCAGAGCCTGGAGCCTGCTTAGGATTCTGTGTCTCCTTCTGTCTCTGCCCCTCTCTCACTGAGGCTCTGTTTCTCTTAAAAATAAATACACATTAAAAAAAAAGAAAAATAATAAAAATGAATAAATAATAAAAGAACTTTCTGTACTCCTTTGTCCATGTTTTATGTATATCTTGTCCTATTTTACATGTTTTTTCATAATTTTCTCTTAATTATGGCCTTTTCTTTTCCACTTAGAGAAGTCCCTTGAGCATTCCTGGAAGGCTGGTTTAGTAGTGATAAATTCCTTTAACTTTTGTTAGGGAAACTATACCTACCTTTAATTCTAAATGATAACCTTACCAGGTAGATGTTTTTGGTTGTATGTTTTTTGTTTTTTGTTTTTTTTCTTTTCAGCTCTTTGCAGGTCACAGGGACTGGCATGATATATTTCAAAGTTTCTGTTGGAAAATCAGCTGATAGCCTTATGAAGTTTCCCTTTTACTTTCTAATTCTCTCTTGATCTTTAACCTTTGACATTTTAATCATTATGTGTTGTGATTTAGACCTCCTTGGGTTCATCTTGTTTGGAAGTGTCTGTGCTTCCTAAACAGGGATGTATATTTCCTCTGCCAGGTCAGGGAAATTTTCAGCTATTATGTCTTCAGTGATGTTTTATGCCCCTTTCTCTCTCTCATCTCCCTCTGAGACCCCTTGTAATGGCAGTGTTGGTTTGCTTGACATTGACCAAACTCAACCCTTAAGCTGTCCTTTTTCTTTCTGGTCATCATAGGTGGTGTCTTCCAGCTCAACTGGTCTGTTTTTCTGTATCCGTTAATTTCCTTTAGTGTATTTTTCACTTTATTTTTTTTTAATTCTGATTGTTTCTTTTCTGTCTTTTCTGTCTCTTTGTCAAAGTTCTCAGTTCTTCCACTATGCTCCCCATTCTGCTGAGTTTCTTTATGGAAGAGATAGGGGTCTGAAACCCACATGGGCACAAATTGGGAGTTCCCAGGGTTCTCCATGCCTAGGCCATGTTGGTTGGTTGGTTGGTTGAGCAGACCCTAAGCCAGCAGTTCTTGGAGCACTGTGCACCAAAAGTATCCTAGCAAGCCACCTGGAGACAAAGTGGTGTGGGCATGCAATGTGATTGATGCCAGTCTTCCCTTGGTGGGAATACAAGTGAGTGCTAACCAGGGGTGTTCCAGTCTGCCATGCTGGGGCCAGTCCGGTGGGATGCCCTGGTCTGGTGTGGGCTAGGGGCTTAGGGTTCACTGAGGTAGTAGGCCAGCTAGGGTGCCTGTATCCTTTTCCCATCCACTCTGTCATTGTGGAGGGGAACTTAAACCATGGTGCCCACTAGCCCTTTCAATCTGGAGAGAGTTCCAGTGGCTCTATGTCATTTGGAAGGGTTCCAGTGCTCGTCCCTTTATATTCTAGTTGCTCTTTTAAACCATGACTTTTTTTTTTTCCTGTGCCCCCATGTGTCCAGGACTAGTGTTGGTTAGGGACCTAGGACTCACTGAGGTGGGTGACTAGCTATTGCACCTGGAACCTTGCTTCCTTCTGTGCTATTGAAGTGTTGAGGGAACTTAAACCATGGACCTTTTCAGGACCTCAGACCCAGAGAGTTTCAGCACTTCCCCTGTCATTTGGCAAGTTCTTTATATTACAGTTGCCCTTTATAAACCCTGGCTTTTCTCTGTGCCCTAGAGCAGACAAATCTGCCTTCTCTCAGTATCATCTCTCCCTACTATAGTTGGCAGTGTAGGGGATAAAGGTGCCCTTGGTACCATGTTTGTATTTCTCTTGTTGATCCTCTATATAATCTCTGTCTTGTGCAGAAGCTCTTGAGTCAGCATTCCATTCTTCTTCAGGATAAATTGCTTTACAAAGAGGTATAGATTTTCTGTGTCCATGGAGGAGGGGAGTTCATGGTCTTCTCGTGTCACCATCTTGGAATGGCATTCTTGTCGTTAAGTTTTGACAATTTATTGTGTATCTCTATGAAGCATTTTTTGGGCTCAAAATATTTAGGTCTCATGGGCTTCTTAGATCCAGATGTCTATTTTCTCCCCATATTTCGGAAGTTTTCAGCCAATATTATGGTACATATACTTTTTGTTCTTTTGTCTTTCTCATGCCCTCTGGAATTCCCATGATAAGAACATGGTTCTTTTTCATTGTATCTCATAATTCTGTTGGCTTTCTTCACTCCTTTTCATTTTGTTCCTCTGATAACTTCAAATGTCCTATCCTACAAGTTGTGGATCCTTTCATCTGCATGGTTGAGTCTCCTTTTATAACTCTTTGGAATTCATTTATTTCATTTTTCAGCTTAAGAATTTTTTTGTTGTTTGGTTTGGTGGTTTCTGTTTAACTTCTCATTTTCCTGATTTTGTTTAGTTGTCTGTGTGTTCTTATAATTCACTAAACTTCTTCAAGAGGATTACTCTGGATTATGTTTGTAGATATCCATTTGTTTACAGTTATTGAAGCTTTATTAATTTCCTTTGGCAGTGTTACATTTACCAGACTTTTCAAGATCTGTGAATTCTTACGTGGTTATCTGCACATTTGAGTAAACAGTCTCCTCTTCTGGACTTTGAAGGTTGGCTATATAGAAGACAGTTCTTCACCAGTCAGTTCAGTTTGAGTTTCTGAATGTGTCTGTGGTAACATCCTTGGGCAGGTGGGTCCTGCCATTAGGATTTATTTTTGGAAAAGGCAATTATTTGAGCTCAGAGGTCAGGGTTGGGGATATGCTACTGGTCGAGAATAGTTGGAAACTACTTCAGGCTTGGTTCCATGCCCAAATAACTTTGTAGAATGGGCTCTATGGTTGCCAGGATTCTTTGCTTAGACTTATTAAATGGTTGTGATTGGGTACTATATTCACTGGTAGCTGAGGGTATGAATTTGCTTCCCTGCCCTGAGATGGCAACTCAGTGGGATCCAAGGCATACATAGTTCATTGTTTGGGTACCCCAGTCAGGCAAGAGTGTGCACTGAATATACTGGTCAGGTGAGGCCACTAGTTTTGTTCTGCATATGGAAAAGCTAGGAGTTCTGTCTGTTCAAGTGCCACTGTAAGCAGTGCTGTTAGATGAGCCGCACAGCTTCCCAAGTACTCTCACAATTGTCAGATGGGCTGAAGCTGTATTCAATTGTAAGAGGGACTATGAATTAGTTTTCTTGCATAGGCTTACTGAGATAAAGGGCTCAAAGACCACTAAGCTTCTTTGTGGTGATGCACATTCCATGTTCCCTTGGCCCAGTAGTGCCACGGGCTTTAGTTTGTGGGTGATCAGCTCTGTCTGCTGTCAGCTCAAGCATTGGTCAGTTACACAATATTTACGTATTCTTATCAGACTTTCTGGTCAAAATGGGGTTAAGAAGCATGCTCTATAGTGAATAGGGCTATGGCACCTTTCCTGCCTGGGGAGAACTGGTAGGCAAGGTCAGGAGCTACACCCAGCGATGGATGATGCTAAGAATTAACTCCATGCCTGGAGGTAGCAAGAAAACCAACCCACCATACTCGGTACTGGCTTTGCTCTGACGGTTATTGACTATTGCTGACTATATATATGTGTGTACACATGTGTGTATGTGTGTGTCTGTGTCTATATGAGTGTGTGTGTGTATAAAATTTGAACAGTGAGTATTTTAGTTGTGGGAAGAATGCATGCAAGAGTAAGCTCAGTTACTAATTGACATTGTAGAGTTTGCAGTATGAGCAGAGGGAATTTCAGGTAAGTGTCACAGGAACCCACGAAGACCATGAATGCACCAAAATGAGAGAGCTTTTTATTTTGTTACACTTTACTGGCAGTTGACAGTATTTGATGTTTGCAAATCAGGACAGCTTGATTAATGCCTTGTTTCAGGAAGCTCACTCCAAATTCTATGTGGCGGATGAACTAGTGGGATTTGGGGTGATGCAGAGATGAAAAGGCAAAGTTATAGAGACACAGACACTAGGGAGAAGACTACTGCAATAGTCACTTCCTGGTGATAAATGATAGGAGGGAAAACAGAATGAAGGATACATATGGGAAATATTATTCCAATGCAGACTCAGTGGGACTAGGAATTGCTCATGAGTATTTCTAGGTGAGGGTAATAAAGAGTAAGGGTAGATTCAGGCAGTCAGAGTAATGACTCCAAGACTGCAAATTTAGAAAGTAGGTGATTAGGATATTTTATCTTTCCAAGACATTGCCAGTTTTATGAGAACAAATGCAGTCACCTGTTAATGATAGTAATCCATATTTCATGAACTCATGGTTCAACATGACCACAGCAAAATAATTCCTCAGAATTGCTTCAATCCCTAAGGCAAATAAACTTTTGGAAGGCCTCTCTGCCAAATAATTTAAAAGTGCAGTCAAAACTAAATTCTACATTTTTTTATTGTTTAAAGCAGGTTTTAAAGGGGCATATTAATTGGGGTTTTTCCATTTTTATTGAGATACAATTGAAATACATCACTTTATGAGTTTCAGGTGTAAAGCATACATATTTTGTGAAATTATTTCAGTAATAAGTTACCATCCAAATCTCATATGTAGACAATAAGAACTAGAAAAAAAGGAACTTTTTTTGTAATGAGAACTCAGAATTTATGATTTAACAATTTTCATATCATACAACAGTATCAAAATGTATATTACAGCACAAGTACTTGTTTATAACTAGCAGTGGGTGTCTTTGACCACCTTGCTCCAGTTCCCTCTCTCTCTACCACTTCTGGTAACCAAAAATCTGATCTCTCTCTCTCTGGGGTTTTTTGTGTGTTTTAAATGTAAATGATGTAATTCAGTGCATGTAAGTTTTTGTCTAACTTATTTCACTTAGTATAATTTCCTCAAGGTCCACCCATGTTGTTACAAGTGGCACAATTTTCCTGTTTTTTTTTTCTGCTGACTAGTATTCCATTGTGTGTATACATACCAAACCTTCTTTACCTATTCATCCATCAATGGTCATTTAACTTAGGTCTTGACTATTATAAATAATACTTCAATGAACATGAGGTACAGTTTCCTTTGGATATATTTGTAGAAGTGGTATTGCTGAATCGCATAGTTCTATTTTTAGTGTGTTTTTTTTTTTTTTAATTATGATCCCTCATTCTGTTGTCCTTAAGGGCTGTACCAATTTACAATCCCACCGGCAGTGCACAAGTTTTCCCCTTTAACTACATTTTCACGTATTTTTTTTTTCTTGTTCTTTCACTGATAGCCATTCTAGGGCAGGAGGTAATATCTCATTGTGGTTTTAATTTGCATTTCCCTACTGATGAGTGATGGTAAGATCTTTTCATGTGCTTCTTGACCATTTGCATATTGTCTTTGGTAAAACACCTACTCCGATCTTTGGAGAATTTTTTAATAGGATTTTTATTTTTTGGCTATTGAGTTATATGAGTTCTATACATAGTCTGCTATCAAAGATGTTCTGCAACTTTTTTTTTTCTTAATCTGTAGATTATTTTTTCATGTTATTGACTGTTTTTGCTACAGAGCTTTTTAGTTTGATGTAACCACACTTCTTATTTTGTTATTTATGCATTAGATATCATATGCAAATAATCATTGCCAGACTCATGTCCGGGAGTTTTTACTATTTACTTCTGCAAGTTTCATGCTCTTACATTTAAGACATAAACTCATTTCAAATTAATTTTTGTGAGTAGTGTAAAATAGGGGTCTAGTTACATTCTTTTACAGGTGAATATCCAGTTTTCTTGACACTGTTTATTAAAGACTATCTTTTTTCCATCGAATATTCTTGAATAACCTGTCAAATGTTAAACTTATTTCCTGAGGTTATTTCTGGGCTTTCAATTCTGTTGCATTGATTTTTTTTTAATGTTTATTTTTGAGAGAGAATTCATGCACATGAGCAGGGTAGGGGCAGAGAGAGGGAGACAGAGGATCTGCAGGCTCTGCATTGACAGCAGAGAGTCTGATGCAGTCTCAAACTCAGGAAATATGAATTCATGGGGCACCTGAGTGGCCCAGTCGGTTAGACGGCTGACTTTGGCTCAGGTCATGATCTCATGATGTATGGGTTCAAGCCCCGGGTGGGGCTCTGTACTGACAGCTTGGAGCCTGCTTCGGAATCTGTGACTCCCCCTGTCTCAAAAAATAAATAAATGTTATTATTCAAAAAAAATTAATAAAAAAAAAAATGTGAGATCATGACCTGAGCCAAAATCGATGCTGAACCCACTGAGTCATGCAGGTGCCCCTGATCTGTCTTTTTAAGGTCAATACCATACTATTGTGATGACTGTAGCTTTGTAAAATAGTTTGAAATTAGAAGTCTGATGCCTCCCACTTTGTTCATCTTTCTCAAAATTGCTTGGCAATTTTGAATCTTTTTTAGTTCCATATAGTTTTTCTACCTCTGTAAAAAATGCCATTGGTTCTTGGTAGGGATTGCATCAAACCCATAAGATGGCTTTTGGTACTGTTGATATTTTAACAATATTCTTCCAATATATGAACACAGGATACTTTGCATTTATCTGTGTTTCCAGGGTGTAGAGCTCTTTTATCTTCTTCGTTAAAGTATTTTTTTATTTGAAGGTATTATAAATGGGGTTGATTTCTTTTTCATATAATTCACTGATGAATAATCCTAATGGTTTAGGATTTTCAGTATATAAAATCATATTATCTACAAATATAGACTATTGTACTTCTTCCTTTTTAATTCTGGTGGCTTTGTTTCTTTCTCTTGCCTGATTTCTCTTGCAAGGATTTCTAGTACTATGCTGAATAGCAGTGGGGAAAGTGGGAACCCTTGTCTTAGTTCTGATTTTAAAGGAAAAGCTGTCAATTTTTCTCCACTGAGTACAATGGTAGCTGTAGGATATCACATATGGATTTTAGTATGTTGAGATTCATTCCTTCTATATGTAACTTGCTATTTTTTACAATTGTAAATGAAGCTTCATCAGATACTTTTCATTCATCTATGGAGATGATGGGATTTTTTTTCTTTCATTACAGTGTGATGTAATGATGTTGAACCATCTTTGCCTCCCAGGTATCATACCCACTTGATCGTGGTGGATGATCCTGTTAATGGACTTCTCAATTCAATTTATTTTAGTTTTTAGTATCTAATATTTTATTGAGAATTTTGGCATCTGTATTCATCAAGATTGATACTAGTTTTCTGGTAGTGTCCTTTTCTGGCTGTGTTATCAGGGCAATACTGGCCTTGTAAAAAATGGGACTGTCTACTGCTCTTTGCAGTACTCTTATTTAATAAATTTCATCATTGAAGACTCTTGCTCCTGGGCTTTGTTTTGTTGGGAGATTTTTATTTCTTGCTAATTCAGTCTTATAGGTGGTATGTTTCTAAAAATTCTTTCACTGCTTCTACATTGCTCAGTTTGTTGGCATATAGTTGATCATGGTAGCCTCTTATCCCCTCTTGTTGCTATCAGTTGTAAAGCTTTCTTTTTCATTTTTTTCTTCCCTTGTCTAGATAAAAGTTCCTCAAATTTATCTTTTCAAAGAATCCCGAGTTTGGTCTTTTTCTTTTTCTGTTTCAATCTTTTTTCTTTCCTCTTGCTAACTTAGGACCTAGTTCTTTTATTTTAATTCTTTAGGGTGTAGAATTTACTTGGGGATTGTTCTTCTTAATGTAAGCATTTGTGGCAATGAACTTCCATCTTAGAACTTATTTTGTTGCATCCAGTTTTTGGATTTTGTGTTTCCATCTTTAAGATACTTCTTCTTTGATCAAATAACTGTTTGGGAGTGTGTTGTTTAACTTATTCATAAATATTCCTGTATTGAGTTCTAGTTTCATAACGTTGTAGTCGGAGAAGACACTTGGTATGATTTCAGTCTTCTTGAATTTGCTAAGACTTGCTTTGTGGCCTAACCTATGGTATATCTTATTCTGTCATTGTATAGAAGGTTCTCTATGTAGTGTTAGGTCCCTATGGTCTATAGTGTTGCTCAAATCCTCTGTTTTCATCTAGATTCTCTAGAATATCTACCCATTGTTGAAGTGGAATATTGAAGTCCCTAAATATTATTTCATTACTGTTGTCGCCTTTTGTTACTTTTTGCTTAATATATCTACATGATGGGATGACTTCTTTTACATTATGTAATGACCTTTACCTAAGTTCCGGGGTTTTTTGTTTTGTTTTGTTTTTAATTACCATTTGCTTTGCTTGAAATGCCTTTTTCCATCTTTTCAATCTCAGTCGATGTGTCTTTAAGGTAATTGTGTTTTCATGTAGATAGCATATTGATGTATCTTACTTTTAATCCATTCATTTTATATCTTTTTCATCTATTTTTATTTGAAGTAATTACTCATAGTAAAGATGGTCAAGTCTGCTTTTGAACCTATTGGAAGTTAATGGATTCTTCAGTTCTGAGACTTTATGGTTTCTGTTTCTTTGTTGAACTTCTCATTTTGTGTTAGGCATTATTTTCCTAATTTTGATTACGTGTCTTCATGTTCTTGTAGTTCACTAAACTTCCTGAAAGCATTATTTGGAATCCTATGACAATTCATCGATCTCCATTTCATTGCAGTTATTGGAGCTTTATTCATTTCTTTTGGTGGTGTCATCTTTACCTGATTGGAAGAGCAACCTTCTTATTAAGATACTTACATAAGGGATCAAGAACCCCCCAACAAACTTTGCTTTATCATAAATAGTCCTGCGCCAATCAGTTTGGGTTCTTGAAGTATCTCCTGGTAGTGTCCTTGGCCATGGGGGCCTCTTACTATTGTCTGTTTTTATGCAATCCAGTTGTTTACTCCCACCCTTGACCTCAAGATTAAATGCAGTTGGATTAGATATTTGGCTTGGTTACCTGCCCCAGTGAGGCTGAAGAATGGTCTCACTGGTTTGGGGGTTCTTTCATATGGTTACTGGATGGTTGTGCCTGGGTACTATAGCCAACATGTGGTGGTACACTAAGCTTATTTTCCCTGCGGTGGCCTGGGCAACAGGACAAGAGCATGACTAGTTTGTGTAGCTTCTAGGTATTTTTGTCAGCCCTTGTGGTCAGCTGGGGCAAGGTTGGGTTGCAGCAGGTTTGACCATCATCTAGCACCTTTGCATGGGCAAACCAAGCTCTAGGGCCAGTAAAATTCCTTGAGGATTTGAATCAGGCAGAAATGATTGCACTGATTTCCCTGGTTAGAGTGCACCATTAACTTGCAGTTAGCTGGTTGGGATACTTCCTGAATGAACTCACTCTGCGAAGAAAGGAGTGTGGCTATTACAAGCCACTCCCCCTTCCTCAGTCATAGGCAGATTCCCCTCAATCCATATAGTGCAAGACCCCAGTCGGATGTTACCGAGCCTGATGTCACCACTAGGCTATTATTTTTTTCCTCTAGCAGGACCAGAGGCTCAGGGCAGACCTCTCAGCATGGTACTGCACTGAACTAGCAGACAGGTGATAGAGTCACCATGTAGCTGCTTCTCTTACCTTTCTAATAGAGTATCCCCTCATCTCTTTGATGCATGAGGGTACTTCAGGCCCATTCCTCTGTTCTAGGATTCTCTTAGGGGTGTCTTGTCCAGGAATACTCTTGTAAGGGAGAGCAAGGTCAGGAACAACTGATGTCACCATCTGGGTGATATCATTCCTCCTATTGGGTGGGTGTTAACAACCAAAAAATCGTTTAAACATTTGAATACTCTGGCTAACAAGGAATAAAAAATTGTTTTTACCTGCAATCCCATCCTGCAGGGGAAATTACTAATTATTAAAATAGGGCATCCTCAATCATACATATATAATAATGTATATATGCATAATTAAAGAATGCTTTTGATAGTATATTAAGCTAAAAAAACCCGTACCTCACTATTACCACCCGTACACATACCTGTATGTTTAAGAATTGGTTTTGGGTGAGAAGCAAATTTGGAATTTATTTTTAAGTCCAAGGGAAAAGAGGATAAAAGAGCACCAGAATGAACTGAAAAATTGTCTCATGGGGTAGGAGAAAAGATATTCTTGAGTCCTTGAATCTCAAGGAAGAAGTAAATCAAGAAGGAAGAGGTAATTGACTATGTTAAATGCTGGGAAAAGTAAGATGAAGACCACATATTGATCATATTGTCTTCTCTTAATTGCTTCTGCCTTTGGAATTGTGCTTAGAAGAACCTTTACTACTCTAAAATTATATTACTTGCGTACTTACCTTTCTTTGGCTTCATTTTTTATATTCAAATCTATAATCCAGCTGTACTCTACTTATGATGTAATAATTTTCATATAAGCACATTGTTATCCACTTATTGCATAATTTCTTTCCTCACCAGTAGCAAATGTTCAGCTATGACAAGTGCTATATTTTTACATTTTTTTTTTCTCACATAAGACAACTGTGGCTTACCAGGGTTAGATCAGTTGTACAAAGCTTCCTGTTTGAAAGATTGTAGAACCAGGATAACAACTTAGGTTATCTTGGCTTTTCATGTCACTTAGGCCTGTGTATTTCATACAAGTGTAATATGTTAATGGAACTTAGATTTTAAATCTAATACAAATGTCATGACCCCTATATTAGTCTTTTTATCAAACCATTCTTATTTTTAAATATTTAACTAAATTTATCCAAAACCTCATCCTCAAAAATTTAGAAAGGATTGACTTAGGAATATCATATTTCCATTAACAAATTGTATAAAAATGAAAGTTGTTTATTTTCTTTCTGTTATGGCTTACAAATGGAGATTTCTACCCTGGATGAGGATTATTTTTTCTTCCTGATTTTGAATTCTTCCTTGTATTTTATCAATCTTTTTCTCTCTTTATTCACAAATTGAGTTTCCCCAAGGCTCATTTCCTCATTAATAAGTATTTAGTTGGGGAAAAAACTTTTCTTACAGGATATGGAAAATGTTTACAACATCAATTTCCTGAGGTAAAAAGTTGAGGTTTGAAAAGGATGCTTTGAGAATTAGATTCCTTTTACTTTGATCGCATAATAACTACAGATAACTAAATAAAGCTCACATTTCTTAGTAAATGTTTTCAGTTCAGTAAACATTCTTAAAGGAAACATTTACTTCAATAACCAAAACCCACTGTTTTCATTGAAGGTCTAAATTAAAAAAGTACTGTTTCTATTCTGTAAGAAAAGAAAATCCTATTTATTTTTCTACATAGACATTTTGGAACACTTCCCCTTGAAAATACACAAGACTTTATGGATAACAGACCTTCAAGTGAAATGTATTAGTATTCATATCAGCTATGAGAAGGCCAACAGTTTTCCATAGCTGAATCTACTAAGAAATGAGATATGACTTTATTAATTTTTTCCTACTTTATTTTTGACTCATTTGCTTAAATCTGAAGGCACTTAAGGATCTCCACTGTGTCTGAGACTATGTTTGCCAATGTGGTTATGGTGTTTGCTTATTGAAAATTATGGTATTTACTGCAGCTATGGAAACAAATAGTGTATTCCTATCTGAAATTCTAGGTGAGTGTGTTCATTTTTGGTAGGGGTAGGAAGATGTTACTAAATTAGGAAGAAGTTGAAAAGTAAAAACAACATTAGGGGAGAGGCAGATGGAGAGTAGCTTCTCTTGACCATTTGGCCTGAAAAGGAAGTTGAAAAGAGGACATGTGTAAGGAACTATCTGACAAATATGTTCATTATTGTTCCCTTCAATCTTGTACAATGTTAGATGAGCAGATATATGTGTTGATTTACTTACCTTCTTAAAAAAATCTTGCTGTGGATTTATTGAAGCTAACTTCTTCAAGTGCTAACTTTATATTCTTGCATGACAAAAATAGGCTGGAACTGAGTTCTGGAAAGAAGACATGCCCTAAACTCTGATTTGCATCTTGTATCCCACTTATTTAACCCCGGGAAGAATTTGAGTTTTAGAATCCTGATCTAAAATTCTTAAATAGATTGTAGTTGCATGGGATAAGAAATAGTAAACTCCTTACTAATCCAGAATTCTAATGGAGTCTGTGGTCTTTAGTAGGTATGGGAATTATAGATTAGATTAGTTGGAATTGGGAGTTAAAATGAATCAAAGCAGTATATTTGCACATGTATATTTATAATTACCTCTCTGTATACTGTTTTAACCTGCAGGCTTTTTACACAAATCTTTTTTTTTTTTCAATTAAAAAAAATCATTAAAACTTGGGGGAAAATGAGTATGCATATACAGTGTAAGATTATATGAGGATCACTTGGGGTTCTATAAATGAAACAGGTGAGAGAGGGGATTTGTAATTTCACATTCAATGAAAATTTTTGAGGAAATTAAGTGTCCATATTTCAACACATACACAGTGCAAAATGCAAATATAATGCAAGAAAAAGAGTGCTAATTAAGAACAACAGGCCTGGTAATTGTTTTCAGCAGAGTCTCCCACAGAAAATATGGAAAGGCTGATAAAAATGATGCATATATACAAAGCACAAGCCTGTGAAGGATGAACCCTACATTCATAAACTCAGTGTCTTGCACTATAGTATGGGAGAGTGGCGTGGGTGATTTGTTTAAAGTTAAAGAGAAGATAAGGAAGAAATATGACAAATTAACACGTAAGGACATTTGTCTTCATATTTTGAAAATTTATGGAAACATATTAGTGAAGAATAACTTTCTAAAGGAAGATTTTGAATTTACCACAAAAAGAAATAGTTCTATGTGAGAATAACCAGAACAAGAGTGGGTTTAGGGGTCGTCATTGTCAAAATGGTGACATAGTTCTACTTGTGAGAGAAAGCAAAGTCAGGAATCACCTAACAACTATTCATGGACAAGAAACTACTGAGAGAATTGTAGAACACAGGAATTAGGCTGAGGCACCACCATCCACTTGAGAGACCAAAGACAGACTATATTAGAAGGGTAAACTGAACAGCTACACGATGAGCACATTTCCCCTTTCTAGGGCTAACACACCACCATGCAATAGGTCTCCTCTCAGCCTCTCATTCCTCCAGTGGGAAGACAGCCTATGTGTCACTTCCAGTCACCCTTCTCCCAGCATCGTGAATGCCTCTAGCCTCTGCTCTGATTTCACCTTACAGAGCTCATAGTGGATGCTTCAGGGATTAATCCCTGGGAATCTATTTGTGCTAGAAAGAAACAGCTTCCAACAAACAGTACATGGATCTTAGCAGGCTGAGTTTGTATTCATATAGTCCAAGTACTGGTCCCAATTAGTTTTCTTCATCTGCAGATCCAAGCTGGTGATATGCTTTAACCAGGGAAGTCAGTGGGGGTGCAGGTCTGACTATTCTGAGCCCCCAAATGAAGAGTTTTGCTTGCTCTGGAGCCTGTTCTGCCCATGCCGAGGCAGAAGAGCTGAGTCATAACCTCACTACCTACTGATTATGATTTCTGGCCCCCACAATTAGGAAGACTATTCAGGAAATTGAGAATCCGAAGTGGGCCATCACAGACCACCCAGTGTGGCACAAACAACATATGACAGTAAAAATGAGAACACCTACAAACTATAAGGCAAGCAAGTGGACAGAGCTAATTGCACACCCAGCACAGCCAGTGGCTCTATTCAGCCATGGAACATGGTATAGGTCTCCTTGTGTCAAGACAACATTTCAAAGGTACAAAGATAACATACCAAAATTTGTGTGACAGAGCAAAAGCAGTTCTAACAAGGAGGTTCATAATAAACATTCTAATTTTAAGCTTCAAGCAACTAGAACAAATTAAGCTCTCCTAAGTAGGGAATGAAGAAACAATAGAAAAAATATATGTAATTAAGAGCTGATTCTTTGAAAAGATAAATGAATTGATGGACCTTTAGCTAGACTGAAAGGAAAAAAAAAAGACTGAAAATCAGAAATGAAAGAGGAGATACTAATCACCAATACTACAAAAAATGCAAAGGATTAGAGGGGCACCTGGGTGGCTCAGTCAGTTGAGCATATGACTTCAGCTCAGGTCATGATCTCACATTTCACGGGCTTGAGCTCCTCATTGGGCTCTCTGCTGTCAGTGTGGAGTCTGCTTCAGATCCTCTGTCCCACTCACATTGTCTCTTTTCCTCTCTCTCAAAAATATTTTTTTTAGAAAAAAGGATTAGAGACTATGAAAATCAAAAAATGAACAACCTGGAAGAAATGAATTCCTAAAGACATATATAACCTACCAAGACTTAGTTACAATGAAATAGAAAATCTGAACAGACTAATTACTATTAAGGAGAATGAACCAGTAATTAGAAACCTCTCAACAAATAAAAGTCCAGGGGCACCTGCGTGGCTCCGTCGGTTAAGCGTCTGACGTTGGCTCAGGTCATGATCTCGCAGTCTGTGAGTTCAAGCCCCACGTTGGGCTCTGTGCTGACAGCTCAGAGCCTGGAGCCTGCTTCAGATTGTGTGTGTCCCTCTCTCTCTGCCCCTCCCCTGTTCACTCTCTGTTTCTCTCTGTCTCAAAAAGAAATAAATGTTAAAAAAAAAAAAAATTTAAAACAAAAAGGTCCAGGACCAGATTGCTTGAGTGGTGAATTTTATCAAACAATGCAATAAGAATGCTAGCCCTTGTCTAAGTGTTCCTAAAGCTATAAAAGGAAAGAAATATTCCAGACTCATAATGTGAGGCCAGCAGTATCCTATATAAAAACTAGATTAGAGGCCACAAGCAAAGAAAATTACAAGCCCTATCCCTGGTAAACTGAAATGCAAAAATCCTCAACAAAATATTAGCAAACTACATTTAACAACACATCAAAAGGATCACATACCTATTCAAGTGGGATTTATTCCAGGGATGCAAAGATGGTTCAACTTTCACAAGTCAGTCAACATGATATACCATATATACACAAAGAATGATAAAACACATCTTATCTCAATAGATGCAGATAAAGCATTTTACAGAACTTAACATCCATTTATAATAATTATCAACAAAGTAGGTGTAGAATAAAGAGAACTCCATAAAGACCACATATGACAGCCCCACAGCTAACATTATACTAAATGGTGAAAAGTTGAAAGCTTTTTCTCTAAGATTAGGTATAAGACAAAGATGCTCACTCTCTTGATTTATATTTAACATAGTACTGGATGTCCTAGCCAGTGTAGTAAGGCAGGAAAAACGAAATAAAAGGGATCCAAAGTGTAAAGGAAGAAGGAAAAGTGTCCCTATTTGTAGATGACCTACCACATATTGAAAACTGTTAGAACCAAAAAGATTAAACCAAGGACTCAACCAAAAAACAAAAAAAAAAAAACTTTTAGAAATAATAAATCCAATAAAGTTGCAGGATACAAAATCAATGTCCTAAAATATGTTGCATATCTACACATGAATAACAGAAATTAGGAAAATCTTATTTACAATTACATCAAAAAGTATAAATATTAGCTAGGAATAAATTTAACCAAGGAAGTTAAAGGCTTATACACTGAAAACTATAAGATAGTGATTAAAGAAATTAAAGAAGATACATATAATTGGAAAGATATCCCATGTTCATGGATTATAAAGTTAATATTGTTAAAATGTATTACCCAAAGTGATCTACAGACTCATTTTAATCCCTATTAAAATTCTAATGGCATTTTTCATAGAACAATTTTAAAATTTGTGTGGACCCACAACTCGTGCAACCACTGTGGGAAACAATATGGAGGTAATTCAAAAGGTTAAAAAGAGAACTACCCAAAATCCAGCAATCACATTACAGTTTATTTACTAAAAGAATACAAGAACACTAATTCAAAGGGATATAGGCACCCTTATGTTATAGTAGCATTATTTACAACAGCCAAGATAGGGAAGCCTCTCAAGTGTCCAACGATTAATGAGTGGATAAAGATGTGGAATATGTATGTACGTATGTAGGTATACACACATATAATAAAATACTATTCAGCCATATAAAAGAATGCAATCTTACCATTTGCAATGACATGGATGGAGCTAGAGAACATAATGCTAAGTGAAGTAAGTCAGAGAAAGAAAAATAACCTATGCTTTCACTCATACGTGGGATTTAAGAAACAAAAAAAAATGAGCAAAGGGGAAAAAGAAAGACAAACCAAGACACAGATTCTTATTAATTATAGAGAACTGATGGTTACCAAAGGGGAGATAGGTGGAGGGTTTGGTTACATAGGTGATGGGGGTTAAGGAGCCACACTTGTCTTTATGAGCACTGAGTGATATATGCAAATGTTGAAACACTATACTGTACACCTGAAACCAATATAATACTTACATATTGGGATTAAAATAAACACTTTTTTTAGGAAAAAGTCTGGAAAACCTCCAAGAGCATGGAGGGTAAAGAACACCCTACTAAATAATTAATGGGTCAACCAGGCAATTAGAGAAGAAATTAGAAAATATATGAAAACAAATGAAAATGAAAATACAACAATCCAAATGCTTTGGGATGCAGCAAAGGCAGTCCTGAGGGGAAAATACATTGCAATCCAGGCCCATCTCAAGAAAAAGAAAAATCCCAAATACAGTATCTAACTGCACACCTAAAGGAAATAGAAACAGAACAGCAGAGATACCCCAAACCCAGCAGAAGAGAAAGAATAAAGATCAGAGCAGAAATAAACAATATAGAATGTAAAAAAACTGTAGAGCAGATCAATGAAACCAAGAGTTGGTTATTTGAACAAATAAAATTGATAAACCTCTAGCCAGGCTTCTCAAAAAGAAAAGGGAGATGACCCAAATAGATAAAATCATGAATGAAAATGGAATTATTACAACCAATCCCTCAGAAATACAAGCAATTATCAGGGAATACTATGAAAAATTATATGCCAACAAACTGGACAACCTGGAAGAAATAGACAAATTCCTAAACACCCACACGCTTCCAAAACTCAAACAGGAGGAAATAGAAAGCTTGAACAGACCCACAACCAGTGAAGAAATTGAATCAGTTATCAACAATCGTCCAAAATAAGAGTCCAGGACCAGATGGCTTCCCAGGGGAATTCTACCAGACATTTAAAGCAGAGATAATACCTATCCTTCTCAAGCTGTTCCAAAAAATAGAAAGGGAAAGAAAACTTCCAGACTTATTCTATGAAGCCAGAATTACTTTGATTCCTAAACAAACAGAGACCCAGTAAAAAAAGAGAACTACAGGCCAATATCCCTGATGAATATGGATGCAAAAATTCTAAATAAGATACTAGAAAATCAAATTCAACAGCATATAAAAAGAATTATTCACCATGATCAAGTGGGATTCATTCCTGGGCTGCAGGGCTGGTTCAACAATCGTAAATCAATCAATGTGATACATCACATTAATAAAAGAAAAGAACCACATGATCCTGTCAATCGATGCAGAAAAAGCATTTGACAAAATTCAGCATCCTTTCTTCATAAAAACCCTCGATAAAGTCGGGATAGAAGGAACATACTTAAACATCATAAAAGCCATTTATGAAAAGCACATATCTAATATCATCCTCAATGGGGAAAAACTGAGAGCTTTCTCCCTGAGATCAGGAACACGACAGGGACGTCCACTCTCACTGCTGTTGTTTAACATAGTGTTGGAAGTGCTAGCGTCAGCAATCAGACAAAAAAGGAAATCAAAGGCATCAAATATGGCAAAGATGAAGTCAAGCTTTCACTTTTTGCAGATGACATGATATTATTACATGGAAAACCCGGTAGACTCCACCAAAAGTCTGCTAGAACTGATACATGAATTCAGCAAAGTTGCAGGATACAAAATCAATGTACAGAAATCAGTTGCATTCTTATACACTAATAATGAAGCAACAGAAAGACAAATAAACTGATCGCATTGACAATTGCACCAACAAGCATAAAATACCTAGAAATAAACCTAACCAAACATGTAAAATATCTGTATGCTGAAAACTATAGAAAGCTTATGAAGGAAATTGAAGAAGCTATAAAGAAATGGAAAAACATTCCGTGCTCATGGATTGAAAGAATAAATATTGTTAAAATGTCAATACTACCCAAAGCTATCTACACATTCAATGCAATCCCAATCAAAATTGCACCAGCACTCTTCTCAAAGCTAGAACAAGCAATCCTAAAATTCGTATGGAAGCACAAAAGGCCCTGAATAGCCAAAGTAATTTTGAAGAAGAAGATCAAAGCAGGAGGCATCACAATCCCAGACTTTAGCCTCTTACTGCAAAGCTGTAATCATCAAGACAGCATGGTATTGGCACAAAAACAGACACATAGACCAATGGAATAGAATAGAAACCCCAGAACTAGACCCACAAAAGTATGGCCAACTCATCTGTGACAAAGCAGGAAAGAATATCCAATGGAAGAAAGACAGTCTCTTTAACAAATGGTGCTGGGAGAACTGGACAGCAACATGCAGAAGGATGATATTAGACCACTTTCTTTCACCATTCACAAAAACAAACTCAAGATGGATAAAGGACCTGAATGTGAGACAAGAAACCATCAAAACTCTAGAGGAGAAAGCAGGGAAAAACCTCTCTGACCTCAGCTGCAGCAATTTCTTACTTGACACATCCCCAAAGGCAAGGGAATTAAAAGCAAAAATGAACTATTGGGACCTCATGAAGATAAAAAGCTTCTGCACAGCAAAGGAAACAATCCACAAAACTAAAAGGCAACCAACGGAATGGGAAAAGATATTTGCAAATGACATATCGGACAAAGGGCTAGTATCCAGAATCTATAAAGAGCTCACCAAACTCCACACCCAAAAAACAGATAATCCAATGAAGAAATGGGCAGAAAACATGAATAGACACTTCTCTAAAGAAGACATCCAGATGGCCAACAGGCACATGAAAAGATGCTCAATGTCTCTCCTCATCAGGGAAATACAAATCAAAACCACACTCAGATATCACCTCAGGCCAGTCAGAGTGGCCAAAATGAACAAATCAGGAGACTATAGATGCTGGAGAGGATGTGGAGAAACGGGAAACCTCTTGCACTGTTGGTGGGAATGCAAATTGGTGCAGCCACTCTGGAAAACAGTGTGGAGGTTCCTCAAAAAATTAAAAATAGACTTACCCTATGACCCAGCAGTAGCACTGCTAGGAATTTACCCAAGGGATAGAGGAGTACTGATGCATAGGGGCACTTGTACCCCGATGTTTATAGCTGCACTCTCAACAATAGCTAAATTATGGAAAAAGCCTAAATGTCCATCAACTGACGAATGGATAAAGAAATTATGGTTTATATACACAATGGAATGCTACGTGGCAATGAGAAAGAATGAAATCTGGCCTTTTGTAGCAACGTGGATGGAACTGGAGTGTTATGCTAAGTGAAATAAGTCATACAGAGAAGGACAGATTCCATGTTTTCACTCCTATGTGGATCCTGAGAAACTTAACAGAAGACCATGGGGGAGGGGAAGGAAAAAAAATGGTTAGAGAGGGAGGGAGCCAAAACATAAGAGACTCCTAAAAACTAAGAACAAACTGAGGGTTTATGGGGGGTGGGAGGGACAGGGGGTGGGTGATGGGTATTGAGGAGGGCACCTGTTGGGATCAGCACTGGGTGTGTATGGAAACCAATTTGACAATAAATTTCATATTAAAAACATAAAAATAAGAACGTTTTTTAAAGCCCCAAGTAGTCCAAGTAACCTTGAGAAAGAAGAATAAAGGCAGAAGTATAATACTCCTTTATTTCAAACTGTCTTATAAGCTTATACCAATTAAAAGAGTGGTATTGGCATAAAAACAGATGTATTGATCAATGGAATGGAAGAGAATCCAGAAATAAACCCACAAATGTAGGGTCAAATAATTTATGACACAGGAGCTGATAAATTAGTAAATTAGATATCCACAAACCACAGAATGAAACTACAATCTTATATAAAAAACAAAATTTTAAAATTGATTAAAGACTTAATGTAAGACATGACACCATAACATTTCTAGAAGAAAACATAGGCAATTATCTTCTTGACATGAGCCTTGGTGATGATTTTTTGAATCCAACAAAGGCAAAAATGAACAAGTGAGATTTCATTACACAAAAAAGCTGCTGCACAGCAAAGAAATCCATCAAATGGCAGCCTACTGAGTAGGCAAAAATATTTACAAGTTATGTATCAGATAAGGGACTAATAAGACAAAATATGTAACATATCTCAACAACAAAAACAATCTGATTAAACAAAGGGCAAAATATCTGAATAGACATTTTTCCAAAGACTACACATAGATCCTCACCATCACTAATTAGGGAAATGCTAATCAAACCAGAATGGGGTATCTACTCAGACCTGTAAGAATGGCTATTATTAAAAATACAACATATAAGTGTTGATGAGGATGTGTAGAAAAGGTAACCTTCATTCCTGTCGGTGGGAAAGTAATTTGGTGTATACATTATAGAAAACAGTATGGAGGTACCTCAACAGAATTAAAAAATATAACTACCATGTGATCCAACAATTCCACTTTGAAGAGGTGAAAGGAAGTTATCTGAAAAAAAATAAAATTATTAACATGAAATGATTATATATACACCACCATGTTCACTGTATCATTATTTACAATAGCCAAGATATGGAAACAACCTGAGTGCCCACTGATGGATTAGTTGATAAAGATGTTATACATATGATAGGATATTATTTAGCCATAAAAAGTTAAAATGTGCCATTTGCAGCATAGATGGATTTCAAGGGCATTTGCCAAGTGAAGTTAAGTCAGGTAGAGATAAATACTGTGGAATGTAAAAAAACAAACAAGAAACCCTCATAGATACAGGAATATATGGGTGATTGTTGGAGATTACTGGAATATTTGGGTTTTGTCTTTTTAAGTTTAAATAAATAGAATACTTTATATTAAAAATATGGCACCTGTAATCCTTTCAAAATAATTTTCTTAAAAAATTCACCTACATAAAGGATTAGTGGCCTTGAAGCTGCTGCTTCTACTGTACCCAGGTTGGAAAATTAATTTTTAGCCCAACTTATTGCTGAGTAGAGCTTAAGGCCTTCCAACTAGGGAACCTTACCATAGCAAATGGAAAGCTGCAAGGCCCATCCAATAGCCCTGCTTACAGTGGCACTTTAACAGAGAACATAGCTTGTGGTTCCCCCCACCTGCAGAGCAAAACTGGTGGTCTCACTTGATCAGGGAATTCAGTGTACACTGTTGCCTGATCAGAGCCATGAGACAACAAACAACAAGCCATACAGGCCCCAGGTCTTCTGCTGCTGCCCTGCCCATTCAGGGAAGCTTCACATAATGCTGATTATACTACCCAGACATGACCATCTAATAAATTTGACCAGATGACTAAGGCAACTGAAACCCATTCTACAGCCTCATTTGGGCAAGGGACCAAATTAGCAGTCCTATCCAACTCTTTTCAGCCAGTGACACACTCTCTCACACTCTACAACAAGAGTGACCATTTGAATTGCCCTAAAATAAACAATAGTCATGGGTACCACCTGGCCAAGGACATTACAATCAGACATATTTAGAACCGAAACTGAACAAACTCGTAGAGAATTGTCTCTGATAAAGAGAACCTGCCAAGTCTGGAAGAGGGAGACCACTTACTCAGATGCTCAAATAACAACATAAGGGATCAAGGATCTTGAAAAAATGAGATAATTATGACACTGCCAAAGGAAATTTAAAAAGCTGTAATAACTGATACTAAAATAAAGATGTATGAAGTCTCAATTCAGAATAATCTTCTTTTAAAACTTCGGTGAACTATAAGAACACAAACTAAATTAGGAAAATAATGCATGAACCAAGTTAGAAGTTTGAGATGCTATCAACACACATACATACATATAAATCTAGAGCTCGGAAATACAGTAAATGAACTAATCTATTACTTAGAGAGATTCAAAAGCTGATTTGATCATGCAGAAGAAAGAAGTGCTGACCTGAAAAAGCATTTGAAATTATCCATCATCAGAGCAGTAAAAAGAAAAACAAAACAAAAGTGAAGAAAGCTTAGGAACTTATGAACACAATGAAAAGAAACAATATTTGCATCATTGGAATTTCAGGAGGTGAAGAAAAAGATAAAAGGAAAGAAAGTATATTTTAAACAGTATTAGCTGACAACCTTCTCAAAGCTGAGGAGGGAAATAGACATCCAGATTCATGAGGCCCAAAGAACCCAATGGAGACATGGATAAGGCTATACCAAGACATAATTAATTTAAAATTCTTTGACTTCTGACAAAACAGCAAGAGAAAAGAGGGAGGTTACCTATGAGGGAACCCTCACAATAAGACTGTCTACAGATGTCTCAACAGAAACTTTTCAGTCCAGAGAAGATGACAATATTCAAAATACTGAAAGAAAAAAAATAACAACCAAGAATTCTATGCATGTCAAAACTTTCTGTCTCAATTTCTGAAGGAAAGTATTCACCAAAAAAAAAAAAAAAAAAAAGTTGAGGGAATTCATCACTTCTAATCCTGCCTATAAAAAAAGCTATAGAATTGAATGGAAATAAAAAGGAAGCTAATTGAGTCTTAAAAAAACATTAGAAGGCAATATAAAAGTTACTGGTAATGGAAATATGTAGTGAAAGTTGAATTTTGTATTATGGAAATGAGGGTATATAATTCAGTTACAACTCTATTTAAATAACATTAAATGTAGTTATGTTTATTTTTATGACAATATTATATTATTAGACAATATAAAAATATGTAAATTCTAACATCACTAACCTAAAAAAGTGAGGGAAGTAAAAGTCAAAAGTATAGAAATTCCACTGCAATTAAGTTATTAGTTTAAAATAGAAGGTTATGATTTTAAGATATATTATGTAAGCCTCACTATAACCATAGAAACCTGTAATGATCAGACAAAAGAATATGATCAAGAAGTCAAAGCATACTGATACCACAAGATATCAAAACACAAAAAGAGTGGGATAAAAAAAATAAACAATGGACTCACAAAAAACCACAAAACAATAAACAAACTGTTCATAGTAAATCCTTTCAGTAATTGCTTTCAACCTAAATGTATTAAAAATTTTAATCAAAAGGCATAGAGGGATGCGTGGGTGGCTCAGTTGGTTGAGCTTCCAACTGCAGCTCAGGTTATGGTCTCACGTTTTATGAGTTCAAGCCCCACATTGGGCACTGTGCTAACAGCTCAGAGCCTGAAGCCTGCTTCAGATTCTGTGTCTCCCTCTCTCTCTGCCCATCCCCAGCTCACACTCTCTCTCAAAAATAATGAATAAACTTGTTTTAAAATGACATAGAATGACTAAATGGAAAACAAAAAAACAAGATCCAAGAAGGTGCGGCCAACAAGAGACTCATTTTAGTTTTAAAGACCAACATAGAGAGCGAAGTAATGGAAAAACTCATTTCAATGTTAACCACTGAAAAAGCAGATGTAGCTATACTTATATTAGACCAAATAAACTGTAAAAATAGTAAAAGATCCAATAAAAGTCATTAAATAATGCTAATGGTGTCAATCAAGATATAACAACTAAATATTTATGTGCTGAACATCAGAGCACCTAAATACATAAGGCATAAACTTAGATAAAAGGAAAATCAAATAATAGTACAATAATAAAGACTTTAATACTCCACTGTCAATGATGAATATTACAACCAGACAGAAAATCAATTAGTAAATAGCAGATATGAACAACACTAGAGACCAAATGGACCTAACAGACATATACAGAACATACATCTGATAACAGGAGAATACAGACATATCTTGGAGATATTTGGGGTTCAGTTCCAGATCACCATAGTAAAGTGATTATTGAAAAATGTGTCAAATGAATTTTTGGTTTCTCAGTGTATATGAAAGTGTTTACACTATAGTGTAGTTTTAATAAATGTGCAATAGCATGTTGTCTTAAAAATGCATACCTTAATTAAAAAATATCACTAAAATTTCTGAACTTTCAGGGAGTCATAAACACTGGTGATAGGACTCCATAGCAAGTAAAGTATTAATGTGAAAGTTGAAATATTGAGAGAATTACCAAAATATAACATAGAAATACCAAGTGATGTTGCTGTTGAAAAACTGATGCCAGTAGACTGGTTTGACTCTGGTTTACACAAACCTTCTATAAAAAGATAGATAGATAGATAGATAGATAGATGGATAGAGATAGAGATATATTACATGTGAAGTACAATAAAGCAAACAATAAAATGAGGTATGCCTATACACATTTTCTCAAGTACACACTGAACATTAACTGGGTGTGTCCATGTTAGGCCACTAAACAAGTCTTAGCAAATTCAGGAAGACTGAAATCATACCAGGTGTCTTCTCTAACCACAGTGGTATGAAACTGGAAATAAATAAAAAGACCAAAACAAGAAAATTCTAGAATGCATGTATGTTAAGCAACTTTCTCCTCAACAACCAATGGATAAAAAAAGAACTGAAAGGACAAATAAAAAAGTATCTTGAGACAAACAAAAATGGAAACACCACATATCAAAACATAGGATGCAACAAAGCAGTTGCAAGAGGAAAGTTCCTAACAATAAATACCCACATTACAAAAAAAGATCCCAAGTAAACAACCTAAGTCTTCCCCTTAAAAAATGGAACAAAATGAGCCCAGAATTAGGAAGAGAGAAAAAAAATCAAAATTAAAGTAGATAAAAATAAAATAAGAACACAGGAAAAGAAAAGTTTGACCAAACCAAGAATCATTTCTTTGAAAATGTAAACCATCTTGGCAAACTTTAATTTAGACTAACCAAGGAGAAAAGACAGAACCCATACGAACAAAACTAAAAATGAGAAAGGAGACATTACAACAGCTAACATAAAAACATAAAGGATCAGTGCACCTGGGTGGCTCAGTTGATTAAGCATCCAACTCTTAATTTTGGCTCAGGTCTGATCCCATAGTTTGTGGGGTCAAGCCCTTCAATGGGCCCGGCACTGGTAGCTCAGGTCCTGCTTGGGATTCTCTCTCTCCCTCTCTCTCTTCCCTTCCCCCACTCAGATGAACACACTCTCAAAATAATAAACTTTAAATATATAATAAATGATCATAAGAGTCCACTATCATCAACATATGCAACAACATGAACTAGCAGAAGTGAAAAATTCTTAGAAACATACAGCCTACAAGAATGAATCAGAAAGAATTTTTTAAATCTAGTAAGAGACTGAGTCAATAGTAAGGATATTGGATCAGTAATCAAAAACCTCCCAACAAAGGAAAACCCAAGATCAGAAAGCTACACTGATTAATTTTATCAAACACCTATGTAAGAATTCACACCAATCCTCAACATTTAAAAAAATAATAAGCAGAGAACATTTCTAAACTCATTTTATAAGGCCAAAATATCCCTAATTTCAAAGCCAGAACAAGTCTCTATTGGAAAACTACAGACCAATTTTCTTGATCAATATGGATGCAAAAATTCCCAATAAAATACTAACAAATTGGATTCAGCAGGGCATTAAAGTATCACTCACCATAATCAAATGAGTATAATGCCTGGGATACAAGGATGTTTCAACCACCACAAATCAATCAATGGGATACATTAACAAAATAAATGAAGAACTATATGGCCATTACAAGAGAAATTCAAAAAGTGATAAAATTCAACATCCATTCATGATTAAAACCACTTAAATTAGGATATAAACAACAAACCTCAGTGTAAAAAGGTCTTATATGACACACTTCCAGATAACATACTCAATGCAGAAAAGTTGAGAGCTTTTTCTCTAATATTATGAACAAAACAGGGGTTCCCACTTACCACTTTTATTCGACACAGTATTGGAAATCCTTGCCAGAGCAATTAGTCAAGAAAAAGAAATAAAATTAATGAGAATTGAAAAGGAAGAAGTAAAATTGTCTCTCTTTGTAGATGACATGATTTTATATGTTGAAAATCCCAAAGAATACACAAAAACAAATCCAGTAAAGTTAAAGGATACAAATTGAACATACAAAAATTATTAGCATTTGTATACACTAACAGCGAATTATCTGAAAAAGAATATTTTCCCATTTACAATAGCATCAAAAAGGACAAAAAAAATTAGGAATAAATTTAACTGAGGAAGTAAAAAGATCTCTGCTCTTAAAACCAAAATGCATTAATGAATGAAAGCAAATATGCATATGAATGTAAATGTATCATCTGTTCATAGACTAGACGAATATTTTTAAAATGTCAATACTACCAAAAGCGATCTATAGATTCAATGTGATGCCTGTCATGATCTATCACGATCTATTGAGATCTTAATGGCATTTTTTTTCTACAAAATCAGCAAAAACTATCCTAAAATTTATTCGGAACCACAAAAGATGTTGAATTTCCAAAACAATCCTAAAAAGAAGACCAGAATAGGAGAGTTCAGACGTCCTGATTTCAAACTATACAACAATGCCATAGAAATCAAAACAATGTGGTACTAAGTAATTAGACTTAACCAAGAAGGTAAAAGACCTATGCTGTGACAACTCACACACTGATGAAAGAAATTGAAGGCAGCACAAACAAATGTCAAGATAATCTGTATTCATGGACTTGAAAAATTAATTTTGTAACAATGTCCACACTACCCAAAGCAGTCTATGGGTTCAGTGTAATCCTTTTCAAAATGCCAACAGCATTTTTTGTAGAACTAGAATAATAGTAAAATTTCTATGAATCACAAAAGTTCCCAAATAGCCAAAGCAAACTTGAGAAAGAACAAGGCTGGAGGTATCACAATGCCAGATTTGAAAATAAACTACAAAGATGTAGTAATCAAAACAGTATGGTACTGGCACAAAAAGTGGACACATAAATATGTGGAACAAAACAGTCCAGAAAGAAAACCACATTTATATGGTCAAGTAATATACAACAAAGAAATCAAGAATATACAATAGGGAAAATACAATCTGTATAATGGTGCTGGAAAAACTGGACAAATACACATAAAGGAACAAAACTGGCCCACTTTCTCACACTATACACAAAAATAAACTCAAAATGGATTAAAGAGCTAAATGTGAGACCTGAAACCTTACAACTCTTAGAAGTAAAAAAAAAGGCAGTTATCTTTTTAACAACAGTCTTAGCAATATTTTTCTAGATTGTCTCCTCAGGCAAGGGAGATAAAACCAAAAATAAACTATTGGGACCACACCAACATAAAAAGCTTTTTTACAGCGAAAGAAATCATAAAAACTGATAAGAAAATTATTAAATAGGAGAAGATATTCATAAATATTTGATAAAAAAGTAATATTAAAATAAAGAGCTTATAAAACTCAAAACCAAATGCTAATCATCCAGATGAAAAATGGGCAGAGGACCTGAATAGGCCTTTTTCCAAAGAAGACCTACAGATGGCCAACAGACACACAAAAAGATGATCAACATGACTAATCATCCAAGAATTTCAAATTGAAATCACAATGAGAGATTACCTTACACCTCTCAGAAAGGCCAGAATCAAAAGGACATGAAATAAGTGTTGGCAAGAATGTGGAGGCAAAGGAACCCTGGTGCACTGTTGGCAGGAATGCAAATTGGTGCAACCATTGTGGAAAAAATTATGGAGGTTTCCCAAAAAGCACAAAGTAGAAATGCCACATCATCCAGTAATTCCACTACTATTTACCCAAAGAAAATGAAAACACTAGTTTGAAAAGATATATGGACCCTGTGTTTATAGCATCATTATTTACAATAACCAAGATATTGAAGCAATCCAAGGGTTCTTCCATAGATGAATGGATAAATAAGATGTGGAATATTATTTAGCAATTAAAAAGAATGAGATATATTTGCAACAAGTATGGACCTAGAGGGAATTAGGTAAAGTGAAATAAGTCAGACAAAGAAATATGCCATATGACTTCACTTATATGTGGAATCTAAAAAACAAAACAAAAAGCAGAAACAGCCTCCTAAATAGAACTGATGATGGTGAAAGGAGAGAGGGGGTGGAAGGATGGGCAAAATTGGTGAAGGGGAGTGAGAGATACAGGCTTCTAGTTATGAGATGAATAAGTCATGGGGATAAAAGGCACAGCACTGGATATATTCAGTGGTATTGTAATGGTCTTGTATGATGACAGATGGTGGGTATACTTGTGAGCATGATGTATAATGTCAAATCACTCCGTTCTACACCTGAAACTAATGTAACATTGTTTGTCAGCTGTACTTCAAGTAAAAAAATAAATACAACAGCAAAAGGAGGAGTATAGTACTGGCATTAAAAAAAGACATATGGATGGAGTGCCTGGGTGGCTCAGTTGGTTAAGCATCCAACTCTTGATGTTGGCTCAGGTTTTGATCTCACAGTTTTGTGCATTTGAGTCCTGCATTGGACTCTGCTCTGACAGATACTGCTTGGGATCCTCCCGTTCTTTCTTTGCCCCACCCCCTGCTTAGTCTCTTTGTCTCTCAAAATAAATAAACTTAAAAAAAGATATATAGATCAATGGAATATAATTGAGAGCCCAGAAGTAAACCCAAGAAATATGTTCAACTAATAGGATCAGGATTCCAAGAATACTTACTGGAGAATAGACAGTCTCTGAAGTAAATGGTGCAGTGACAATTGGATACACACATGTCAAAGAACAGAACTAGACACTTATCTTATACCATTCACAAAAATTTACTTGAAACAGATTAAAGACTGAAATATAAGATCTGAAACCATGAAATTTATGAAAGAAAACTGGAAAGAAATCTCCTTAACATGGATCTTGGCACTGACACTTTGGATATGACACCTAAAGTACAAGCAACAAAATAAAAAATAAGTTGGGCTACATTAAACTAAAAAGCTTCTGCACAGCCCAATAAACTTTCAACAAAGTAAAAGGACAACCTATGGAATGGGAAAAAATAATTGCAAAACATATCTGATAAGGAGTTAATACCAAAATATATAAAGAACTACAACTCAATAGCAAAAAACTAACAAAAATATCCTATTTAAAAAATGGGCAACATAGCTGAACAGATATTTTTCCAAAGGCAATACACAAATGGCCAACAGGTACATGAAAAGATACTCACTATTCATTAGGGAATACTAGTCATTAGGGAAATACAAATCTAAACCACAATGAGAGATTACTTCATGCCTGTTAGAATTGCCATCACCAAAAAGACAAGAGATAGCCAGTGCTGGTGAGGATGTTGAGAAAAAGGGAATCCTTTTGCCTTGTTGCTGGAATTGTAAAGTGATACAGCCACTATAGAAAAAAGAATGAAGTATCCTCAAAAAATTAAAAATAGAACTATTTTATAATCCAGCAGTTCCACTTCTGAGAATATAGTCAAAGAAATTAAATATGTAAACTATCATTTAATGAGTTCTATTTCTTTTTTCCATTTCTGATCATTTATATCATTATGTGAATTTTACTTTCATCTAACTTTTTAAAAATGTTGGCATAACCTTCTCATGTGCACCCCCACATGTATAGTAATAGTATTCACCATAGTCAAGACATGGAAAAAACAGACAGATAAGTGGATAAAGAAGCTATGGAATATATAATATGGAATATATAATGTAAATATTATATATAAAATGGAATATATACATTTTATATAATGTATATGTATATATACACTTATGTATATATACATTTATATAATATATAATGTGGAATATTATAATATATAATATGGAATATTACTCAGACATAAAAACAAAAAAATTCTACCATTTGTGACAACATGGATGGACCTTGAGGACATTAAGTGAAATAAGGCAGACAGACAATAGTGTATAAACTCACTTACATATGGAATCTAAGAAAAGAAAAAAGACACCCACAGGGGCATGGGGGGGGCAGGAAGCAAGCTCATGACGAAAGTCATCAGTTTTATGGTTATCAGAAGTGCGGGAAGAGGAAAAGGGAACTTGGGAAAATATCTTCAAAAAGCACAAGCTTCAAGTTCTAAGATAAATAAGTACTGGTGATGTATAGCATGAGGACTATAGTTAACAACTTTCATATGTATCATACAGCAGAATTAAGAGTAAAACCTTAGAGTTCTCATCACAAGAAAAGTTCTCATCACAAGAAAAGTTTTATTCCTTTTTGGCTGTTTCTTTTTAATGTGTCTCTATGAGATGATGGATGCTAATTACACTTACTGTAATCATTTCCTAATAAATGTAAGTCATTATGCTGTCCACCTTAAGCTTATGCAGTGATGTATGTTAGCTATTTCTCAATAAAGCCGGAAAACATTAATTTAATGACAATTAAACAAGATGTCATTTCAAATGCAAATTTTGACTCTGCATAAGACCAGGAGACTGACATGCAATGGTGCCTCACTAATGACTTGAGAGTTTTGCTACGTCATTAAAAAACTAAACATATATGTAAAGTGTTTAAACATCTGTGTGGTTACTAACCTAGATTCATGTCTGTTTTCATATTTTCTTTAAATAATATTTTAATCTTTAAGAACTATTTTGATTATATGTAATATTTAGGTAATCTCTTTTTAACACATATTTATTCTTTTATAATCCATTCACCCAAAGAAGTTGCTGGTCTGTAAATGTTTAAGACCTCTCTATCATTATCTGACAGATAAATTCCTATGTTCATTCATATGTACTCTTTTTTCACTTCTCTATTTTAAATTCATATGGAAATTTATGTTTCTTCCTAACTTCTGTTAAGAGTTTGTTAGCTTTCTGTGAAACTTTGAATGGCTTAAATTATCTCACTTTTGATATAAGGAGAAATGAGAAGATGGAAGGAATGTACACTATTACAGATGTAGCATAGATCAAAATGTAAGAAATTGTTACATCAACATATTTGAAAAATAATGTGAAAAGAAAATTCATGGAATGATATAAATGATCAGAAATGGAAAAAAAGAAATAGATCTGTATTGAAACAATAGTTTGTTTTTTTTTTTCCCACAATGAAAACATCAGACACAAATGGTTTTATGGGTGAGTTATGTTGAACATAAAGGAAGTCGTTTCTGTATTACACAAACATTTTCAGACAATACTGAAATACAGAAATGAAATCCCATTTCATTTTACAAGTAATATACTTCTGGCTCCCAAATCAATCAAGGACAGTATATAAAAGGACAATAACGGCCAGTCTCACTCATGAACATTGATGCCATATCCTAAATAATTAATAAACAAAATACAATAATGTATAAGAAGGTAACATAAACTGAAAACTTTGTTTTATTCTACGAATTCAAGTTAGGTTCAACATTAGAAAATATATTAGAAATCACTACTTTACAGTTTAAAAAGAAAAAGACATGGTTATTTCAGTGTATAATGTATCTATACCATACATTTGGTGCTCAGTTTTTCTCGCTATTCAATTTTTTTTCTCTTGCCTTAAATTTAAAAGCAAGTCTGAAACTGGGAGAAGTGTGATCTTTTCAATAAATGGTGCTTATTCAACTAGATATCCACATGGGGGAAAAAAATCCTAATCCTTATCTTACATTGTACATAGTATCAAGTCCTGATGCCTCCTAACTCTAAGCATGGAAGCAAACAACATGAGAGAAAATGATTTGCATAGACAGTGGTATATTATTTAATAAAGAGCTAACAAGATAGAAAAAGATCAATAAGTAGACTACATTAAAATTAGAATTTTCTGTCTGTAAAAAAGATATAAAACTCTGTTATCAGTGTCCGGTTTAAAGAGCTTGGAAATCATCACCCTTATTCTTAAAACAAGAAAAAAAATCTAACTGAAAATAAATGACTTTTCTTGGAACCATCAGAGAACTGAGATTGCAGGGCAAACCTCTATCCTGAAATCTGGAGATAGATAGACAAATCCAGAGTTGCACAGCTGAGATCTCCTTATCCAGTAGAAACATGTAAATGGTATTTTGACCAGCTGCTGGAGGGGAAGCATAGATAAGAAGGAGAGGGAGAAATTCTAGCTCCAAACTCGAGGAGTCATCACAATTTCATGAGTTTTACTTCAAGGAACTTCACCAAGTTCCAATAGTGAGGAGCTGAGAAAGATCTTGTGATTTAGGCAAGGAGAGAGGAGGAATATTCACTGTGTAATATTACCAAAACATTCTCCCTACAAAAGCCTATTCTCTAGGGAAAAAGACATTACCAGAGACTTATCCCAGCTGGGGAAGGACATCCATCCCACTGCACTCCCTGTTAGACTTCATGTCTTACTAAGAGAGTAGAAAAAATTGGTAATGCTGGAGAAACACTTGTGAAGGTCATCTCAGATACAGCCCCACTAAAAGTCTAAGAGTCTTAAGATTATAAAGTCTTTCCCTTCCCCTACACCTTATCATCACACCAACAAGTCTTTAGCCTCCTAGCAGTGAATTAAAGCTGAAAGGGCTGCAAGATATAAACTCTCTCTGAGAAGGAATACTTAGGGAATTCTACATAAAGAGGTAAGACAAAATCAAGGAAACTAAAGCCTCTGGCTGTTACAGCTACAACATTCAAAATAGCCAAACTCCTAGCTAAACTCTCAAATTCTCACATGTGTTCAGCTTATTTACCTCAGTTTCTGTCATCAGATACAAAATGTCTGGCTTTCAACAACAGCAAAAAATCACAAAACCAGCCAAGAGCCATGCAGAAAACCGAAAAAAAAAAGCCTAAAGAGACAAAACATCAGAACTAGACTCAGATATGATACAGATGTTAGAATATTCAGAGAGGGAATTTAAAGTAACTATGAATATGATACTAAGGGCTTTAACAGCAAAAGTAGAAACATGCAAAAAAGAGATGTGAATATAGCATAGAGATGGAAAATCTAAGAAGATATTAAAAGGAATTGCAGGAGGGAAAACGAAACAGAAATGAAGAATGGACTCATCAGTGGACTGCACATGGCCAAAGAGATAATCAGTGAGCTTAAAAATATGTCAATAGAGGGGTGCCTGGGTGGCTCAGTTGCTTAAGCATTGTACTCAATTTTGGCTCAGGTTATGATCTCACAGTTTGTGAGTTTAAGCCCCATTTTGGGCTCTGTGCTGACAATGTGGAGCCTGCTTGAGACTCTCTCGTTCACTCTCTGCCCCCTCACCCCCTCACAATCTCTTCATCTCTCAAAAAATAACCATTAAAAAATGTGTCAATAGAAACTTCATAAAACTGAAATGCAAAGAGAAAAAAACTATACAACGACTGTGGGATGATTTTGAAAGGTACACCATATGTGTTCTTAGAGTAAGAGAAGAAGAAAAGGAGAGTAGAAGAAATATTTAAAGCAATATCAGAGGGCATTTTGAAATTAATGGCAGACACCAAATCACAGCTCCAGGAAACTCAGGGAACACCAATCAGGATAAATATAAAAATATCTACACCTAGGTACATCATGTTTAAGTTATAGAAAACTAAAGACAGAGAAAACCTTAAACGAAGCCAAAGGAAAATAAACTTCTTACCTATAATAGGAACATAGATAAGAATCACATTGGATTTCTCATTAGAAATCGTGCCACCAATAGGAACGTGGGGTGAAATATTAAAAATAAAGGAAAGGGGCACTTGGATGGCTCAGTTGGTTAAGCTTTTACCTCTTGATTTTGGCTCAGGTCATCATCTCATAGTCATGGGATTGAGCACCATGTTGGACTCTGCACTTACCATGTGGATCTTGCTTGGAATTGTCTCTCCCTGTCTCCCGGCCTGGCCTCATGCACAGGGACTTTCTCTCGCTCTCTCTCAAAAAATAACATTTAAAATGTTGAAGGAAAAAAACCCAAGAATCCTAGAATTATGTATTCAACAGAATTATTCCTCAAAGGAATTGGAGAAACAAATGTTTTTTTAAAAAAATATTAATTTTCATTTTGATCTTTCATATTATATAACTAAATGTGTGAACACTGCCAAGATCTATATGTACCTGTGAACCAACATTTACCAAGTGACTAATGCATGATGTTCCAAAATTCTACATGGGTAAAAATATCCATTCAATGTGAAAAATATTCCAACAGATTTAAAGGTAACAGACTAAAAAAACTTATTGACATGATTTTGGACTCAACATTGAAATAAACTTTAGGTTATTAAGAGTCTTACTTTTCCAACTACATATTTAAATAAGACTAGATTTTCTTCATGTGCTCCTATAAAATGTCACATCAAAAGAGACTGGATACAGAAGAAGATATGAGAATCTAGCTGTATTTTATTATTTATTTAATTGAATAATTACATCCAAGTTAGTTAGTATATAGTACAATAATGATTTAAGGAGTAGAATCAGTGATTCATCCCCTACATATAACACCCAGTGCTCATCCCAGCAAGTATCTTCCTTAATGCCACTTGTCCATTTAGCCAATCCCCCTCACCCAAAACCCCCTCAGGAACCCTCAGTTTGGTTTCTGTGTTTAAGGGTCTATTATGTTTTATCCCCCTCCCTTTTTTCATATTATTTTTGCTTCCCTTCCTTTATGTTCATCTATTTTGTATCTTAAGTTCCACAGATGAGTGAAGTCATATGACAATTGTCTTTCTTTTTTTAAAAAAAATTTTTAACATTTATTTTTGAGACAGAGAGAGAGCATGAACGAGGGAGGGTCAGAGAGAGGGAGACACAGAATCCGAAACAGGCTCCAGGCTCTGAGCTGTCAGCACAGAGCCCGACGCGGGGCTCGAACTCACGGACCGCGAGATCGTGACCTGAGCCGAAGTCGGCCACTTAACCGACTGAGCCACCCAGGCGCCCCGACAATTGTCTTTCTCTGACTAATTTTGCTTAGCATAATACCCTTTAGTTCTATACATGTTGTTGCTAATGCCAAGATTTCACTCTTTTTGATTGCCAAGTAATATTCATTGTGTATGTGTGTGCACACCATATATACATACAACATATATACCACATCTTCTTTATCCATTTATCAGTTTATGGACATTCAGACTCTTTCCATACTTCAGCAATTATGGTAACACTGCTATAAACATTGGGGTTCATGTGCTCCTATGAATCAGCACTCCTAGATACTTTGGATAAATTCCTAGTAGTGCAATTCCTGGGTCATAGGGTAATTCTATTTTTAAGTTTTTGAGGAACCTCCATACTGTTTTCCAGACTGGCTTCACCAGTTTACATTCCCACCAGTAGTACAAAAGTGTTCCTCTTTCTCCACATCCTTGCCAGCATTGTTGTTGCCTGAGTTGTTAATTTTAGCCACTCTGACCGGTGTGAGGTGGTATCTCAATTTGGTTTTTATTTGTATTTCCTTGATGATGAGTGATGTTAAGCATCTTTTCATGGGTCTGTTGGCCATCTGGATGTCTTATTTGGCAAAGTGTCTATTCATGTCTTCTACCCAATTCTTCTCTGGATTATTTGTTTTTTGGGTGTTGAGTCTGTAAGTTCTTTATAGATTTTGGATACTAACCTGATATGTTATTTGCAAATATATTCACCTATTCCACCGGTTGCCTTTTAGATTTGCTGATTGTTTCCTTCTTTGTGCAGAGGCTTTTTATCTTGATGAGGTCCCAATAGTTCATTTTTGCTTTTGTTTACCTTGCCTCTGGTGACATAGTGAGTGAGAAGTTGCTATGATCGAGGTCAAAGAGGTTTTTGCCTGCTTTCTCCTCAAGGATTTTGATGACTTCCTGTCTTAACAGTTAGGTCTTTCATCCATTTTGAGTTTATTATTGTGTATGGTGTAAGAAAGTGGCCCAGTTTCATTCTTCTGTATGATGCTGTCCAGTTTTTCCAGCACTGTTTGCTGAAGGGACTGTCTTTATTCCACTGGATATTGCTTCCTGCTTCATCAAAGATTAGTTGGCCATACGTTTGTGGGTTCATTTATGGGTTCTCTATTCTGTTCCATTGATCTATGTGTCTGTTTTTGTG
Organism: Lynx rufus; assembly: GCF_022079265.1. Taxonomy (NCBI): domain Eukaryota; kingdom Metazoa; phylum Chordata; class Mammalia; order Carnivora; family Felidae; genus Lynx; species Lynx rufus. Next base: position 93,450,492 of record NW_025814878.1, read on the forward strand.
CCAGTACCATACGTGTTGATGATTACAGCTTTGTAAGCCTGGAATTGTGATGCCTCTAACCTTGGTTTTTTGTTTGTTTGTTTTTCCAGGATCTCTTTGGTTATTCGAGGTCTCTTTTGGTTCACTACAAATTTTTTTTAATTTATATTTATTATTTATAGGATTTTTTCCTGAAATAATAAACAAGCTTTGAATTTGAAAAACAAAACCAAACAACACAGTACTTGCACTCTAACATTTCCCAAAGCCAGGAAAGAAGAGAGAGTCTTTGAAACTCTTTCATGTTTTTTTTTAATATATGAAATTTATTGTCAAATTGGTTTCCATACACCACCCAGTGCTCATCCCAAAAGATGCCCTCTTCAATACCCATCACCTACTCTCCCCTCCCTCCCATCCCCCATCAACCCTCAGTTTGTTCTCAGTTTTTAAGAGACTCTTATGCTTTGGCTCTCTCCCACTCTAACCTCTTTTTTTTTTCCTTCCCCTCCCCCATGGGTTCCTGTTAAGTTTCTCAGGATCCACATAAGAGTGCAAAAACATATGGTGTCTGTCTTTCTCTGTATGGCTTATTTCACTTAGCATCACACTCTCCAGTTCCATCCACATTGCTACAAAAGGCCATATTTCATTCTTTCTCATTGCCAAGTAGTATTCCATAGTGTATATAAACCACAATTTCTTTATCCATTCATCAGTTGATGGACATTTAGGCTTTTTCCACAATTTGGCTATTGTTGAGAGTGCAGCTATAAACATTGGGGTACAAGTGCCCCTATGCATCAGTACTCCTCTATCCCTTGGGTAAATTCCTAGCAGTGCTACTGCTGGGTCATAGGGTAAGTCTATTTTTAATTTTTTGAGGAACCTCCACACTGTTTTCTAGAGTGGCTGCACCAGTTTGCATTCACACCAACAGTGCAAGAGGTTTCCCGTTTCTCCACATCCTCTCCAGCATCTATAGTCTCCTGATTTGTTCATTTTGGCCACTCTGACTGGCCTGAGGTGATATCTGAGTGTGGTTTTGATTTGTATTTCCCTGATGAGGAGAGACATTGAGCATCTTTTCATGTGCCTGTTGGCCATCTGGATGTCTTCTTTAGAGAAGTGTCTATTCATGTTTTCTGCCCATTTCTTCATTGGATTATCTGTTTTTTGGGTGTGGAGTTTGGTGAGCTCTTTATAGATTCTGGATACTAGCCCTTTGTCCGATATGTCATTTGCAAATATCTTTTCCCATTCCGTTGGTTGCCTTTTAGTTTTGTGGATTGTTTCCTTTGCTGTGCAGAAGCTTTTTATCTTCATGAGGTCCCAATAGTTCATTTTTTCTTTTAATTCCCTTGCCTTTGGGGATGTGTCAAGTAAGAAATTGCTGCAGCTGAGGTCAGAGAGATCTTTACCTGATTTCTCCTCTAGGGTTTTGATGGTCTCCTGTCTCACATTCAGGTCCTTTGTCCATTTTGAGTTTATTTTTGTGAATGGTGTAAGAAAGTGGTCTAGTTTCATTCTTCTGCATGTTGCTGTCCAGTTCTCCCAGCACCATTTGTTAAAGAGACTGTCTTTCTTCCACTGGATATTCTTTCCTGCTTTGTCACAGATGAGTTGGCCATACTTTTGTGGGTCTAGTTCTGGGGTTTCTATTCTATTCCATTGGTCTATGTGTCTGTTTTTGTGCCAATACCATGCTGTCTTGATGATTACAGCTTTGCAGTAAGAGGCTAAAGTCTGGGATTGGTTCACTACAAATTTTAGGATTGTTTCTTCGAGCTCTGTGAAGAATGCTATTATTGTGATAGGGATTGCATTGAATATGTAGAATGCTTTGGGTACTATAGGCATTTTAACAATATTTGTTTTTCTAATCCACGAACTTGGAATATTTTTCCATTTTTTGTGTCTTCTTCAATTTCTTTCATAAACTTTCTATAGTTTTCAGTGTATACATTTTTCACCTCTTTGGTTAGGCTTATTCCTAGGTATTTTATTGGTTTTGGTGCAGTTGTAAATGGGATTCCTTGATTTTTCTTTCTTCTGCTTCATTATTGATGTATAGAAATGCAACCAATTTCCATGCATTGATTTTATATCCTGCGACTTTGCTGAATTCATGGATCAGTTCTAGCAGTTTTTGCAGAATCTTTTGGGTTTTCCACAGAGTATCATGTCATCTGCAAAGACTTTAAGATTGACTTCCTCCTTGTCTATTTGGATGCCTTTTATTTTTTTTGTGTTGTCTGATTGCTGAGGCTAAAACTTCCAATACTATTTTGAATTAACAGTGGTGAGAGCGGACAACCCTATTGTGTTCCTGACCTTTGGGGGAAAAACTCTTAGTTTTTCCCCATTGAGGATGATATTAGCTGTGGGTCTTTCATATATGACTTTTATGATCTTGAGGTATGATCCTTCTATCCCTACTTTCTTTAGGGTTTTTATTAAGAAAGGATGCTGTATTTTGTCAAGTACTTTCTGTGCACCACCTGAGAGCATCATTTGGTTGTTATTCTTTCTTTTATAAATGTGGTGTATCACATTGATTGATATGTGGATATGAACCAGCCCTGCATCCCAGTTATAAATCTCACTTGATCATGGTAAATAATTTTTAATGTATTATTAGATCCACTTAGCTAGTATCCTGTTGAGAATTTTTGCATCCATGTTCATCAGGGAAATTCTTTATAGTTCTCCTTTTTAGCGGGATCTTTCATTTTGGAATCAAGGTTATGCTGGACTCATAGAATGAGTTTGAAGCTTTCCTTCCATTTCTATTATTGGAACAGCTTCAAAAGAATAGGTGTTAACTCTTCTTTAAATGTTTGGTAGAATTCCTTTGGAATGCCATCCACCCTGGACTTTTATTTGTTGGGAGATTTTTGATTAATGATTCAATTTCTTCACTGGTTGTGAGTTTCTCACTTACCCACAACCAAACATCTCTCTTTTGTCTCAGGCTTTTGTCCATTCCTCACTTCTACACTGTATCCACACTTCCCCACAATATCCAAGCCATCAGCCTGCCAAGTGGCACCTCCCTCCCGAATTTTATCTCAGATGGGCAATGCTTCCAAACCCCTCACTTCTGACAACACTGCAGCTTGGACCCACTCCATCCCTCTGGGGGAGGATCTCACAGAGCAATGGCTGGGGGTCACATTGCCCCAGAGAACATTTTTGTGATCATGCTGTGGCAGAGGTTCAGAGATTGTGGTTGGTGCCAGCTTACCCAGAAAAAAGTGTGTGCAATTGCATAGCAGCAGTGGTTCAGAGATTATGTCAAATCACAACACACAGCTGGCACCAGGTTTCACCACACTCTGGTGACTTTGCTCCAATACCAGCAAACATGGCTGCTCTCTGGGGTCTGCTGGGACTTTTGCCTGTGAGGAGGCTATGTGGCCTCTACCAAATACCCTCCAAAAAGGGAAACCACTTCTCCCTGTGTGGCCCATGGATCCCTTAGACCTCACACTGCCTGTTCCCAAGGATTCGCCCTTCCTACCAGAGCACCCCCAGGTATTGAGCTCCAGAATTTCCAACTCTGCGCTCCCCAGTTTATAGGGTCCTAATGGTATTGCAACCCTCTCCTTTCTCCCCATCAGTGGTGTTGGGGAACAGATTTCTTGTTCATTCCCTTGTGAGCATTTCCACTCTTTCTCTCCAGCTACTTTTGGGAGGAGTCCTTTTCCTGTACTCTCCGATGTGCCACATTCTCTCCCTCTTCTTTGTCCTCTCTCCACAAAAACATCTCCCTATTCTCTGAGGCTTCTCTCTCCCCCACCTCACCTCTCCACACTACATACCTGCTGAGTTCTGTGTCTTGCATTATGCGGATTTTTGTGTTATTCCAAAGATCAATTTCCTAGGTGTGCAAAATGGTTTGGTGCTTATCTAGCTGCATTTCAGGGATGAAAAAAGCCAAGAACTTCCATGCTGCTACACCATCTTGGCCCCCATTCGAAACAGATGCTTTTTCAGACAAACCCTGAGGGAGTTCATCATCAGTAAGTTGCCCTGTAGAAATGTTCAAGACATTCTTCATAGATAAGGAAAATTATATATGACAGAAAAAATCAGATCTACATAAGGAAGAGCAGAGATGCAATAAATGAATGTAAAATACAATCTTTTTTTTTTTTTTTTTTTTTTATTTTTTTTTAACATTTATTTATTTTTGTTTTTTTTTTTTTTTTTTTTATGAAGTTTATTGACAAATTGGTTTCCATACAACACCCAGTGCTCATCCCAAAAGGTGCCCTCCTCAATACCCATCACCCACCCGCCCCTCCCTCCCACCCCCCATCAACCCTCAGTTTGTTCTCAGTTTTTAACAATCTTTTATTTAAAATATTCTTAATTCATCTAATAGACAGCTGTTGGTTCAAAGTAGAAATAGTTACAAAGGATAGAGTAATATTAGCCTAATGATAAATTAAATGAATGACAGCAATGTTAGAAGGGATGGGAGGAGAAATTGGGAATACTCTGTTATAAGGTATCAACACTACACATGAAATGGTATCGTATTACTTGAAGGTGAATTTAGACTAGTTAAAAAGGTATATTGGAAAGTCTAAATAAATGACTAAAAACTCTTAAAAGAACTACGATTGATTTACTAAGAGATACAATAGAATCATAAAATGCTCAGTTAAAACCAGAGAAGCCTGAAAAAAGGGGAGTAGGAAAAGAGAAAAGGTAATGAAAACACACATTTACAAACATGGTGGATATAATCTACCTATAATCTCTAATCATTTCAAATGTGAATATTATTACTACACTGCTTTGAAGACAGAGATTGTCAGAGTGAATAAAAATAAGACCCAACTACTTTTTGTCTACCAGAAATCTGCTTTAAACATGAAGACTCCCATACTAATCAAATGACAGCTGGGGTAGCAATATTAATTTCCAACAAAGCAGACTTCAAAACAAGGAAAAGTACTAGGGATAAATTTCCATATTACATAATGACAAAAGGATAATTATCTAAGAAGAAATAACAATTGTAAATATGTATGCGTCTAACAACACAGCATCAAAATTTATGAGGCAAAACTGGCAGTAGTCAAACAAGAAATAGACCAATTGCCTATTACATTTGAAGACTTTGACCTACCTCTTTCAGTAATTGATATTACAAGCAAGCAGAAAATCAGTAAAATTAGAATTGATATGAATAGCAGTATCAACCCATTTATTCTAAGTGATATTTGTAGAATTTTCCACCCAAAGAGAGCAGGATACATATTAATAAAATATATCAATAATAGGATTAACTGGTTATGGTAATTGGGTACAGTTAATATAGTAATTCTCGGTACTATCTTCACATTTTTCAGAAAATCTAAAGCTGCCCTAAAATACTAAGTTTATTAAAACAAAAAGAGATATATTATGAAACTAAACAACAACAACAGCAACAAAGAAAACAAGCCACGACATGGGGAAAGATATTTGCACTTTATATATTTGACAAAGGTATAGTATACCGACTACATGTAGAACTCCTATTAATCTATGAAAAAATAAAGATTAAAAGCCCAATAGAATAATGAACAAGTGAGTTGAAGAGACATTTTACAACAGAAGGTATGCTAATGTTGATAAGCTATGAAGAGGTACTCACTCCATTAATCATCAGAGTAATGTAAATTAAAGCCACAGTGAGATACCACTGTATAGCTGCAAGAATTGCTAAAATTATAGAGTCTGGTAAGTATTGGCAAGAATTTTGAACAGATGACATTCCTAAGCAGTGCTGGTGGAAGTTTAAATTGATACCACCACTTTTTAACATATGCATACCTTAAAACTCAGCAACTGCATTCCTAAATATATACTAACAAAATGTACACACGTTCACCAAAAAATATGTTCAAGAATGTTCACACTAGTATTCTTTGTAATAGCCCCAAATTGGAAGCAATTCAAATCCATGTCAGCAATTGAATGTATATAGATGGTGGTATCTGCATTTATCATTTATGATCATTAACAAAACACTACTACATATAACATATTTGAATTTCAAGAATAGTTGTTGAGCAAGAGAAGACAGACATGATGAAGTGTATATTATATTATGTAACATTTGAAAACATATAAAACTCATCCATTAGTGATAGATGCTAAGATGGGAATAGCATAATGGGGGGGGGGGCGATGTGAGAAGGGCATCTTAGACTGGTGAGATTCTGTTTTCTGATGTGGGTGGGGTTATGCACACTTGTTGATCTATACAGTTATGATTTGTGCTCCTTTCTCTATGTATACTTGAAAGAAAGAAACCAGTAGGAAAATGGCCAAAGGACTCCATTGGGTATTACACACAAAAGGGAACACAAATGCCGTGTTATTAATCAGAAAAATGCAGATGAAAATAAGCAATTCCATTTTATTCCTTGTATATTGCCAAGCAGCTAAAAGTCAGACATATCCAGGGTTGGATATCCAGAATATCCAGTGCTGGTAATAATGTTGATTTACAGAAAATCTCACATCCTGCTAATGAGACTATGTAGTGATACAACCACTCTTGAATAAGGTTGGCTCTTTATAGTAATTTTGAACATGTACCTACCCTATGATCCAGAAATTCATTGAGATATATACTTAGAAAATCTCTTGTACATGTACAGCAGGAGATACAGTGAGTTTATAGCAAAAATGTTAATAATAAAAACTGAATCAGCTCCAATTTCCATCTCAAATGAATTGGGTCGGGGCGCCTGGGTGGCGCAGTCGGTTAAGCGTCCGACTTCAGCCAGGTCACGATCTCGCGGTCCGTGAGTTCGAGCCCCGCGTCGGGCTCTGGGCTGATGGCTCAGAGCCTGGAGCCTGTTTCCGATTCTGTGTCTCCCTCTCTCTCTGCCCCTCCCCCGTTCATGCTCTGTCACTCTCTGTCCCAAAAATAAATAAACGTTGAAAAAAAAAATTAAAAAAAAAAAATGAAATCAAATGAATTGGGTAAAGTATTGCATATTCACATAATGAAATATGCTATGGTAAGGAATATCTAAGAGCTATGTGTAATCACAGGATTCATCTCCAAAAATTAATAATGGGTGAAAAAAGCAAATTATTGAAGAATACCTAAAGTAATGTTTGTTATGTAAAAATGTGACGTTTGAAAATAGACAAAATTAACAATCATTTTAACACTATAAAGAAAAACAAAAGCATGATTTGCAGAGTTTTCTGTAGGAGGGGACATGTCATCAAGTAGAGCTTGCAGGGGGATTCAAAAATATTAGTGATGATCTCACAGCTTGTGGGTTCAAGCCCCACATAAGGCTCTGTGCTGACAGCTTGGAGCCTGGAGCCTGCTTCAGAATCTTTGTCTCCCTCTTTCCCTGCCCCTCCCCCTCTCACGCTCTGTCTCTCTCAAAAAAATTAAAAAAAATATATTAGTGATGCTTTATCTTAAACTGTAAGGTAAGCAGGATGTTCATTTTATTATTTTTTTTTATGTTTGTGTATTTTTGACAGAGACAGAGAGCGAGAGGGAGATACAAACTCGAAAGCAGGCACTCCAAAGCAGGCTGGGTTGTCATCACAGAGCCCGACGGGGCTCAGACACACAAACCAGGAGATCATGACCTGGGCGAGGTCAGATGCCCAACTGACTGAGCCACCCAGGCACCCCTCATATTATTATGTTTTAAACTACATGTCTACTTTATGCTTTTTAAATTAACAGTGACAAATTACAAATTAAAGAAAGAAAAGAATGAAATATATCCATATAACTGCATTTGGACTTCTGGTCATGAAATCCTGAACCAAAGCTAGCAATGAAAATAAAACACTTTTGTATTGCGTTACCTCCTACAGTTATCTTACAAAGTGTCTATCCACTGTCTTTCAGGCAATGGTCATTTGCGAACACAATGGAGGAACCTATAGTGTAAATCCCTAGGACTTATTTACGTAACAAAAAATGTGGCTGGTAAAATATTCTCTACTGATGTTTCTGAAACCAGAGACCAGAAACTCACAGTGGAAATAAGACCCTTTACTTTTCTTGTGCCAACACAAACAACAATTATAGCATCATGTGAGAAAAGTTACAAGAAATATTGCTTAGTTTCAGTGGTTCAACCAAGTCAGCGGATTTCAGTAATTGTGGCAGACTGGACCCAAAAACTTTACAGTCTTCAGCAAGGAATGGATCTTAGACATAAAACTGATCCCTGATAAAACAACACCGGGGTCATGAGAAGGCTACTCTGCCAATTTTATTTCACTGTGGGATCCACTGACATCTGGTTCAGCTGCGGAAGCTGGAAAACTTCTTTAAAATTCTCTTGACAGTAAAAATGGACATGTGGAAAACATTCTAATCTGTTAATCTTTGGTGCTCCTGAAAAAGGGACATTTGGCTTTATACTTCATGATAATAAATATGAAACCTCCAGATCTAGTTGTAAATAACTTCATGGTATTTGAATAAAGAGTAGAACTTTCATTTCCCAAATGTGCCAAAAGATGAATATGCACCTGTGTCAATCCCGTGATATAAGAAGCCCCCTGGATTCTTTGTTTATACTTGGGTTTAGTAATTTGCCCCCTTTACACTGGTGCCATTTGGCCAGTGAAAATTAAAAACAGTAGCAAGTATTTTTTGCTCCTCTTCCTCTCCTTCCTTCACCCCTCTCCCCTTTTCTGTCTGTCCCTCCTTCTCTGCTAACTAGCTGTCAAGCACCCCTCCTGCTCTTACTTTAAGTATTTCAAATAATCAATGGAATAAAACACAACTACTTTCAAATATATATTTCCATGTTATCGGTCACCTTTAGGGTCACTGCATGAATGTCTGGCTTCAAGATCAATAGGCGATAGAAGCTGCACCTATATCTTGCAGTATCTACAGGGCATACAGAATAGTAGTAAAACATAGCCAGGATTTGGACTTCTTATTCCTCACTTCAGCTTCAGTGTGGGTTCAGTCTGCTTACTGCTCCTGACGTCATGTACCCTTGCTTCAAATTGCTATTTCATGGCTTGGGCTTTTGTCATTTTACATCTTTGTGTGTGTGTGTGTGTGTGTGTGTGTGTGTGTGTGTGTGTGTGTTTTACTTCCACTAAGTTCCTCTTTTCAGCATTAATATATTTGTCCCAATTTCAAAATACTATCCTAAAAGCCCTCGATTGAAACTCATAACATGAATTAGAAAATAAAAGAAATATGCATGACTAAATATAGGTCTATAAATCCATGCTACACAAGAGGTTAGCTTTCTCTACCCTCAAACATCCTGTGTGGTCCCTAATCAAAATAAATATGCAAATACACAAATACCTAATGTAAAAATATAGCATAGCTATTGCTTCTGATAAGCCAACTCATTGTTTTTCCTGATTTAATCTATAGCATCTTAGCTCCTGAGTGGGAGAATATAGAACACAAGTTCCAAGCAGGGCTTCTGGAATCTAAATGTTTAGGTTCCAAGTTTGACCCTGTGGCCTAGGGGAAATTACTTAACTTCCATATGCCCCATGTTTCCTCACCTGTAAACAACAGTAACACATTAACTTACACCTGTCAGAATGGCTAACAGAAAAAAGTCAAAAAATAACAAGTGTTGGTGATGTTGTAGCGTAAAAAGAACCTTTATACACTGTTGGTGGGAATGTAAATTGGTGCAGTCATGTTTTCTCAGAAAAATAAAAATAGAAATATCAAATGGTCCAGTAATCCCACTACTGGGTATTTACCCAAAGAAAACAAAAACACTAATTTGAAATGATATATGCGTCCCCATGTTCATTATAGCATTATTTATAATAGTCAAGATATGGAAGCAACCCAAGTGTCTATGAGTAGATGAACAGATAAAGAAGATGTTGTACATTCACACACACACACACACACACACACACACACACACAGGAATATTACTCAGCCATAAGAAAGAATGGAATCTTTCCATTTGCAAAAACATGGATGAGACCTGTAGGGTATTATGCCAAGTGAAATAAGTCAGAGAAAGACAAATAATCATGATCTCACTTACATGTGAAACCTAAAAATACAAAGTAACCGAAAAAAACAGTCTCTGAAATACAGAGAACTGGTGGTTACCAGAGGTGAGGGGAGTGGGAGGATGGATAAAAGAGATAAAGGAGATTAAGAAGTACAGACTTCTAGTTACAAAGTTAGTAAGTCATGGAGATGAAAAGTACAATATAGGGAATATAGTCAATAATGTTTTAATAATGTTGTGTGGTGATAGAGGATGACTGTACTTATTGTGGTGAGCACTGAGTAGTGTACAGAGTTGTTGAATCAATAGGTTATACACCTGAAACTAACATAACATTGTACGTTAATTATACTGCAATGAAAAAAGATATTGTACTTTACCAAGTGGTGAAATTGGTTGCTATCGAACTTAATTGTGTATTTGTGAGAGGATATTAGATCATTAATTTTCCAATAATTTCAAAATCACTCAACTTGAATCTATTGCTACCTTATGAAGTATATTATTAGACCTAAGATCTCACATTCTTCTTCAAGTCTTTAGTGACTCCACTGTAGCCTTAAGTTCTCAAAATAGATCTCCAACCCCTTGTTAGGCTGCCCTAGGCCTGCCACCACAACCTTACTGCTTGTCATGCTCCCCCTCACTCAAATCCCCTGGGCTGGAGGCCTCGCATAGGCAGGCTGGTCTTTACGGTATACTTTTGCCTCCTTCTCTGGACAATCTCTAGTTGTCTCCTAAGTCTCAATTTACACAGACTTCATTAACAGGTGTTTCTGGACTATGTTCCTGTACCACACATGTGGCATATCCCCAGTTCTGCTGTCCACACAGTATTTCCACTGCTTATTTCTTTTTAATTTAAATTTGAGATATAAATAAAAAAATATATATGTTTAAAGTGTACATCATTGTGTTTTGATATATGCATACATTGTGAAAGGATTCCCCACACATCCACCACTTCATATAACTGTGTGTGTGTGTGTGTGTGAGAGAGAGAACGTAAGTTCTACTGTCTTAGCACATTTTTTTAAAGTTTATTTATTTATTGTGAGAGAGAGAGCATGAGTGCAGAAAGGGCAGTAAGAGAATCCCAAGCAGGCTCCATGCTGTCAGAGTGGAGCCCAATTTGAAGCTCAAATGCATGAACTGTTAGATGATGAACTGAGGAAAAATCAGTAGTTGGATGCTTAACTGACTGAGCCACCCAGGTGCCCGTAACACATTTTAATTATACAATAGAATATTATCAACTATAGTTACCATGTTTTACATCAGATCCTCAGAACTCACTCATTGCTAGAAGTTGGTACTCTTTTTCCAACTTCTCCCTATTTCCCTCACTCCCACCCTATCTCTGTTAACCACTTTCTATTCTTTTTTAATTTTTTTAAAATTCTTTTACATTTTTTTTGATAGACATATTGAGATAGTGCTCGAGTGGGGGAGGGGCAGAGAGAGAAAACACAGAATCCGAAGCAGGCTCCAGGCTCTGAGCAAGCTGTCAGCACAGAGCCCGATGCTGGGCTCGAACCCACAAACTGTGAGATCATGACCTGAGTTGAATTTGGATGCTCCACCAACTGAGCCACCCAGGAGCCCCATATTCTTTTTTTTTCTTTACGATTCTACATACAAGTGATACCATGCAGTATTTGTCTTTCTCTGACTTTTTTAAAAATTTTTTTAATGTTTTTTTTTAATTTTTTAACATTTATTTATTGTTGAGACAGAGAGAGAGAGAGAGCATGAACAGGGGAGGGTCAGAGAGACAGGGACACAGAATCCGAAGCAGTTTCCAGGCTCTGAGCTGTCAGCACAGAGCCCGACGCGGGGCTCGAACTCCTAAGCTGTGAGATCATGACCTGAGCTGAAGTCAGACGCTCAATTGACTGAGCCATCTAGGTGCCGCTCTCTGTTTGATTTATTTCACTTAGCATAATGACCTCAAGGTCCATCCATGTTGTTGGCAATGAGAGATTTCTTTCTCATAGTTGAAGAATATTTCATTGCATATTTATTCCATATTTTGTTTATGCATTAATCTGTTCATGGACATTCAGGTGTTTATATATTAACTATTATGCATAATGAGTGTTCAATATCATTATTATCAGGAAAATGCAAGTCAAAACCACAATGAGATATAACCTCACACCTGTTAGAATGGCTACCATCTGGCTCAGTCGGTTAAGCGTCCGACTTCGGCTCAGGTCACGATCTCGCGGTCTGTGAGTTCGAGCCCCGCGTCGGGCTCTGGGCTGATGGCTCAGAGCCTGGAGCCTGATTCCGATTCTGTGTCTCTCTCTCTCTCTGCCCCTCCCCCGTTCATGCTCTGTCTCTCTCTGTCTCAAAAATAAATAAAAAACATTAAAAAAAATTTAGAATGGCTACCATCAAAAAAACAAGAGATAATAAATGCTGGTGAGGATGTGGAACAAATGGAAATCTACTGCACTGCTGGTGGAAATGTAAATTGGTTTAGCCTCTGTGGAAAATAGTATGGAGGTACTTCAAAAAATTGAAAATAGAACTACCATATGATCCAGTAATCCTACTTTTGGGTATATATACAAAGGAACTGAAAACAGGGTATTGAAGAGATATCTGCATCCCCATGTTTATTGCAGCATTATCCACAGCTGATTTACATGTCAGCGTTCCACTTATTAGGAGAAAGACTGTGTGTGTCATAGTCACAGCATCTAACACAGGGTTTAACACATAATATTACTTAGTGTTTGATACCTATCTTCAAAGTGACTAAATATTGCTAAACATATACAGTTTCAATAGAAACTCTCTATCTCTTATATAAAAAGGAATTTTTTTTCTTGATTTCTTTGTGGAAAACAGGACTACCTGATACTATAGTACCTAAGGGTACAAAAAAGAACAAAACACCTGTATTCAGTGAGGATACTTGGGGAGTCTGTGAATCGGTGAACAATTCAGAAGCTGTTTTTTGTTTGTTTGTTTGTTTGTTTAGGTCTGCTAATTTTCCTTAAGTGAGCTCTGGTTGAATTATTTAATTCAATTTTAATTGGTGTTAGATCTAAGGTGGAACAGGAATTAGGTAATATCCATTCAGGTAACATGACAACTTAATTATAGATGCCTATACAAAAGAAATTTGATATGACTCTTGTTGAAACATTTGCAAAGAAAATATGAAAAAAATACAAAGAGGAAATATATTCTATATTGAATATAGGCTGTACAGTTTAAACTACAGGCATGCAAATCCATGAAATAAATGTTTTCACATGTGTCTAAGAACTCCTTAAAATGATATCTTTATTAGTTGAAGTCATAATTTTATTCCAAAAACATAGTTTCTTAGAATAAGTAATATTTCAGATGAGGAAGAGTTAGTTCATATATAGGCAAATTTCCAGGCAGAAAAGATATTGTGGTAAGAACAAGAAAGTTACAGATATTGTGAGGGAATCTACCAGAAGTTTTAAGTTGTTGAAATATGAACTTCAAGATAATGGTAACAAGGAAAATGGTCATGTAAACATAATGTAAGACAATGATAAAAGATGGGGCAGTACAACATATCCTGATGCCAAAACATGAAGGGCCTCCCTAGCAATGGTAACAATCTTGGATTTCATCCAGTAGGTGATGGAGAGCCACAAAGGATTTTAAACAAGGAAATGATATTTGAACTTTAAGTTTGTACTTTAGAAAAAATTTTCTGGCAGATCTGTAAAGGGTTGATTCCAGGAACATAGGACCGAGCAGATCAGGTGATAGTCTCTTTTACTGAATCAAGCAAGGGATATTGATGGGTTTGTGTCTAGGGCATATACAATGCAGAGTAGGAGAAGGGGGTTATTGGAAATTTATTTAGGAGCTAATATTAATAGGACCTCATGATTGGCTGAATTAGGAAGGCAAGAAAGAGAGAAAAAGGGAGAGGAGGCTGATTGATCCCCATGTTTTTTGCAGGAGTGATGGGATGGTCAATGATCAAACCGTATGTATTGTCATGTAGATACATTTAAACTGCTATTGCTCTCCTTCAGAGCAGAGAACTATTGTGCCTGAACTGTGGAAGAGGCAGTGGAAAGAGACAAGTTAAAGCACAGGAATCATTTCAGGTTATCATATTAGCTCACAAAGTGAAATCTCACCCCTTATTTATTGAGGCACTTACTGACAAAACTCTTGTTCTTGACTTGGCACTTCATTCCTTTCAGCTACCACTATTCTAAAGGTTCATCCCTTATCAGCTTCCTACTATGTTTTCTTCCTGCTTGGCTGGTGATACTGCCTCTTGATTAGTGAAAATAATTTGGCTCATCTGGCATAATATTGCTCAAATGTCTGGCCCACTAACCACAGAGGTTTACAGAGTAGGGTTCTGGGGCTCACTACTGAGCCTCAGAGGGTCTACAAATAGATTCTGCCCTTAAGAATCTTATAGTCTGTTAAAAAGGAAACCACAGGCCCAAAATGGCATCACTTAGTTTAAAGCCCCAAGTCAGTAAATCAAGATTTAATTCCTAACTTAACTGCAGTTTCAACCCCCGAGGAATAAAACCTTCAACCAGTCAACATGGCAAATTTACTGATAGACCCCTTCTATTCTCCTTAGGAGGCTGACCTTGCCCAAAACAGTGGATTCTTTGCTAATAATATTTCATTTTTTCTGCTCCCTCTCTACCTTTAAAAACTTTCTTTCCCCCTGTAACTCTTTGGAGCTCCCATCTACTTGCTACATGGGATGCTGCCTGATTCATTAATCAGTTAATAAAGCAAATTGGATCTTTAAAGTTTACTCTGTTGAATTCTTGCTATTTAATAACTTCCATTACTCATGATAGTGCACCATGGAGATTAAGTGCAGTGTTTTGGAGCCAGACCAGCCTGAAAACATACATGGGTATAGATGCCAATACAAAATAAGAAAAAAATCTCATGAAGACTTTTAACACCACAGATTTTAAACTGTTACAAAATTAAGCAGTAAAAATAAATAGAACATGACCAATTTTTATGAACTCAATGTTTGTGTCCCACTCCCAGCCAAGTCATATGTTGAAATCATAAAGCCCATGTTATATTTTTAGAAGATAGGAACTTTTGGTAAGTACTTAGGTCACAAGAGTAGAATTCTCATGAAAAAGACTAGGCTCTTATGAGAAGAAATGAGGTGGTTTCTGTCTTGGTCATGAAAAATACAAAATGAAGACAGCCATTTGAAAATCAGCAAGAGATACCTCACCAGACATCAGATCTGTTGGCACCTTTATTTTGGATATCCCAGCCTCCAAAATTGTGAGAAACAAATGGTTGTTTTATGAGCCACATGGTTGATAGTATTTTAACAGCCCAAACTAAGACACCAACGTTTATACCAGAAATGAATGAAAGATTATTTCAATAACAGGAAAGTGAACATAACATATATAACATATATAGATTAGAAAACAATTTCTTAAGAAATGCAGACAAAAATTGATAAATACTTGCTCGTGATAAACCGTCTTTAAACTAAGAGTAGATGGATACCTTCCTAGATGGAGTTCATGAATATCATCTACCAAAACCTTACAATGAATATTATACTAAATGATTACTTTTTGATTGATCCTGTTTCTAATATAAGATGTCTATTGCTGTTTTAGCACTGTATAGATTTTAGCCAATACAATAAGAAATAAAAAGTAATTAGGACTTTAAAAATCAAATGTATTTTCAAATGGTTACTTATAGTGATGGAATATATATTCTCTTGGACTTTCATGTAGACAGTCCTAGCATATGTACTAACCATTGTGTGGCTGTGGGAATGGGAATATATATAGTGTTAAGAGTATTCAGCAAAGTTTCAGGCTAAAAAATATTCAAAATAGTAGTGTTCCTACACAGAGTAATTATCAATCAAGATATAACAGAGTAAATAAAATATTCATGTTAGAAATTAAAAATATCTATAGAATACTAGAAGAAACCAAATATGTGTTCAAAACAAATATATATTGAACTTTTGATGAAAACCTGCACAAATTAAAAGTGATATTCAAGAAATACAAAGAAATCAGAACAAGCAGCTAGATATATAATGTTCATGGGGGAGAGAATTCACTATCTTAAAGATGACAAGTATCCCAATATTGATTTATTAAGTTTATATTCTTTGAAATGATTCTAACAGCTTTGTTCATGAAACTTAAAAACAAAATCTATAAATGTCATTTATGACATACCCGAACAACATCATGCTCAAAGGTGAAAAGTTGAAAGTTTTTCCTCTAAGATTAGGAACAAGACAGGAGTGCCCCCTTACCACTCCTATTCAACATAATTCTAGATGTCCTAGCCAGAGCAATCAAATAAGAAATAAATAAAGGAGGAAAACTGTCTTTGTTTATAGATGCTATTGTCTTATATACAGAAAATCCTAGACTCCATCAAAACATGACTATTAAATTCAATAAAGTTGCAGTATACAAAATCAAAAGATAACAATTGTGTTTCTATACACTAACAACAAAACATCCAAAAAATAAAGAAAATAAACCCATTCATATGAACAAAAACAATAAAATTCTTGAGAATAAATTCAATAATGGAGGTAATAGACCTCTACTCTAAGACTTTGATAAACAAAATTGAACAAACTCAACAAATGGAAAGATATCCTGTATTCGTGGATTTTAAGAATTAATGGGGAAAGTGGGTGATGGGCATTGAGGAGGGCACCTGTTGGGTTAAGCACTGGGTGTTGTATGGAAGCCAATTTGACAACAAATTATATTTAATATAAAAGTAAATAAACAGTAAAAAATCTTTAAATTAAAAAAAAGAATATGGTTATGATGTCCACATTGTGCATACTGAATCTGTCTACAGATTTGATGTAACCCCTATCAAAGTTCCAGTGGCATTTTTCACAGGAAAAAAAAAAAACCCGAAAAGGTCCCAAATAGCCAAAGCAGTTTCGAGAAGCAAGAACAAAGCTGGAGGCATCATGCTGCCTGATTTCCAATTCTACTATACAGCTATACTACAAAGCTAAACAGTATGTTTCTGGCATAAAAATAGACACATAGACCAATGGAACAGAATTCATAGCACAGAAATAAATTCTCACATATGTGTTCAACTAATATTTGCAAGGGAGCCAAGAATAATCAATGGGGAAAGGATGGTCTCTTCAACAAATGGTGTTGGGAACTGGATAACCACACACAGAAGAATGAAATTGGACTCCTATCGTACACCACTGACAAAAATTAACTTGAAATGGATGAAACTTTAGAAGACCTGAAACCCTAAAACTGCTAGAGGAAAACAGGGAAAAACTCCTTTACATTGGTCATGGAAGCATTTTTCTGGATATGACATCAAAAGCACAAGCTACAAAAACAGAAAATCAACTACAAGGCTGTTTGGGACTTCATCAAACTTAAAAGCTTCTGCACACCAAAAGAAACAATCAGGAAAATAAAAAGGCAACCTATGGAATAGGAGAAAATATCTTCAAGTCACATATCTGATAAAGGATTGATAAGAAAAATACATGAAGAACTCATGCAACTCAACAGCAAACAACCCAAATAAACATGGGCAAAAGAACTGAACACGTATTTCTCCAAAGAAGACACACAGATGGCCAGCAGATACAAAGAGAGAGGAGCTCAACGTCACTAATCTTCAGGGAAATGCAAATCAAAACTATGAGATATTACCTCATACCTGTTAAAATGGCTGTCATCAATGTCCAGCCAGCTGGTGAGCCAGGTGGGCAAGGAACTACTGCGCATGGCCTAAAACAAGCCCGGTGATTGGTGAGGAGCACTGCTGGATGTCTGCGTGAAATAGGGGAAGAGCTGCCACAGCATGGGTCAGATGGCCCTCAACCCCATCCTGGTACCCACCGTCCAGCTGACCCTCGTGCTGCATGTGGACTAATGCCTCTGGCCTAAGATCCAGGGGCTGATCAGCTCTGCCAACTCTCCCTTCATCTCTGGCTTCAGCCAGTTCCAGACCCTGGGCATGGGTTTCTGAATCATCAAGAAAAATCTGTACAGCTCCCAACAGCTCCTCATTGAGGAGAGCTGAACATGGTTCTGGGGACCGACCTTACTCCCATGGCACCCATAACTGAGCTTTTGGGGTGGACATGGACAGACAGGACCTGAAGAATTGATGCCTGTGTGTTAGAAAACGGACAACAGCCACCTGAGGGAAGGACAATGAGTGGGGGCTACACTGTGTTTCCTACGAAGCTTACTGCGATGTTCAGGTGGCTACCATTTGGGGGCACATGCTCCCCAGTACTGTAACACGAAACAAAGGCTTAGGGGCCAACCAGACTTCTGGGTGGATGTGTATGTTGTACGTGCTTATTTTTATTGTTACAGACAATTAAGACGACAGCGGTGTGACAGAGCCAGGAGAGCAGCTGGGTGGCATTGGCCTCTCCAAGACATCTATGCTCCTAGGAGTGGCCCTAGAGAGATGGGGAGGTCATCGAGGTGGTTTGTCTTAAGGGCCCAAATATGTTTCTTCTTTGTTTTTGTATATTATGTATTTTTGATCAGAGCTTCACTACTGACCTGTGCTAAGCAGCTATCTTGCAGACAAGCAAATGTAAAAACAGGAAGGGGTGAATGTTGAGATCACTTGGGGATCTTTGACACCTGAAGAAAAAATATTCCTGGGAGCTACCTTTGGTTTGCACCCCAATGTGTACTGAAGAGTTGAGCTGTGAGGGGATGGGGCTTATTGGGGTAGGGGCTAAAACTCTTACCCTAAGGGGTACCATCTGGGTCTCATACCTAAAACTGTTTGCGAGAAGATACTCACTGTTTATGAATATACTTGATGTTCAGGTATTAGGGCCTATGCAGTATTTTTTTTTCTGATAAAAGATTAAAAAAAAAAAAAGACCTACCTATACCTCATGCTCATTACAACATTATTTACAATAGCCAGGATACGGAACAACCTCAGTGTCCTTTGATAGATGAAGATGTGGTGTAGATACACACACTCAGTGATGGGAAAGACAATTTTGACAACTTAGATGCACCTTGAGGGCATCATAGTACGTTAGTTAGGTTAGTCAGAGAAAGACAAATTCTGTATGATAGCACTTATATGTGAATGCTAAAAAAGCTGTACTCAGAGAAACTGAGTAGAGCAATGGTTACCAGACACTGGCAGGTGGAGGAAATGGGGAGGTCAAATGGTACAAACTTCTAGTCGTAAGATTAACAAGTTCTGGGGATCTAATGTACAGTATGGAGACAATAGCCGATAATACTATATTATGTACTTGAAAGTTGTTAATTGAGTAGATCTTAAATATTGTCACCCCAAAAAAGAAATGGTAATTGACTGGATAGAGGTATTAGGTGATGCTATGGTGGTAATAATTTTGCAATACATAAATGTATGAAATTGGCACATTGTATACTTTAAACTTACATAATGTTACATGTCAATTATCTTTCAATAAAGCTAATGTAATAAGAAAAACAAAACAAAACAAAAGGCAGAGTAAACAAGAAAAGTTTTAGAACAAGATAGGAGAAATTGCCTTATCAAATTCCAGTCAGGAAAGACTTCTTTATGACACAGAAGCCTTCAGGACTGATTTTATTTGGAGCTTAGATAGGATCAGAATGCTTGAGACAATGATCAGCAGTTAATTAATTCTAAAAGGCTACAAAGTAGGAGAGGCTGTTGGTTTTACCTATGGTAATCCACACAGAGGAAACTATCTTTAATCCTCACTAGGTTATTAATCTGAATGAATTTGAGTCACAGAACCAAATGTCAGGCTCAGCTACTGCCATATTATTTATATTTGGAGAACTTTGTTTTAGCTTTTATCTATTAAAAATACCCTATAGATGTATATCCAGGTGGGTATATAGAGGCCTGACAGTAGAGGGCTTTCTTAAAACATTAAATCACTACATCACATTATCACTGTTATGGCTGCAGAGTAAGACTTTTACATCTCTTACTTTGTCTTTTTAAAATTTGATTTCTGCAGCTAGGAGTCTAATATTTTTTCCTATATAGTCTCAATTTTTTTTTAAATCAGCAAATCATCCTCATGAAACTGTAATGATACAGACTTTTTTTCAGTTGCTATCACATATTAACAATTAAGAGAATTAATTTCTCATGGAATTTAGTGTTAATATTGTTCACAGTCATTGTTTCTAGAAATGTGTATCTTGACAGAAATTTTAATCCTAGGTGACTATAGAAGAGTCTCATTACCACTATTTAAAGTAAATAAAAATTAAGGAATAAAACAAGCTACAATAAAAATAAAATGAGACATTTTATCTAAAAAGTTTTATGTGGTTCCTGATTCCCATGTTTTGGATACTCATTTTTTTTTTAATGAGCCTGTACATACACAGTATGGCCCTAAAGGTGAGACTCAAGGCATTCAAAAGAGATTGGAAATATTTTATACTGAAAGCACGTCCCATGTGTTCTGTCAGGAACACAAGAGTATGTGGAGTAGAAAGATGAACAGCTCAATCAGAAACAGAACAAAAGACAAAGCTCCCTTTCTTTCAGCGATGATTCCATCTGGAGAAGTGCCAGGGGGTTACTACATTTAGGTAACAGAAGTAGATACTTTGAGATATTAGAAAATCTGCAGATGACCTACAGTTTTAGACCAAAATTTGTATCTATTATTATATTTTGAAATGCCTGTATCAAAATATATTTTATTGTCTCATAGGAGCACTTTGGAAAGTTCTATGTTCTAGTGTAACTTTTCTAGAAATTTTTAATAGTTCTTTTTTTAAAATTTTTAATGTTTTCATTTATTTTTGAGAGAGAGAGAGAGAGAGAGAGAGAGAGAGAGAGAGAGAGAGAATATGAGCTGGGAAGGAGCAGAGAGAGTGAAAGAGAGAAGTACAGAATCTGAAGCAGGCTCCCGGCTCTGAGCTGTCAGCACAGAGCCTGATGCAGGGTTTGAATTTGTGAACTGTGAGATCATGACCTGGGCCAAAGTCAGTGGCTCTCAACTGACTAAGCCACCCAGACACCGCTCTAACTATTAAAGAGAAACAATGAAACAATGAAAACAAAGGCCTAACAGTAAGTAATTTAAATTAGGAATTATAACATTTCATTTGCTTTAAAAGAGTTACAGAATTGTTTACATTGCAAAGGCCATTTTTTCCCACATATCTTTATCTCTTTTCTCAGCTAAAGACTGTATGGACTCAACACCCCAACCCAACCCGAACATATTCTCTTTGTGACTTTTGACAACATGTATTGTTCCATGTGGGAAGAGACTCTTTGTACCATCCATGCACAATTTTCCTTCACGAGCCATGTTTTAATTGTGATAGTCGTGTTAGGTGTACCGTTTTGCACGTTACTTCTGAGAAGTCTACCAGATGAAATATATAGCAGCAATATGAGATCTAAGCATCTGAGGCATGCTTATAATAAAGGAACTTTGCATAATCAGTTTTGGTCTTAGGTGATATTCAAAATAATCCTTAGACCATTTTACAGTAGTTTATCCAAGTACAGCTAAAGAAGACTAGCATTTTCATTGATCATTTGCATGCTCTACTTTAAATTGATCTAAACTGATCAAAAGAATTTATAAGATTCTATATTGGCATATTATGGATCACATTTTGAAACTTAAATCTCTAGATGAAATTAAAATCATATAGTTGTTATTCCAGCTTGAAGAGGATGAAGGCAGATGTGTGGAGAGAGGAGAGTTTTGGAAGTCATGGGGGGAGAGTGGGCAGGGAGGAGAAAGCTAGGGTGCCGTATAAATGAAGAAGAGAACAAAACAAAGTTTAAGAGGAGAGCATACATGTTTGGCACAGGAAGAATGGAAATGACTTTGTATACAGTTCTAATATATAAAGGTGAAGGTTTTGAGGAAGGCAAGGTCCCAAGAGAGCAAATTGCCTCTTTTGAGAAAGGAAGTAATTCTCTTAGAAAAGTAAGCATAGAGAAACAAAACACCCTACCTATTATATCTTTTTTAAAATTTCTCAAGTATTGACTCTAATTATGGCAGAGATTTGTATTAGTTATGCCCCAAAGGCCCCATAATCACATGCGTATATTGCATATCTGATGGGACTGAATGTCTTGATTTGATGTATTTGTCATTCATATGGATCACAATGAATCATACAAACTTTCTACCCTTGTAGTTTTTTTTTTTTAATGTTTATTTATTTTTCAGAGAGAGAGATACAGAGTGTGAATGGGGAAGAGACAGAAAAAGACGGAGACACAGAATCCGAAGCAGTCTCCAGGCTCTGAGCTGTCAGCACAGAGCCCAATACCGGGCTTGAACTCATGAACCATGAGATCATGCATGACCTGAGCTGAAGTCAGACACTTAAGACTGAGCCACCCAGGTGCCCCTTGTATACCCTATTAGTAAAGAGCCATATATATGCACACACACACATATATATATATGTATACACACACACACACACACACACACACATATATATATATATATATATATATATGTAATGTTTGTTTCTGAGAGAATAAGAGAAAAGAGAGGAGTGGGGAGTGGGGGAGGGGCAGAGGGAGAGGGGGGAGAGAGGGAGAGAGAGAGAGAGAGAGAGAGAGAGAGAGAGAGAGAGAGAGAGAGAGAGAATGAATTCCAAGCAGGCTCCATGTTGTCAGCACAGAGCCCAACATGAGCCTCAGTCTCACGAACCCTGAGATCACGACCTGAGCTGAAATCAAGAATCAGACACTTAACCAACTGAGCCATCCAGGCTCCCCACAGCCATTTATATTCTTATTAAATTTTGCTACTATTTAATGTCTCTAAGTTATAAATAGGATGACTTCATTATTCATGTGTTTAGGGTAGTTTTGCAGCTGCCAGAGTGGCATTATTGACTGTCTTGAGTACTTCTTCAGTTTAAGTTCAGAGTCCAAGTACATTTAAAATATAAAATATTAGGGGCGCCTGGGTGGCGCAGTCGGTTGAGCGTCCGACTTCAGCCAGGTCACGATCTCGCGGTCCGTGAGTTCGAGCCCCGCGTCGGGCTCTGGGCTGATGGCTCGGAGCCTGGAGCCTGTTTCCGGTTCTGTGTCTCCCTCTCTCTCTGCCCCTCCCCTGTTCATGCTCTGTCTCTCTCTGTCCCAAAAATAAATAAACGTTGAAAAAAAAAATTTAAAAAAAAAAATATATAAAATATTAATTTGTAAAACGGTGGTCTAATTTGATGGTTTTTTGAAATTCTGATAAAGTGATGATTGGTTTCTCTTATCTTATTCAAAGGATGGTTTTAAGGGAAATACCAAAATACATTAATTTTCATTAAGTAAATTTACTAGTTGAAGTAACGTGAAGGAAGAAATTAGTTATATTCTTGTTCTTACTATGTGCCAAGTATTCTATTCAAAGGGTGTTTCAAATTTAGCAAATCTTTGCCTGTTTGGTTTTAGTCCTTCCCACTACCTTACTGATTATGAGGCATTGAAACACTAGCTAAACCTTTGCAAAACCAGTACTGTTTGGTAGACACAGTATTATTTGGAGAATTATAATATGATTTTCCTTTCTTGTTTCTTTTCTTTTTTTGCAAATTTTAAAATACTGTACATGTGTCACTCACAGTTGGAGGTTTTGGAAAGCCAAGGAATGTGTTCCACATGTTTCTTTTTTTTGACTCTCCAAAAAACAATTTACTCTCAAAATAAAAAAAAAAAATCTTTACTACCTTAAAGAATGTCTAGATGACTAAAAAATACAACAGATCATTATTCTTTAGGATGTTTATACTGCTTGCCAACAAAGCACAACAGAATAATTTTACAAATTAGATTTTTGTGTTTCTTTTTCTTTTCCTCCATATTCAGGGCACAGAGTTAAATGATTTTGGTTCCAAGTCCTGTAGCAGCACCCTAAGGGCAAAAGTCTTAATAAAACACATTAAGTTGTTTCTCATGAGCAGATATTACATCTTATATTTTATGTCTCATAGAGATTTCCTACTTAATGTTACTTGGTCAGATAAATGTTTAAATGTTGCTAGTGTTTTAGTAATAAATAAGAAACATTGATATTAAAACCTATCTTCATACCAAATTTCAGACATTTCTGGGTTAAAAAACAGTGACGCACAAAAATGTGCAGATACATGGGCTATACAGCTCACTAGTAACAATGGAGTGTTTTTCCTCCCTTGGATAAAAGTGACAAGTGAGTTCAATGTATTTATTTTAGAAAAGTGTTCAGCCCATGGATCGGATCAGTATATTCAGTTTTGAATGTGTGTCTTTTTTGAGTTTTTCTAGCAAAAGGTTATAATGTTTTCTTCAGATTCCTCAGATTCCTTAAGGAATCTATGACTTGTAAAACATTTGGAAATGTGACTTAGAAGAAGAGTTTTTTTATATATTGAGAAGCATGATGGTTTATAGTGCAATAAACATGTTATTCCCTTAATGTTAAATATGCATTTTAACTGTAACATATTTTATCAGTAGAATAATATATTAGAAGCACAAAATATGCTCACCCAGTCACTTAACACATATAGACTGTCTGCCTACCATGTACAAACCTCTGCTATAAATGTATGATATTTGGCAGGTATAATATTAGCACCTTGATTGCCATTTTATTAAAACTTTATAGGGAGCTCTTAAGCATCTCTCATTTCCTTTATAATTAGGAAAGTAACCATGAACTCTATCCTTCCTCTTTTTTTAGAGAATATTTTTATATACTCTAAAAGTAAGACCTCAAGAGGGAACTATTTTACCAACTCACTTTTCAAATATGGAAAGTGAGACCCAAAGAAGTAAAGTAACTCTTCCAAAGTCAAATATCTAGTAACTGAAGAACTGCAAGCAAAGCCAAAGCCCCTGTCTATTGTGCTCCCCCAAACCATGTCTGGTAGCAAATGACGTTTATAAATATGTGGTTGGTGAAAGGGACAAAAACTTGGGTAAAATTAAACCTCAGTGCTATGACTCTCAATTGTGATTCATCTTCAGTTAAGAAAAAATGAGTTCTTTGTTCACGTAACTGGTTCAGTTTTGAGTTAAATACCAACTTGACATGATATTTTTAGTTTTACATATATCACAATAAATAACTAGCACATTTTCCATAGACAACTATATGATGTACTTTATTTTGTGTAAAGTTTTGGATTTCTTTTATCCTTAGTGAGATAAGATGCCTGGAAGAGTTCCTCCTCTGTAAAATTTCAAATACAGCTATACTTTAGAGAAGCATTCATGTGTTTGTTAGATGGCTTACAAACTTTGATATAAGTTCCTTCTGGACATGTGAGATGATGTGAGTAATTGATACAAGATTAGGCACTGGCCTGAAATACTGAGAAAGAACAGATGTAATTCTATTAAGAAATGGAATAGTATTTACAGATATCTCATGGACATTAGCTGTAAAGAAGATTCTGAGGTTCTAAATTAAATAGTAATTATGTAATATGGTTGAAATACACACACACACACACACTGATAGCTATATATGGATAGGTATATCTCCTGTATTTATATATAAGCTATCTTAAACATATTCAATAACATAGCATTTGACTGAAATTTAAAAAGTATGTGTATGTACGTATCACAATCCTTTAAGAACCCATTCCATTAAGCATCTAGACTTATAATATTGCATATAACCTTTATTTTTGTCCCATTTAGTGAGTTGTACATAGAAACCACTTAATAAATGTTTTCATAGTAAATAATATTTTGGATACTTCTACAAAATTGGGCTACATCGTGGGAAGAATCGAGCTCATGTTAAATATCAATAAACAGGAAACTGTTATTAACAAGTTCAGTCATTGGTGTTTTCAGTTCTTTTTGAAGGACTACTCCCAATGCCATACTCTGTAAAATCATCCTACTCTTCAGGGCCAGATTCAGATGTCATTTCCTCCATGCAACCTGCCCTGATTAACATGGCCTGAAATAATTTCCTTCCTCCTTGAACTCTTATATTTTCCTAATTGACTTGAATTAGTACTTCTCACAGTCGTCCTTCTGTGTATTCATATGTACATCATATCTTCTCTACTAGGTTATAAGGTGTTTTTTTTTTCTATCAAGAACTGTATCTTAAATATACTGGTATGCTGAGCCTTTGTAAAGGTGTATTTGGTAAGTATTGGTTGATTGACAATGCTGAATATGTTCATAAGAGCTATCATTTCATAGTAATTTTGATCGAAGAGGTCTCCTTGTGAAATCAGAACTATTTCAACTAATGGATATTTATGAAATTCATATTGTATCGTCCAAGAAAGAAACTACATAGCCTGTAGTCAATTACAGGAGACTTTTATTCAAGTAAACATGTTTTATTTGACAGGAAAGCACAAACATGTCTTCAATTAATTTGTTAATAGCTTCATCAGCTTTGGCCAGTAACATTCTCCCTAGTCCACTGTAGTTTATTAATCCAAAACATCATGACCTATCATACAGTAAAATGTTTTGTGATATGGAAAAAAAGTATAATGCCCCAAGATGTTTTCCATTCTATTCCTATCATTGAAAAAATGCTGAGACTCCCATCTGCTATCCTAATGATACACACCTTATTAAAATATACTTGTCTACAATATCTGGCCCTGGTAAGCGTCTGGTGTTATTTTCTAACACTGTCTCCCTGTTTCCTACTACTTTGTCATTGTGGTCTGCTCACTGCTCTGAACACACAGAGCATCATCCCTTTTCAAGGCTTTTGTTCTTTGTTCATTTTGCCTTATAGGCAATTATTTCATTTAAGTTCTTTAGTTCATCTTCCTACTTCACCCAGGTCTCAGCTCAAATACTCCTTTCTCAAGCAGTGTTCCGTAGAAGAATAATGGTGTACATTGGCATCTCTCCCCTGTAAATTGTTTCCTGCATCGTTCTTATCTTGTGGTTTAACCATGTTAAGTGTTTTATCCTCCATCAGAAAGATGGCTCCATAAAAGCATGTATTTGTACATGTTATGTACATGTTATTTTCCACTACTCTAGAGCTGACACCCAGAACAATGTAGGAACTCAATAAATGTTTGTTAAATGACGTGATGAAAACTTGCACTACTGAGCATTAAATGATGTTGCAAGTTTTCTAAAAACAAAGACCTAAAGAGTTACACAAATCTTGTTATGGTATTGACACTTAAATGGAATATAATGAGTGGCTTCCACAAAAGCAATTTACTGAAGAATTCTTGTTTGATCTGTGAAAATAACACCTTCCTTCTTCTAAGAAACCATTTCCTTACCAGGCTGACCATGTACTTCTTGTGAGGGCAGAGAACTTACAGCACCTTCCCCATCCTCCCTCCCTCCCTCCCTCTCTCTCTCTCTCTCTCTCTCTCTCACACACACACACACCACCCCTCCTAAGTATAGGAAATGGTACACTCATGACCATCCTACAAGAAATCTTTGTACTCTAGTGCACTTTGCTTCAATAACTAGTTAGAAATGGACATATGATTCAAGGGGGCTCAATGAATATCCCTTTCCCAGTAGTTTCCTGGTTGGAGCTCATGAAAAAGTGCTCACTTTTCTTACATAAAATTCTGTGACCTTTGGTATAGAATATATGAAAAAAAATAAAGCCAACACAGAAAATAAATGATGGGGGGTGGGTGAAGAGAAAGGGAGGGAGTAGGGAAAGAGACAGAGAGAAAGAAACAGAAAGGGTCCAGTCTTTCCCAAGATTAGGGGAACTCTCCGCAGTCCACTTAAGTAAACCAACACATTTCCCCCATTTTTATTCCCTTAAGTAATTCAACCTGATCATCCTGATTAATACAGAATACAATGTAGTAAAATTAATGAATGGGATATTCATCAGGAGGTTTTAAGATATATGTGGGGGAAAATTGTCCATCATGAGACTTATTTTTTATGTTTTATAAGGACTATCAGTAAATGAAAGAAAATAACCTTAAAATAGGATTCAGGGAAGCTATCTCTGCAGGAGTCTGAGCTGATGAGATCCTGGTATAGATCTTTCTGATAAACTAAATTCATTTAAGACTAGAATTCAAATACTTAGAAGAGGGGGGACTGTATATTTCTTAAAAGGTCTTCCTTTAATATTTTCTCAATCTGCCTTTGACAACAGCTAGGTGGAAACAAATTCAGATTGAACTCTATGAAAAGGATGCTTGAGTCTCTCAGGGTCCAGCCGGAAAGCAGGAGCCATATAAGCAACTGAATCCAGGAAATTGTGTACAGGTGAAAGGAGAACCATAAAACTAAACATTAGGCAGTAAAGCAACCAAAGATGAGTGAGATCTGGGTTAGGGCAGGGTAGCCCAGTGCCCAGGGTGCACTCATTTTCAGGTGTTAACTGTATTTGCTCCACCCTGAGAGTGGATATCTCCTTATATCTTGCACCCTGGTGCTCTCACTTTTAAAGTGGCACTCCTGAGATTAGCAGCAACAGGAAATCACACTACAACATCGGTGAGGCCATGAGGCTGGACAAAGAAGACATTGTTATAGGAGCCCACCATCCAGAGTCACCAGGACGGAAGTGGAACCATGATGGGCCTGTCCTTGGTCAACATTTAGAGACAATGAGGAAACAGGCTGTGCTAAAAATACCACCTGAAACAGAGGGGGAAATGTTCTAGCTTCTTCCTCCATCAGAGCCTTCTGTTGGCTGAACCAGTTGGAATCTAGCTGACATGGAAGTTGGGGGAATGCAGGCTACACAGCTCAGTCCCCTGTGTTAAGGAACCAAAAAGGGTGGGGTGCCTGGGTGGCTCAGTTGGTTGAGCCTCTGACTCCTGATTTCGGCTCAGGTCATGATCTCATGGTTCATGAGGTCAAGCCCCACATCAGCCTCTTTGCTGACAGCATGGAGCCTGCTTGGGATTCTCATTCTCTCATTCTTTCTCTCTCTCACTCTCTCCCCCCTCCACTCCCCTGCCAATGTGCATGTTCTCACTCACTCTCTCAAAATAAAAAACAAAACAAAACAAAACAAAACCAGGAACCAAAAAGGGGCAGACAAGCAGACGCTTGAGTATCACTGGGCTACACAAATTTGGAATCAGAGATGCAGGTGGAAGGTTTCTCGTTCTGTTGTAAAAGTTGAGGAGTCTAACTTTATTCTCACCCAAACAGGATATTTGGCCATATCAATCCATTTTCCCATGGTTAATGTTGTATTTTCCTACTTATTTCATAAGTGATTTCTTTTTCTCTGAATGTTATCTAGCCAAGAGAGGGAATAGTACTTGGACTCATATCTAAAAATTCCTATCTGCTTCTCTATTTTAACTCTTAACTAAGGACGGTATTGAATCTTAGGTGCTTGTAAGTATTAAAGTTAAAACAAATCCTAAGCTTTTGTAACTGTAGTGGTATTTGGCAGGCTTGCCATATACACCAAATATGTATGGTTTTGACACCTTTTAGGAGACTCTTCAAGTTTTTTTCTTAAACTGTGTGTTAAAAGTCTTTTTTCTTGGCTATTAGCACTGGACACACAGTTGTATGCCATCTAGAAGATTATTGAATGTTACCATCCCAAGAAGTCACTGTGTCTTTGCTTAGAATTTGCCTGTCATGTACAGATGCCAAGGAATGGACCTACCACAGGAATGTGTTACCTCAAATCACAATAGCAGAAACACTTAATATTTTAATGTGATCTATGTTTATAACTTTATGACAAAATTAGATGGTATTGAGCAAGCTAAGTTAAATATGCATTTATAGAAAGCCTTAGGATTGGATAAAATCCTAGAGAGCCTCAAAGCCAATAGCTTCACTCACTGGAGAAGGGATTCTTTCTACAATCTTTAGACAGTCTTTTAATAGTTTCAGTGGCATGGAGATAATTATTTTGAGTGTTAACCATTTAATTTGGGGCAGCCTTAAATGGCTACCGAGTTCTCTCTCATAATCAAGCAAAATCTACTTCTGTCCATTTTCCTGGGGAGTCATACAAAATATGTCTACTTTCTTGACCGCATAATGATCTTGAACTATGTAACTACAACTATTATCTACCTCTGAGACTTATCCAAAATGCTCACAATTGCCTCAACCATTGATCCTATCATGTTTTCCAGATATGTTGGTTTACTCCAAACCCACTTCACCTGCTATATATTTAAGTGTATACTTTTGTTTTCCTACCTTCTCTGAATAATTGGCTTCAACTGGAGGAAAATCCATTTTGATTTCATGTATATTCAGCTTTCTCTCTTTTCAAGTTATACTCACTGCTTAGAAAACTTAACACCATTATAACCATAAATATCTTGTGAGATATTCTGATCAATGGTGTCTCTAGAGTAAGCAAGTTTTTTGGTAAGTCATTTGGGAATCAGAATGAACTTGAACTATTTGAAATGAACAATAAGGATGTGAGTGGTAATCATACAGTGATATAACATTGTGAAATGTTTTAAACTTTCTATGTAAGTAAGTGACAATGTTCAGTTTAATAATCCCTCCAGTTTAAATGCTCCAAATATCTCCTAATAAATGGCTGAAGTCAAATCAGCTGAATCATTTCCACTTAAAATTCAGTGCCTCAAGTTCCCCCTGCCCTTCTTTGCCTTTTGTTCCTATGAGCTTGTCTACTTGAAGGGAGTTTGAGTACCCATCCACCATTAGTCAGGGGTTACCTGGTTTTATGGCATTCTCAGTCCTCACTCATCTCCTCTGATGCATCTCTCCATCCTGTTCAGCCTTGCCCCTTGTGATAGGTAATCATGGTGTATAGATGTTGGCTCATACTTGGCTCCTTCCTGGTCATTATCCTAGTTCTCTCACATTTGCTTGTGCTCTCTTACCTCTGGTGAGGGATATACAAGACTGTTGTATGCTTTCTGTGGCCAGTTTGAGTGCTCTATTGTCCTTGAGGCTACCTTGGGTCCCACTTGCCAGGCTCCTCACTTCACCTTTGCTGAGCTGGCATTCTAGCCAGTTGGATGGGAGCTTTTGAGTCTTATACACTCCCAGAATACACCTTTATAAGCAGGACCACTCTCATGCATTCTAGGGTTTCCCTTAACCTGTCTGAAATTTCTATCACCCATTACCCCAACTACACCCCTAGTACTCAACAGAGAGGAGAAATCTTCAAGCCAGGAAGCACAATGCCATATCTTTTTTAATTGTTTCACTGCCCAAGAGAGGTCAATTCTTTGGGTTATAAGAATGCTTAACCATTAATTTAAACATTACCAAAGCCATTGATCACCCCAGATATAAGTGAGCAAGAAGAAATAGGTATACAATTAAAGATGAAGAAGAATTAATGCTAGTTTTGAACAAGCATGAATGCTTTAAGAAATGATATGTTAAATATCCAGTTTTGTTTTAAATATCTATAATGATTTTCTACTTTTTACTGGAGTTGATTCTGTATCCCATTCCAGCTAATGGATCATCCTTCTATTAGCTGTTAAGCTAGAAGTCTGTTTTTGTCAATGACAAAAGCTTCATTTTAAATACTCATCACCATTGGCTTCATGCATTGCCCTAATTTTTCTAACAAGTACTTCTGCTTACATATTTCTTAACCTCTATCCATCTCCATTATTGCTCCCCTGATAACAAACTTTGAGTGAAACAAATGCTTATGATGCCATGATTATTCATGGACCTTAAGTAGTTCTTTATTTTGTAGGAAATAAAGCTCATACCCCAGAGAAAGGCATTCAGGGCCTATCATGATTTGGAACCGCACTCCTTCCACACCTCAACAGCCCCTAGAGTACAGGACTCATTAAAATATTCTCAGTACATCCTTGGCCTGTTCATCATATGTGCCTTTTCTCAAGCTGTTCTTTCTCTGTGGAATATATTTTCCCTCACCATCCCCCACTTGTCAACATCCTTCAAGGCCCAAAGCTGAGCCAAACTATTCATCAACCTTTTCACCCTGCCCCTCCTTCCTTGCTCCCTTACAAAATATAGAAACCGTCTCACTGGTGTTTCTGAATAGCTCTGTTTATAATTCTCCTAATAACTACCACACTATACTTTGTATTATAGTTCTTTGTTTTTATGAGTATCTTCTCTGCCAGGTCATTAACTTAATGATGTGTTAGTTACTACTCTTTGTTTCCAAGCCACAGTAGCCAACTCAAACTACCTTAAGCAAAAAGGACCCTTTGTTATGAGGATACAGGGATGTCTCATGAAAACCTCCTAAATAAGTACACACACAAGAGCAGACATTTGGAGACTTTTTCACCTAATCCTGCATCTCAGCTTAATCACTTATCAAATATGTAACACTATGCATGGTCATATTAAACATTCTGTGACTCAGTTTTCTCATTTATAAAATGATGACAGTACCTACTTCCTAGGAATATTATATGGTTGAAGACACTTGACATAGCTCTGATTAAAAGTTATTTCAAAAACAAAGGTAAAGAGGAAGTGAAACTGGACCTCAGAAAGACTGAGAAGCTGTCTGAAATTCGGGTGACATTTCTGATTCAGTGATGCTTCCTCTTCCCTCTTACTGCAGACTGAATTTCTCTGCTTTTCCATTGCTCATATAAAAAGTTGTTTCTCCATAGTTCATATGCTGTACATCTGACCTTTTAGAAAGGTGAATTCTATCTTTGTGTCCGTTATGAGTTCTGGGAGAGGAGACTGTGATTGACTCAATTGAGGTCCATCAACTGCACTGAATAAGGAGTCACTGAACACACAAACAGGTTCCAGGAACCCATCTTTGTGAGAAGACGGTTCTAAGAAAAGGAGGTTTAGGGAACAAACAACATAGGTAGTGAACCACTGAACCATTTCATTTATTTTAGCGTCCTCCTTATGTAGTTCTGTGTTTCCAATCGAATTGTATCAAGTTCATTTATTATCATGTGTAGTTATACTTACACCGGGTCTTGGTATTGCATGTATTGTTTTAGATACATTACTTGTCCAATTCTTTCAAAAATATTTGAGTAATAACTTATTATGTTCTAAGAGCTATGCCATATACTGAGCCTATGATGAAGTGAGATAGAGGAACGTTCTTGCCCTCATACAGTTAATATATATATCTTGCTGTTTTGACTCTCCACTGCCCCCCAAATTTGGTCCTCCTATTATCCCAAGCCCTTCTTGGTTTATGAATATTGATTACATTGACACTTAATTCTTGTCAGCATCACTGTGCTTTCATTATTTTAACTTTTTTAAAACTTAATATTTAGTTGCATATTTATACCATTAGATAGTCTTCCCACTAACATTCATTTGGAACTAGAATTTATTTACCTCCTACTAGTGAAATTCCAGAGACAAGATCCACCTCTAGAATCCAGATCCACCTCAAGAACTAATGACCTCTGTGACTTTTGGTAACCCCACAAAGAACTCAGGTGCTTAGTTCCCTTTAAATCAATTAATCACAAGGGAAATAGACTAAATTGTATTGTTGTAAAACTCTTGAATTTATAGATCCTTATGAAAAATAGTTTACAGATTCTTATGAAAAATGTATAGGTACAATTTTTATTGTTTCCAGTGTTATTTATTGATCTGTCCACTTTTCTTCCTCCCCATTATCCATCTACCTATTTGTGCACACATCAAAGAGTGTGGGAAGAGCAGGGTAGGGCTGGGTCTAAGAGAAGCTAGTATCAGGGAGCCAGAAATGACATAACTTGTTTCTGAAATCTCAGCAGATAAACTCAGTCACTGTGTTTCTGAGATTATTGATCATTTGTTTTCCTGAAAACTTCAGGGTCCATGTTGCTTTAATACATCTCTGTACCTCTGTCCATCCTCTCCTCACTCTACTTCAAAGGACAGTTTTCTCCACTAATTTCTAGCTCAACTCCATGTTTCTGCCTTTATCCCAAATTCATCCACATCTCCTAAGGGTTTTGCTCTGTGAATTTTCTCTTCTATGTATGGCATCATTCTTTTTTTTTTTAAAGTTTATTTATTTAATTTGAGAGAGAGTGCAAGTGGCAGAGGGACAGAGAGAGATGGGGGTGGGGTTGGGGGTGGGAGAGAGGATCCCAGTGCAGAGCCCAACACTGGGCTCAAACCCACGAACTGTGAGATCATGACCTAAGCCTAAGTCAGACACTCAACCCACTGAGCCATCCAGGCGCCCCTGGTATCATTCTTTTTTTTTTTTTTAATTTTTTTTTCAACGTTTATTTATTTTTGGGACAGAGAGAGACAGAGCATGAACGGGGGAGGGGCAGAGAGAGAGGGAGACACAGAATCGGAAACAGGCTCCAGGCTCTGAGCCATCAGCCCAGAGCCTGACGCGGGGCTCGAACTCACGGACTGCAAGATCGTGACCTGGCTGAAGTCGGACACTTAACCGACTGCGCCACCCAGGCGCCCCTCATTCTTTACTTCATTTAATTTGTCCCTTAAGGCTTCCAAGTTATAGGTCTCAGATATTCCCCTTATCTCTCCATTCACATACCCTCAATTATGCCCTAATTTTCTTTAAGACCACATGCCCTCTGTCTCTATATTCTTGACCTATCCTTGTTA
The DNA here is from genome assembly GCF_022079265.1 of Lynx rufus. Taxonomy (NCBI): domain Eukaryota; kingdom Metazoa; phylum Chordata; class Mammalia; order Carnivora; family Felidae; genus Lynx; species Lynx rufus. Next base: position 93,485,000 of record NW_025814878.1, read on the forward strand.
AAGCCAACATTTGCAGAGTGTTATGTGCCAAACTATGTGGTAAGCACTTCCCATGGAAGATCTCACAAAATAGTAAACAAGCCATCATTTAGTACTATTATATTCATTTTACAGTTGGTGGGACAGAGAAGTAAAATTATCAACATCATGCAGTTAACAAGTGGCAGACAGGTTCAAATACAGGTGTCCCTAAACTGGTTTTTTAAGTACTAGGCTGTATGCTCTCCATTTGTTTTTCAAGTAATTGCTAGCTCTCCCTGTCCTGTCTATGCTGCAATCCATTTCAAAATTTGTCAGTTTCATATCCAGTAGTTTTTCTAGGCTCTTATTTTCCTTAAATAGAAAGCCTTCTCCTTCTGTGAAGCCTTCATTACTGTGGTGTAAGTATTTAGAGAAAATTTTCCCACTCTGGCTTGTGACATTGGACCTCCTCCTGAACTCCTTGTCTCTTTCAGTAACTCATCTTCCTTCATCCACCTCCAAAAAGTATTAACTGAATACTGTGATCTGAATCTCTGATGTTCTTGTCAAGTTTCTTCAGAGAACTCAAAGTGGAGTAAATCAAAGTGAATTCTTTTCCTTATTTTAATTGCTCTAAAAGATAACTGCCTAAAGCAAAAAGAGTAGCAACATGTTATGGGTATGTAAATGTATTAGGGGATTATAAAAGTAAAGGTGAGGAAACTACAGCACAAAGGGTGGTTGGATGGAATGGACAATCTACTGTCTTAAGGTCTTTCATTATATGTGGCATGGATATTTGAAGGTACTTATTAAACATTTCTATTGTAAACCATAGGGTAACTACTAAACAATTTAAAGAGGTAGATTACTGATCATTTATTTTCCTGAAAACGTCGAGGTCTGTGTTGCTTTAACACATCTCTGTACCTGTGTCCATCCTCTCCTCACTCTACTTCAAAGGACATTTTTCTGTCCTTTTCTACAGGTTATTGGAGAAGTGCAGTATAGTAGCACTGTCCACTCAAGAACAGGCAAAAGTAGATGATGCCAAGAGAAATCGTCTCAAGAGATAATAAAATCATTAAGAAATGCTCCATTAACAAAAGAAAAGATAGAATAGAAACTAGCTGCAAAATGGTAGATTTTAACCTATCTCATCAGCTGGTGTATAAGCTCTAATTGGCTGTGCCAATATTACTGCACACCTCAAAATGAATAGTGACTCAAACATATGGAGGTCTGTTCCTCACTGAATGTGTTTTTTCAGTGGGTATCTAATGATTTCATAATAAATAGTCCATCTTATCTAATGTGTTAACTACTTCCCAATTATCAGACATTTAACTTATGGCCTTCTTTCTCCTGTTACAAATCATGCTACAAAGAATATCTACTCGAACATAAATCTATATTAACATTTCTGGCTATTTTCTTGGTCTAGCTTCATAGGGGAAAAAAAAAACCTTTGGACAGCAATCATTTAATTTCTCAAATCTCTCGTTACTAAATTGTGTACAGACTTTTTAGAAAGTTGAAGAAAGCGTCATAAGAAATGGGAAGGCTTTTGATTTGTCAGTGTTTTCTTCCTAATTCACACTTCACCTCCTGAAGTTATTACAAGGATTAAATGGAAAGTGTTTAGTCATCTGCCCTGCATATAGTCAGGGCTCTCATTAAACGTTAACAATTAACATTGGGCAGTAGCACACAGCTACTGCAAAAGCAAGAAATAGTGTTTGACTTCTTGGAGGCTCAGTTCCCTCATCAGTAAAATGGGCCTGGGTTACCACCCATTTCACACTAACTTTGTGTGACTTTATCATATGTAAAGCATATGACACAGTATCTGTGACGAAATAAACATTCAATACATTTTCACTAATAGTATTTATTATTTTGTCTTACCGCAGTTGAGAATTTCCTTGTTATCTCTTTTTCCATTTCCTTACCCCCTCCTATGTACACAGTCCCATTTCTATCTCCATTTGAAATATACTAAATGAAGGTAAGAATATAATCTATCTCATTATGTATAGTAAGGCAAAAAAAAAAAATGAAGTATGTCAGAAAATCTGTTCAAAGATAAAGGATATTATATGAAAGTATTAATAACCAATCACCAATGGCTTAGTTATCCCCCAACAGCAATTTATATGCCTATTGTCATTTACATACCAATTTTTGTATATATGTCACTTAATTAAAACACTGGACTTTATTCATGTATGCTAAGTGTTCATTATCTGTGATTTATGTAATATGTTATATTCACAGTGCACATGAATGGCATAGAGTGCTATTTCTCAGGTGGTATCATAACTCAATATATACTAATTGTTTAGAGTACTGGTTGAGAAGTATCTCAAGGCAAGATCTAGGCTTATTTGAAAGAATGTCATGGTCCATAAGTGCTATCTGGTCTGACCCCTGGAAGACAAGTAGCCCCTCATGCATGGAAAATTGCAATCCTGTGTTAGAGGGGATACTAGCTATGAGGAATGGCTAAGGAGACAAATATTAGAAACATGAGTATATTTTTAATAGGTATCCTACATGAATATTTGCCTTTTCCCTGAGTAATTTAAGTTACTCAATGTGTAACTTACACTATCGGAAATTACCTTATTTTTAAATTAAATCTAACATAACGGTTATTTTTAAAGAGAAAGTTGATCTCAGGGGGTAAAGAAATTAAATGCTATTTCAAACCTTAAGGAATATGCAGAATTTTGGTATGTTAAGATTTTAGTATCCTCAATACCTAAAATTTTAGATTCCATTAGATATTTTGAAATCATGAACATATAGGACATTGTAAATTTTGCAAAATGATTTGACACCTCTTAAGGTATTCTTCAGTTTTGTTTGGGAAGTAAGTTCTTACAGCAAGCACCAAGAAAAAGTCACGATGTACTTTTTGTTAGAATATCAGCATGGTTTGGGCATCTAAGCAGTACACAAGATTACTACTCCATAGAGCTCACCTAAGATTGTAGCACAGAGTGATATGCTCATGGTAGATCTATAATTTACCATTTTCCAGAAAAAGTGGGTCCTAATATTTCATTCATTTTTCTCAGCCCTTAAGTCCAAGCGTGTAACTGCAGAGCTCAAGCAGACAGAGCACATGTAACTGAACTCAACAAGTTTATCATTTCCTGGTCACTGGATTAATAGCTTTAAGCATAGGCTTGGAGAAATGTGGGAGCCAAGCACACCTCCACCCTTTGAGTTCTGAGTTTTATTTTAGGGAGAATTAGTTCTCTTACCCTAGAGAAAATGACCTCTAGTTTGATAACTTCTCAGTGACAAAATATATAGTAATTTTAATTTCTAATGCTAAACCCCATGAGCTACAGGATTTTGTATGTATTCCAAGTTCCTGGCACATAGAATGCACTTCATAAATATGTTCTATTCAAAGGAAGACTAATAAAACATACACTGAATATATTGAACCACAGTTTGTAAGTTTCCTCTCTTAAAGAGAAAATATTTATTTGTATAATACAAAGTGATTCATTTACATGTTTGCCATTTTGGGGGGCTGGAACCCAGTAGGGTTGTAAATGCTTAACTTTAACTTGGTGGATTTTGAAGCTGCATTGCCACCTTGTGGCTACTCATCTAAAGATAACCTTTTCTCCAAAACAAAAAGCAAATACTTTGTTTTGCGATCTATGGTACAAGAAAACCTCTTGTGCACACACCCGGGAACACACATGTGTATACACACACACACACACACACACACACACACACACACACCTCAAAGAACCAGAAAGTAGTGGTTTCTGTTTGGAGACCTGGGAAGGGGGTTTCTAAGAATGATCTTTTAATGCAAAGAATCTCTTTATGACAAAATCATCTAAGAGCCTATCTATTATTTTCAAATACATGATAGTAATATAGTAAAAGTAGTGACATTTACTATAATATCATGATTTCAATAATTAAGTACAAAAACATCCTTCTATTTACCATCAAGAATCAAATATTTTTCTTCCTACTGGGTCAAGAACTTGTTTACATGATAATATGTATCATTTCTAATGGAATAGGGAAGTAAAGAAAACATACATAGTAAAACCAAATTTTCTTAGTTGACTAAGACTAGAAGTTTCCAAAGCAGCTTGTTTAAAAATCTTAGTATATGGTCAACATTATCCATTAAGAGTTATTTCTAGGGAACAGAACTGCACATTTAATAGAGATCAGAATGTAGGAGATACTGCATAAAAAAATACTTTTAAAATAGTACTGTGATTTTTTATTTTGGAGAGACAATTTAAAAGGCACTGATATTTTAATGTTCTCCTTCGCAGGTAATGTATACTTTAATAATCTCTTCAACTTTGTTTTAAAGTCACATATTGCGTAGGATTGATTCAATTAATTTGGGAATAGAGCTTACTAACAGAAAATCCATGTCTACAGCTATTCTGATGCTAGGAAAGAGGTAAAGGCAATTTTCCAGGTAAACTTTCACTCAGATCATGTCTGTATTCAATGATTTTGTATGCAGAGTAACCCTGCAGTTTCACATGCTAGAAAGATCAGTTAATTGCAAAATAATGATTTTAATCAAGAAAACGAATCTTAGATTCATTTATGTTCATTCTCATTCTACTACAGACTATGGTTTACAGAGCTTTTTTTTTCTTTATATATAATTAACATTCATTGTGGAGAAACTGGAAAACAAAGACAAACAGAATAAATTTACCTGTAATCACACCACCCAGTGATGACCACTGTTAAATGTTTTGGTCTATCATCCAATTTTTTTTTTTAAACTTGTAGGCCTTGGTAGATATCCTCTTAACTCTTAAGAGGATATCTAGAAGAGTGATTCAAAAAGCACAGTCCCCTCCCCTTGGTATGACAAAGGGACCCAGGAGCTAAAAACCAAATCTCAAGCAACTTGAGCCACAAATATAGAAAGTAATATTGTACACCAAACTGAAAAAAATACCATGAGTCCCTACTGAAAAAAAATAATGTTTGAATAGATAGAGGAGAATATACAAATCCCCCAAATGGGAGAATTTCAAATAATTTCTGTAGATACTCTCTACCTCTTAAGTGCGAGCTGCACATAATGACTTTCCTCCAAAGAGCATAATCTAGAAAGTGGGGAGTGGGGACTTCCTGGTGCAGAAGAACCCTGACAAATGCAACCTCAGCCAGGTGATCAAGGTGCATATGAGTCATAAAACATGTTGATCATATGTACCCTTGATACGATGTATTGAGAAGGGCATTTTACTTCTGTTGTCTTTCTTGAAATATTTCAGAATTTTAGTCTAACCATTAAAAAAAAAAAAAAACATCAGACAAACCCAAATGAAAGGACAGAAAAGGCCATTAAGTTCAAAACTAAGGAAATCTAAAGAACGAATGGACTTTAATAACATACCAATATTTGTTCATCAGCTGTGACAAATTTACCCTAATAGTGTAAGATAATGTAATAACACAGGAAATTAGGTGCATAATATATGGGAATGCTCTGTTCTTCACAAGTTTTCTGAAGATCTAAAACCATTCTAAAACAAAAAGTTTATCAGAAAGATAAAGAAAAGCAAAAGGAAGTGTGATCCCCAGAGTAGCAGCAAGAGCAGCATCAGGGATCTTGTGAAACATTCAGATTATCAAGCCAGCTGGCCACCCAAGAGCTCTGATTTCAGGTGCTTCTCATTTTAGCTAAGACCATGTTACTTTTTCTTCAATTCCCAGGTGATGAAGAATCAGATTAGGCCTCTTGGTAGCATGTGATTATCCACTTGTCACATTTTATAGAAGCATACATGCCTCCCTGTCTTCTCAGTCTTCTCCGATCCCGATCTCCAACACCCCTTTCAGACCCCGCTGTGATCATGTCTTCCAAACCACCTCCAGCACATACACCTTCTAGCTTTCCTGTCCCTACCTGCATAACCTGTGCCAATGTGCATGTTTCCAGAGACCATAATCCCAGTGTTGAATTCTCTGGAGACAGAGGTGACCTTGGGCAAATTCTGTAATCCTGCTGTACTTGAGTTTCTTCATCTGTGATTCGAGGATAGAAGAATATCTTCCTTATGAGGTTTTTTTGTGAAGGTTAGCAGTTAATACTCCTAAGATGTTAGGAGTAACATCTAGCACTTAATGAGGACCCAATAACTGTGAGATGGAACTAGCATTGGCAGTGGATGGCTTGCCTTACAAGTGTCTCTTCAGTTCTCCCAAAGCAGCAGGTTTGGGTATGCAAAATAGTGGCTCAATAAAGATCAAGTGAATTGAATAGGTGAATTGAGTCCATTAAAATACTACTTCAAATACAGTGACCCTACCACTAAGACCAGTCTTCTAAGGCACACTGACTTTGAGCTGGGATGTTGGAAATATTTTGTGTTTATATAATACTACTAGGATAGAGCTAGAGAATTGGTTGGAGAATATCTATGACCTGAGAGTGAATTCATCTTACTTCAAGCTTCACCCCCTATGAATAACACCATTTTAATTTTTATCTAAGATTATTCTCCTTCCTGAGATCCTTAGAATTTCCATTAGCCTAACAGACAAGATTAGATAGAAAAGAAATCAGCACCCCAGGGACTGTTCTAGCAGCAGGTGAGTAAGTGAGTATGTTTGCATAATGGGTTTAGATTTCGCTTATTTGCTCTTTGGAACAGGTTAAATAGAAATTCAACAATTTGCGTGCCATAAATAGACAAGCCCTGAGTGTTCTGGTTTGTTTTCCAGATGGGAATTAATGTGGTGGACTCTGCAGTATCAGGATTAGGTGGTTGTCCGTATGCAAAAGGTGCCTCTGGGAATGTAGCCACTGAGGATTTGATATATATGCTTAATGGCTTGGGGCTCAACACAGTAAGTAATTTAACATATTTTAATATTCATGCATGCCTTGCAGATACAAAGGGGAATGTGTCTCAGATTTGGGAAGAAATTTTGAGGTCAAAGTTTTACTACACTTTTGCTATCTGCTAAAATGCACAGTGGGAAAACACAATAAAAACTTTTTAGGGGGCTTTATAAAGTAAGTTATTGCTATAGCCCCATCACCAATAATGCTACCATGTCACACTTTTATGGTGCTTCATGACCTCCAAAGTACTTTTTCATGTATCATCTGATTTGATTTCACACACTGTGAGTCAGAGCCTGTGTCTTTGCTGTTAGGATTGTTATTTTTGCCGTTTTGTTTTGGATGGATGTTTTCCTAGGAGGAAATGGAGATCTTGATTTTCTTGCACTGACAACTAGGGCTTCTGGAAAAGGGCCCAGGGCACTATTGAAATGGTCAGGAAAAAGGAGAGCTTAACAGTACTTACGGCATGAGACACTAGTCTCTTTAAAAAAGAATAGTCTCTTTAAAAAAAAGTACCTGGAAAGTCACATCCTCTACAATATTCACCTAAATTACTGATTAGTTTTGCCGCATGCTTTTTTTTTAACTTTATTTATTTTTGAAAGACAGAGAGACGGAGACACGGAATCTGAAGCAGGCTCTAGGCTCTGAGCTGTCAGCACAGAACCCGACGCGGGGCTAGAACTCACAAGTGGTGAGACCATGACCTGAGCTGAAGTCGGACACTTAACTGACTGAGCCACCCACCCAGGCATCCCACCACATGCTTGTTAACATTACTTGAAAGCATCATCTGGATTACAAAATGCAATGTTGCTCCTCTCTCTCATCTTTTCTCTCTCCTCACACTACTTACATTCAAGGTCCTGCAGCACCATGTGCCACCACCACTTGGTTGGCCTTACTCCCCATACTCAATTTCACCTGAAGAGTGAAGTGCTACCATCTTCAAAAACTCTTCTAGTGTCTCTCTGCTTGATCCCCAGGTCCATACTGTTGGGTTCCTCACATTTGGGTTTCCATGCCAACTTGTGTGCTACTACCTCTGAACCTACCCTGAGGTTGTATAATGTATAATGTGTCTAGCTCCCCCTGCAGCTAGTGAATGATTATTACATCTGTTCCCTTTACACAGAGATGCTCCAGTGACATTTACTGGGTGATAGGTAATATCACCTGGGACTTAACACCAAAAGCCTGTCTTCCCTGGTTAGGAGAAACTCTTTCATTTACAAAATTCCCTAATCATTTCCAGTAAAAATGTATGGCCATGACTTAGATGACCAACTTGAACTTAGCTGATGCTTTCATGCTTATTATGTACCAGGTCATGTTCTAGACCTTGGGGGCTGAAATGCAAATAAGCCATAGCTTCATTCAGAAGAATTCACAATTTAAGGAGAGGATTGTTACACTGGGTAGGAGTTGCAATTCAACCAGCTACCCAGCTAATAAGCCAAGCTTCTCTGTAGAATTCCCGTGTCACATGGCTCCCATGTCCAATCAATTACCAAGAGCCACGTGTAAGTTACTTTGGTTGTTTGTTCCTTAATACCCTTACTATGTCAGCACAATCCCTTATCTCTTTTCTGGGTATTCATCGTCTACACTGGTGTGCAGGCTTCTGACTTGCCTTTAAATCCATCTTCATGCTGCCATCAGAGGATTTCATCCAAAATACAAATGTGAATATGCTTGGTTTCTTCTCGAGCACCCAAAGTGGGTTCTCATTTACTGAAAAGCAAAGCTGTGTTCTGTCACCTCATAGCGCCTAGTCATAACTTTTCAAGTCATCTCTGCCTATCATCCTACATTTATAGTATCCATTTTTTCAGGTACTTTGTACTGTTCTTCTGCCTGCAGTGCCCCATTGGTCCTCCTTCTCAAAGACTTATACTCCCCAGGTAACACTGAAGTCAGGATTTACCCTTCCTGACACACTTTCCTGACACATTCCTCACTACTTTCTTATCCTCAGTGGGTTGACTAACCCACCCTCTGCCCTCGTAATCAGCTGGGCATTACTCTGTCAGTGTCTTTAATTATAATACAGGGTCCCCCCCCCCTCCCCTCAACAGGGCTCCATATTGCCTGCTTTACTGTAAACAACCTGAGGACAGAAACTTTATTCTCCATGAGGTTCTTGAAACCCCAGAACATATCATAGTACATGAGACCTATTTAAGCATCTGACAAATGACTCAATATTAAACATGCAATGTTATTTCATAATGGTCTCTGTTAAGTAAAATGAGAGAGAAAGGTCAAAATGAAATTTTTGGGTAAAATGTCAGCAAATTCCAGAACATACTTGTTATCAATGGAATTCTTGGGGAGCAAAGAAGACTGGTTATCTTTCTATTATTCCTTCCTGGGTGTAATTCAAAAATGAAAGACACATGTAGCTAATTATTCACAAAACTTAAATAGGACTGGATTTAGGATATCAAGTAAGATGTGCCTAACATGTTCCACCTAAAGCCATTCTCAGGATGCAACCAATAAACTCAGACCAAAGCAAGTGTTGGTACCCTAGAACAACTTTATAGCAAAATGAAAATGAAAATCATTTATAAGTGTCACTTTACAAAACATTTCTCTTGATCATTCCCCAAAAACAAAGAAGTAAACTACAAAGGAAACATTGCTCTACAAGTTTCTAGAGAGAAATCAGTTGTATTAAAATGATGATCTCCTTATGAGTCTTGGTATGAGAAGGCCCTGTGAATATTTATATTTGTCTATTTTAAGAAAATGATGGACTTGTACATAAATATTAAGAATTACTTAATAGTGGGGTGCCTGGGTGGCTCAGTCAGTTGAGCATCCGACTTTGGCTCAAGTCATGATCTCACAGTCCATGAGTTCGAGCCCCATGTCAGGCTGTGTGCTTGAGCCTGCTTCGGATTCTGTGTCTCCCTCTCTCTCTGCCCCTCCCCTGCTCATGCTCTGTCTCTGTCTCAAAAATAAATAAAAACAATTTAAAAAATTAAAAAAAAAAGAATTACTTAATAGCACGAAAGCCTGAGTCTGTTCGATTTTAAGTCCATACAGTTTCTAGTCCATGTTAAGGGAGGACTTGAGAGTTTATGAAATGCTACCTGAGGGCAACCTCTGGGTAATCTACCTAATTCTCTGTCTCCCTTAGTGACAGTAGAAGTGCTGGGTGGAGACCTTGATAGGGACCTTTTGTTACACCAAGCCCAAGAGATAAGGGGTATGCCCCAAACTTGGCCTTCATACCCAACTGTCTATCTGTCATTCGTGGATTTATCTAAGCCTTTGTTGATCCTGTTTATGCTTTCAGCCAGTACAACCTCACAAACAAGTTCCAGATGTGTACTAAATACTACTTCATTTTATTTGACCTACAACTACTTCCTTCGAAATCACACTGATAGTGTTTCTGAATATGGTTAAAATCATGCATTCACTTTTCTTCTATCTCCTATAGGTTGATCAAGTTTGTTTCTTTACATAGTAAAAAGATTTTCTTTCTTAAGTCCTTATCTATGAACTCCTCCAAACCATTCTAATTTTAATTGCCCTTCACTGGTATTTTGTACATTGTTTCTAGTTTTGTTACTGTCCTTCCTAGAGTTTAGGTACAACCTTGAATTACTCTGAGGTCTTTCAGGTATGGCTAGCCTATGATTTTATAGAAAGGGCAGATTCAAGATATGCTTTATTAAAACATAAGAAACTAAAATGCTGACTGCAGAATTCATGGAGACAAATGTTGCCTTCAAATCAACAATGAACATTTTGTTTAATAATTTTCAAATTGTGAATTAACTACTAATAAACGGAAATCTGTTTTGTCTTCTTTCTCCCTAATCCAACTGGTCTCCCTTCTTTTCCTTATCAGGGTGTCAATATTTACAAAGTGATGGAAGCTGGTGACTTTATTTGCAAAGCTGTGAATAAAACCACAAACTCTAAAGTAGCACAAGCCTCCTTCAATGCTTGACTTGAATAAATTTGTGACTTAAGGCTGAGAAGATCCATTTCATCTACAGATACTCTTCTGAAAATCATTACTATCAAGTTGTTCTGAAATGTGAAGTAATAGACAAGAGTGGGGGAAAAAGATATAATTTTAAAGTATATTACTGGACAAATTATGAAATCAGTGGAAAGTAATATCCAGTCATCGGTAAATTGGAAGCTGAAGTAAAACACTACAATTTGTAGATATGCTTTTGAACTTGGAGAAAAGTCTACTCTTTTGCTCCAATAGAAATAACTTTTTAATTTAGTAGATGTGAAAATTAACTTCAGGTTTCCCTAAGTATCAAATACTGTGTTAATACTTAATCAAGCTGGCTTAGCACAGTATACATATTGTCAGTGGTTTATGAGCTTCTGCGTAGTGTGCAAAGTGTGTGGCCTCAGTCCTATGCGTTATGCCTCTGGATCTCAACTTTCCATTTGCCAAGTCAGTTAAATTATGAACCAAGCGCCAAATCTCCATCTGACCGTACATAATTTTTAGCAATAGAACTTTTATATTTCAAGTATGGCTAACATCTGTTAACTATTTCAGCGACTTTATCTTGTTCCAAGAGGCTGTGGTCAATGGCAAGATGCCATATGCTGGAAACATTACGACCTCCCATGTTTGTGATATGCATCCAGTTTACCATACGTTCTCTTTCATCAAGTTTAGTAAAAACAAGCATGGTGTTACTCAACTATTGAAAAATATAAGGTTCAACTGTCATCTCAGTGTCTCAGCTGCAGTGATAAGAACAGATTGATACATAGAGTATAATCCACTTTGGTAATTTTCAGGTCACATTCAAATTGCCCGAGGAAATGTCACTATGATCCTAAGAATAGTAAGGCAGTTTTTAATTCATGAAACAAAATAAAACAAAACTGTTTTCATTGATTCCAGGTACTTTGATTAAATGTGATCACTTTTGGTTGACTTTATGGTAATTTTTAATGTTGAAATGGCTGAAATTTTATCTTTTGCAATAGAAAACATTGCCAGGAATAGCAAAAGTTAATATGTCAAAGTGGAGAGGAGGAGCAGAAAGACTATGTTAAGAAAAAGCATTTCTGTAACCTATGCAAATCATATGGGGACAGAATTATTAAATGTGGGTCTGAATCATCAGTTCTGTTTATGTAGTCTTCTCCAGCAATACTTGGTGATCTTATCTTTGAATAAATTTTAATATCTTTAAATATGAAAGTGAGCACTGTGGACTTTCTATAAATATTCATCACAACTATTGAAATACAAAATTTAAAAAAATACGAGAACTATTGATTACAACTAACTTAACTTTGAAGATATTCGTAATAAAAGTCTCAAGGGAAACATCTTGGTAATTGACAAAACCAAACTAAATTCCCAAGAAGAAGCCAGCTTATCAGGTTGAGATGGGTATTAGAGCAGGAGCCTGTCATCTAGAGTGCTCTTTGCATTTGGATTAGTGTTGGCAGGGAGGTAATGCAGGGGCAAACAGGATCACAGAACTTCATGGATCTGCCTGCTATGTCTCCCTTATGTCTCTCTCTTCACAGAGAACACAGCCCTGTGCAGTGGGGCAGTAATGGGACACCTGCCCTAGTGTGTGCAGCTGGCAATGTACCCCATGTTCTAAAGACTGAATTTTCCTCTTTTCTAGAACTGTGGAGTTCTTAGTTATGAGATACCCAGAAACTGATCTTTTGGTACAAACTGCTTATAGAAACAGCCAGGATCAAAACTTTGCTGTTTTGAAACACAAACCATATAGTCTTCAAGTAATCGGAAAGTAAGCAGAGCAAGTAATTGGAAACCCCAGGTGCAGCTTAGCACACACTTAAACAGCGCAAATATCAGTCTACAGATTCAGTTCCGAGAATCCTTCAATGTTTCCTATTCACACTCACAAGAAGGTCCATGTTTTAGTTATTTGTTATCCTTTCCCCACCCAAACCGTATAAACCTTTCTGCTGAATTAGAGTTTTATTTCTGATTTGTGGTGAAAAACTCAATTAAGCACAGAAAGCTACCTGAAGTCCATAGGCAGAATCCCACCAAAGCCATATTTCAACTAACCGGGAAACCCTGGAATCATTGTAGGACCCACCCAAACAACCTGCACAGAAACCCATGTCAGAGTTAGCCATGGGGAAAGTCTTTAGAATGGCAAAGAAATTATGACCTTTATTGAAATACTTATCAAAATAATCTTGTGGAATCTGCCCTTAAGGAAAATATCCTGTGTTCTAGAATATGTAACATATTTTATCACATGTATATGTTGATGACCTATTATAGATGGAAACTAAGATGAAGTCCTCTGAAAGCTACAAATTTTCTAAGTTCCAGATTCATGAAATTCACAAAGCAAATAAACAGGAAACTGACTCTGACTTTCTGAAAAAATTCAACTTGCCCTTTTGTGTTATTTATTCTGATTAACATTTAGCTGGACTTACATGGCTATTCATTTCTATATATGTGCATCTTATGTCTCCGAAATGATCAACTCTAGGTATGAGAGTGACAAGTTGCACAACATTGAATAAGTTGGCCACAAATATCATCCCTATCAGAATTGTCAAGAAGAGATAAAAGTAAGGCCTGGGCACCAGCCAGAAATCTAAATTGAAGTAACAGCCAAGTGAAGAATTGCTGTGAATACCAATAATCATTTACAAACTGCTTTTGTAGACTAGAAGAAGTTTTGTAGATGTGGGGTAGATCGAGAAATTAAAAGAATAGTTTTGGAGACAGAAAAAGGGAGGGAGAGATTGGGCAAGAGAGAGGAAAGGAAGAGGTTCAGAAATGGAGGGAATAAAGGTGGAAGAAAAGGAAAGGAGAGGGGATTAAGAAACTATTGTCTGTCTTGAACAGCTCTAATAGAAAGCACATTCTGCTATGGTGGAGTCCATCAGCGAGGCTGCTATAAATTGCACATAATAAAAAGCCTTTACTCAGTAGGCTTATGCAACAAAACTTCTCTCCAATATTTTAGAAATATTGCTTTTTCACCATCATTTAGTTCAGTAGCTCAATTCTGTTATAAGCAAAAGTTTGTCTCCACTTTCCTCTTTTCTTGTCTCAAGGTATTGGTTCACGTTCAGGCTACCGCTCCTCAGGGTCACAAGATGGTCAGTATACTTCCCAGCCTCACATCCCACACAGTGCTCAGCCACTGTGGAGGGTTTTGTTGTGAATGTGGTTTTGTTTGTTTTGTTGTTTTGTTTAATCAATGAAGACTTTTTTCCCACCCCTATCCCAAACTTCTCATGTTTCACTGGGAATAACTTCATTACATGTTCCTTCCTTAAAGGTAAGGTGAGAGGAGAATAAGCCATTAGAATAGACCATAGAATGGTCACTGATCACCTTTAACAGATCAGTGAAATAGTGGGGGGAAAAAAACCTGATGCAGAGCACATTTTATGGTGAAATGATAGGGGAGTTGAGGCTAATGAGTTAACAAGCATAAGGAAGGACCATATTTACCTCCTCTCAGGAGCAAAGGATGGAAACAAAAGTTTTTAAAGTTGAAGGGTATGGGTTTTAAGGGGGAAAGTAGCTGATCCCGCTAATTTTTTTTAATGAAGACAGGAAGTGAGGTCTTCAGACATTAGTTGGGGGTGGAGTGAGGGCTGGAGAAGAATGGTAAAGCTTGAAACTCACCTAGAGCAGTAGTACAATTTAACTTAGTCTATCCAACTTTTCCAGGGGCTGTTATATGCTCAATGCAAGTATGTGTCCTCATGCTATGTTTACCACTTCATTTGACACTCCCACCTACTGGAAGCCCATCCTGGTTTCTGGGGACCACTCCATGCACCTCCCACTATCTCTCTGGTCCCATGTCCTCCACCTCAAAATTTTTGGTCTCTTCCTTGTGTCCTATTTGACTCACATACAAATTTACCTACATCCCCACCAGTCAAAATGTGTTCCACTGCCAGCAGGGTTATCGTTGCTTGGGACTTTTTGAGAAATGCACGATCTCAGGCTCTATCCCAGGCCAAAATCCTCACAGGACTCATATGCTCACTGAAGAGAAGCACTTGCCTGTTGATACCTCCTCTTGGGTGTCTAATGGGCATCGGAAGCTTTTGTTTTTTTAATTTTTTGATTTATTTTTAGAGAGACAGAGATAGCATGAGCAGGGGAAGGATAGAAAAAGAGGGAGAGAGAGAATATCCCAAGCAGGCTCCACACAGTCAGCACAGAGCCTGATATGGGGCTCCAACTCAGAAAACTTTGAGATCACGACCTAACCCAAAACTGACAGCTGGATGCTTAACCAACTGAGCCACTCAGACACCCCTGAAGCTTTGTGTATTCAAAATACCTGTGCCACTTACCCCTCCTGCATTGTGCTATGGCCCAATGTCTTTGCTCCTTGAAAAGGCAAGATTCAGACCCACCTCAGATGCTTTATTTTAGTTATTCTTTCTGCCTGTAATGCTCTTTTCCTGGCTCCTTCTTGTCATTCAGATTCAGCATCACTATCACCTCTTGTAGTAAGTCTTTGTGGAAAACCCAATTTAAGGAAAGGCCTCGATTCCTTTCTCTCACATTAACTTATTGAACTTTTATTATAAAATTTTTGTTTATTTAGTCGTTTATGATCTTTCTTTCCCCAATAAAATATATGCTCCATGAGAACAAGAGCTTTGTTACCCTCTTTAATTTTACTTCCTTAGTGCCCAGAACACACTGCTCAGGCCTGACACAATAGATGTCTAGTAAATGTTAGTTAGAAGGAAAAATAAAAATAGGAAGTAATTTAAATCAAATATTTAATAATTTAATCAAAGGAACCATTCTATGTGAAGTCTGCCTGTTAAATATATTTAATTTTTCCCTGAGCCCTTAGTCATTCTTTAGGATTTGTCTCCTAGTAGTTTGACAGCAATTCTTATTCAATACTTAAAATCTATGTTGAAAGATCGCACTAAGGAATGGAAACATATATACATCAAGAAGGTTATGAAATTGTAATTTTTTTAAGCAGGAATAAACCATAAAATTGGTCCAAAAGTGGTAATATTGAAAACCTTCCTGAGATGGAAGAAAGATATTAGCTATCATAAGAAGCACTTGTAATTCCTTTTTATCTCTACATTTCTCTTACACAAACGCACCACACACACAGTCTCATGAAAGCATAAATGACTATTCCAGTTGGGCCAGTAAGGGTCAGTTTTATCGTCTAAACTTTCTAGAACCATTCAAGGAACCAGAACTGCATTGCCTATTTCTAAGTCCACTGTAACATGTCATCAAGGAGAGAAAGTGTGTTAGGTCAGCTGTCATCTGTGTAATCATGAGATATAAAAGTTCCACAATGATTTGGTATCAAGGCCTCATTGAGTCAGTGTTCCTACAGTAGTTCTCATTTACAGGTATTTCAGAATCAAGTCTCAACATAGATATCACCCTCAATTCTCTATGGCTGACACACAAACTTACTGTCTATGGTCTCACTTCAGGCTGCACCTTTGATCCGTCAGTGGAAGATGAGAGTGTGGAGGGTGTGGACAACAATAGTGATACCTGGACTTTGCCTCCAAAGATTCTGATTTAGTTGGTCTGGAATAAGACTTCAAGCATGAATTTTTTTGGTTTTATGTTTTTGTTTGGTTTTAATGTATAGAAGGTAGTCTCCTGTGAAGCAAGAGTTTAAATCTCCACTTTAAGACAGTGTTTTTTAAAAATGTGTTTCCAGGACAAGCAGCATCAGCAACACGGCTTACTTTTTTTCCTAGAAGTTTTACCCAGATAAACCCAGATCATTTAGGAGTCAGCTGACAAAATCTGTACCATTAATGTGTTTATACTCTAGAAATGAGGAAAAGCAATGTAATACAAATTCATTAGAATGTGATTAGAATTTAATAGAAATGCAAATTCTTGGGCCCCAAGTCAAATCTACTAAATCAGAAGCTAGAGTGAACTTCTTTCCAAAACAGTGATTTACCACCCTTGTAGTTGAGGGGGGGGGGGTGGGGGGGAATAGACCAGAGTCAGTTTATTACATGTTTCACATTCACACAGCAAAGCATCCTTTCAAACTAACACTCTTAAAATCCAAACAGCCATTTCCAATGTGAAAAAATCTTACAGGGGAATCAACAGAATATGCAAAACAAATGTCAACATCTCCTATCACATTCCTCCCCTTGACAGTTTGCCAGCTCCATAAGATGCAAGAACTAGGTGAACAGGCTAATCATAAGAATTTCTCCAGGAGACTTGGGTCAGAGCTAAATTCCACCAGTTTTCTATCTATGGTATTCTTCAAACCCTTAAGTATAAAAGTAAATTAAAATGAGTAATAGGAGCATTTGGAATAGTTATAAAGAAAAACTAGAAATAATGCCTCAATTTAGGGAAGAAGATTCTGTCATGGAAACTACTTTGCCCATGGAGAGAGAAGGTATAACGGACCTACTGCATATCCATCAGTCTTGAGTCTTCTTGGTACCATCTGATACATTACTTAATGGCTATACAAACCTTTGTCATTTTACCTAATAACTTTAAACTTCAAACCTCAGTTCCTTCACCTATAAAACTTAAATAGTACCCCTTGTTTACAGAGCTGTTGTATTTCCTGAAATACTTATAAGCATTTGACAAAGTACTTGACATGTAGTAAAAATGATAATAGTTAACATTTATTGACCACTTACTATCCCTAGCTATGGAACTGCCCTTAGAGTGTAACTCCTCCTCCATTATGAGTTGTTTAGTGCTCAGGCTCTTATTAAAGATCATCCTTCATCCTGTTCCATGTAAAGGGGACATGGTCCTTAAGAGCTTGCCATGATTCCAAAAGAGATGGATCACCATCAAATCCCAGAAACATGTAATCTCAAGTTGACAAAGTCCCATGCTTATGATGCTCCATCATTGAGCTATGAATTCTGCATGTCTGTCTTTCTTACAGCAGTCTCAGTACCCTGAGGTACCTTTAACATTTGTGTAAAGAAAAAAAAAAAATCTGTGTTTTAAACAAAAAACAGTATGTCTTAGGTTTGTCATCTCTTAAGGTCTTCACAGATGTTGAGGATCAGAGGATTTCAGGGTAGAATTATGGACAATAAGAAGGGAGAATTATGTGATGACAAATGTTAGAAGCATGCATAGGGATAGATGTGTTTTTCTCCAGGGGTTTATGCACGCATGTGAAGCATGATGGCCAGCACAGACATAGCCATGCTCTTAGTCTGCTTCTTCCTCCTGGCCTTTTACCACTTAGGTGAGTAGAGGCTATTACTTAGACCCACTGGACTCAGTGCAGCACCATCATTAAATATTTTGTGTGTACAGGAAAGGTTGTCCTTCAAAACGGTCATTTGGGAAAGTCATGCATCCAGGTCAGTGATAGTATCTTTTATTTAAGAAATTTTTAATTTATTTTAAGAAATGTTTAATGTTTACTTTGGGGGGAGGCAGGACACAGAGAGAGGAGACCTAGAATCTGAAGCAGGCTCCAGGCTCTGAGCTGTAAGCACAGAGCCTGACGCAGAGCTCCAACTCATGAACCTTGAGATCATGAGCCGACTGAGCCACCCAAGTGACCCAATGATACTGTCGTTTACAATTAGAATTATATTGTTTTTCCAAATAAAAAATTAAATTTCACAAATGTATAGTCACATTCAGTTTCCATATTATGTTGCTATTGTTAACAAAGATAGTATCAACTATATTGTTTTTGTTTCATCAATATTGTTAATATAATACATTAACCAATTCAAGCACCCACATTATTCACCAAGTTTCTATCCAAATGATTTTCAATTTTCTCTAAAACTCCAATGCAGACTGACACAAGAGGTATTTTCCACTTTTCAGATAATTCAAAATAATGTAAAAAATTTCCAAAACAATTTGAGTGAGCCAAAAAAACATTAGCTTCATTGGCAAAATGAATAGGCGTCCAGAGTTTCAAGTCAGTAGTTTTGAAGGGGTATCATTTATTTTAATCTTAATTAAAAAAAAAAAATAAATAAATAAATAAAAATGTAAAAAAATATTTTTTGTTTTGTTTTGTTTTTTATCCCGTAACTCAAATATAGTACCATTTATCTAGATGAATAGGGATAGGCTGTTAAAGATCCCCGATTTTCTAAAGTGAGTGAAAATTTCTACTTTACATGCAATTTTCTCAATAAACATTTCTGTAGGCAATATTGTCATGGTCAGGATTTATTTGTTCTCCTATTTTAAAAACTTCTCACAACACAGAAGACCATTCCCAATATGGACTTCATCTACCATTCTAGTTTAACTTTGTTATCTTTTACTACCCTACCCTCTAAGACCTCTAATGAAATAACCCTCAAAATAAATCACTACTTCTCAATGTCCTGCTTCTCCTCATGCTCATATCTTGGCCTTTGATAACCTTCTCCTGCTTGCATGCAGCATGTTCCCACTGTAATTTGTTCATACCTCATCACTCTTCTGTGTGATTGTTTGTTACATACCCATGTATCTGACTGGACTGTGGTCTTCTGAATTTCAAAGCCTCTATTATATGGACCTGTATATCCCCATTGCCTCTCCTAGTATCTAACACATATTAGATAGGGCTTCATGAGTGAATGTTTCATGAATTAAAATAATTGACATAAATGTATCTTGATAATATGGAATTTATTATCAACTTCACTTATTTGATTTCATTAGTTAACAGTCTCAGTTGTTAGTGAGATGTATAGGGCAAAATATATGCCCTGCCCTCAGTGGTTTAAGACTATGTTGTTGTGGCAAACTGTGCCTTTAGTTTCCTAATTTGGAAGAGCTCTCACTATTAAGTCACCTCTTCGCAGTTTCTATTTCACCTACTATTTAAAAATCCCTGAAGATGGGGGGGGGATCTCAGCAGAATCTTAGTTAACAGCAAAGATATATTTGATGTTTGAGTCACTTTTTCTCCAAGTGCCTCATGTACAAGTTAGTAAGCTGTTAATAAAACTTATAGACTCTCTTGTGAGTTAAAAAAGCACAAGTGCAAATCAGGGTTCTTGCCTACATGTATCAGAGTGGTACATTTTATTAATTCATTTAATAAGTATTTTTTGAGCACATATATTAAATAAACAATTTAGTAAGTTCTTAGGTTTTAATAGTAAACAAAACAGATGAAGTCCTTATCTGTATCAATGTTACCTTCTAGTTCTGGTAACTAGAAGGTACCTCAGCCCAAGTTACAGAGCATAGTATATATTGAAAAATATAAAATTTGAAACTCTGGAAGTCTAAGCCTTTGGATACCTTATAAACTTGATTTTTTTCACCATTTATCAAGTATTTACTAATGAAATATAGAATAGTAAGACAAAAAATAACAACGGAAACAACAAAGGGTTGTTTGACAAGATAAAACAACTGACATGCCATTAGCTAGACTCACCTGAAAAAAGAAGGTTTAGATAAAAAAAAAAAATCAGAAACAAAGACATATTCTAACTGATACCAAAGCAACACAAAGCATTTTAAGAGACTACTGTGAATTATACACCAACAAATTGAACAACGTAGGAGACATGGTTAAATCCCTGGACATACAACTTAACAAGACTGAATCATGAGTAAATAGGGAATCCGAATAGATTACTAATAGGGAAATTGAACAGTGATTAAAATCTTCCCAACAAACAGAAGTCCAGGACCAGACAGCTTCACTGATCAATTTACTAAACATTTAAGCAAGAGTTAATACTAATGTGTCTCAAAAACTTCTAAAAACATAGAAAAGGCAATACTTTCAAAATCATTTTACAAGGCCAGCATTACTCTGATATCAAAACCAGACAAGCACACCACAAAAAAGAAAAAAAAAAGTGCCAAGATTCCTAAGAAACACAGATGCGAGGATCCTTAATAAATATTAGAGAAGTAAATTTATTAATACATTAAAAGGATGATACCATGATCAATGGGATTTCAGGAATGCAAGGATGGTAGTTCATCTGAACGTCAGTCAACATGACACATTTACAAAATGAAGGATGAAAATCCTATCATCATCTCAAAATATGACACAATTCCATATACATTTGCAGTTTAAAAATTTCTCAATGAAGTGGGTAAGGAAAATATTCCAACTTAATAAAAGGCATATTTTTTTTTCAATTTTCTCAATGTTTGTTTTTATGAGAGAGACAGAGTGTGAGCAGGGAGCAGGAAGAGAGATAGAGAGGTAGACACAGAATCTGAAGCAGGCTTCAGGCTCTGCATTGTCAGCACAGAGCCCGACATGGGGCTTGAGTTCACAAATCAGGAGATTGTGACCTGAGCTGAAGTCAGTCGCTTAACTAACTAAGCCACTCAAGCACCCCAATAAAAGCAGTATTTTAGAAGGCCACAACTAACATCATACTCCAACAGTGAAAAACTGAATGCTTTTCCTCTAAGAGCAAGAACACGACAAGAATTTTCACTCTTACCTTTTAAACAACTTAATAGAAGAAATCCTAGCAAGAGCAATTAGGCAAGAGAAAGAAAAAAAAAATCTACATTGGAAAGGAAGAAGTAAAACTATTACTATTTGCATATGACATATATAGAAAATACTAAAGCCCCCACTAAAAAGCTTTTGGGGGGCGCCTGGATGGCGCAGTCGGTTAAACGTCCGACTTCAGCCAGGTCACGATCTCGCGGTCCGTGAGTTCGAGCCCCGCGTCAGGCTCTGGGCTGATGGCTCAGAGCCTGGAGCCTGTTTCCGATTCTGTGTCTCCCTCTCTCTCTGACCCTCCCCCATTCATGCTGTCTCTCTCTGTCCCAAAAATAAATAAACGTTGAAGAAAAAAAAATTAAAAAAAAAAAAAATAAAAAAATAAAAAGCTTTTGGAACTGGTAAAAATTTCAGTAAAGTTGCAGAATACAAAATCAATGTATAAAAATCTTTTGTACTTCTCTACACTAATAACAAGGTATCAGAAAATATTAAAATAATTTCACTTATTACATTAAAAATACTTAGACATAAATTTAACCAATGAGGTAAAAGACTTGTATACCCAAAACTTTAGGACATTGATGAGAAATTGAAGACAGTAATAAATATTTGTTACCATGGATTGAAAGAATAATGTTAAAGTGTCCATACCCAAAGTAACATGAAAATTTAATGCAATTCCCACCAGTTCCAATGGCATTTTTCACAGAAAGAGAGTAAATTATTTTATAATTGGTATGGAACCACATAAGACCTCTGTGAGTCAAAGCCATCTTAAAATAACAAAGCTCGAAGTATCACAATCCTAGATTTCAAAATATACTGCAGAGCTTTAATAATGAAAACAGTGTAATACTAGCACAGACACATAAATCAATACAACAGAATAGACTTCCCCAAAATAAACCCAAGTTTATATGGTCAAGTAATATACAACAATGGAGGCCAGAATATATACTGGGGTAAACAGTCTGTTCAATAAATGGTGTTGGAGAAGTTGGACAATTATAGGCAAAAGAATAAAACTGGACCACTTTCTTATACCAGATACAAAAAATCAAAATGGGTTAAAAACCTGAATGGTCCAGAAAGTGTAAAATTCCTAGAAAAAAAAGAGCCAGTAAATTCTTTGACATTGATCTTGGTGATGATTTTTTGGATTTTATCACAAAGCAAAAGCGGCAGCAGCAGCAGCAGCAACAACAATAACCGGGCTACATGAAAGTAGAAAGCTTCTGCATCATCAAAAAAATGAAAAAGTAAGTTAATGAATCTGAGAAAGTATTCTCAAATCATGTATCTGTGAGGGTTAGTATCCAAATGTATCAAGAACTCCTGCAACTCAATAGTGAAAAACACACAATCCAATTTTAAAAGATGAGGGGATCTGAATAGTTATTTTTGCAAAGAAGACATACAAATGGCAAACAAGTACATGTAAAGATACTCAACATCACTAAGCATAAGCGAAATGTAAATCAAAACTATGAGGTATCCTCCCACCTGTTAGAATGGTGATCATCACAAAGACAAATGTTGGCAAGAATGTGTAGAAGAGGGAATCATTATGCACTGCTGGTGGGAACATGAACTGGTGCAACCACTATGGTTAACAGTATGGAGTTTCCACCAAAAATTAGAAAAGAAAACTACCATATAGTTGAAAAATTATACTTCTGAGTGTTTATCTGAAGGAAACAAAAACTCTGTCTTGAAAAGATATATGCACCTTTATGTTTATTGCAGAGCCAAGAAAGGGAAACAACCTAAGTGTCCATTGAGTCATGAATGAATAATGTGGATATATGGATAGGATGCACATATGTGCATGCATATATGTGTGTATCTATGTATATATGATGGAATATCATTTATCTATGAAACAGAAGGATATCTTGCCATTTACAAGGATGGTCCTTGAGGACATTATGCTAAATGAGGTGAGACAAAGACCTAGGTCTTATGATCTCACTTGTATGTGGAATCTTGAAAAAATTGACAAAAACTAGCTCTTAGATACAGAGAAGATATTGGTGGGCATTAGAGGTGGTGGTGGTGGTGGTGGTGGGGTTGTGGAGAGATAGGGAACACAGGTACAGAGGATTAAAAAGGTACAAATTTTTGGTTATAAAATAAGTCACAGGGATGCAGTACAGTTTTGTGACTGTAGTTAGTACTCTACTGAATCTGCAAAAGTTGCCAGTGGAATGAATCTTAAAAATCCTCATCACAAGGAAATTTTATTTGTAATTGTGTATGATGACAGATGTTAGACATTTTGTGATCGTTTTATTATACACAAATATTGAATCATTATGTTATATACTTGAAATATGTTATAGTTCAATTATACCTCAAGAACAAATAGCATGTATTTTTTCAGCACCTATTCAACAGTTAGGATTGTGATTGCCTGCTATTATCAATATGGAGGTACATGGGTGCAATTACTAATGTAGTGTCATAGGTAAGAAAATGTCTGACTCCCTTTTTGGTGTATAACTACTGGCAGTTTTTAAATCTCCCTTCCCTATCCTTCTGTGCCACATATGGTCAAGCTAAAAAGAAAGCCCACTTGCTTTCCATTGGGGCTAGTGAAGTTCAAACCATGCAATCACCAGCAACTAAGTTCCAACTATGTAGGAACCTCCACCTTGACTCTACCTCCTAGCCACAAAATCCAGGGCCAATCATCCCCTGCGTCTGCACAAGCCATTTTTATATCTGCTTGGATATCTTCCTTAATCTTATCAGAAAGATTCAATATATGAGGAATATATCTCTTCGTATCTTCTTGGTGTATGTAGTAGCATCAGTCTCAATATTTGAACCAATTTGGGTAAAAGCCCATCCCATCTGTATAAGTGATCACGATACTGTAATGGTATCTTTCTGCTTCACCATGCTGAAAGTATGTTATTTTTCATCTTTATGCTGGTTTCCTCTGGTCTCAAAATAACTTCTATAGCTCCAATCTTTACATTCACGTTCAAGGTCAGCAAAGGGGGCATTAGCGTTCTTGCTACATCTGCCTCTTTATCTGGAAAATTATAGCTTTCCCATTGTCATTGTCCAGAAATGTGTCATCACTATACTTAGTTGTTGAAGAGTCAGGGAATTCAAGCATTTCATTTGGACATACTGCTACCCTAAACAAAATCGTAATTCTATGTACAGAAGTGAGACTGGATCCTGGGAAAGCAACTGTCAACCAGG
The DNA here is from genome assembly GCF_022079265.1 of Lynx rufus. NCBI lineage: Eukaryota > Metazoa > Chordata > Mammalia > Carnivora > Felidae > Lynx > Lynx rufus. Next base: position 93,509,504 of record NW_025814878.1, read on the forward strand.
CCAAATAGGGGCCATGTTGTACAATGTGCTAGAGATGTAACTATGAGTCAAATCATCCATGGTTCCTTATAGAACTGCCTAATAGGGGGGAATCAAAATCACATCAAATGACAATTATACTTGTAATAAGTGCTATTAGGAAGAAATTTATCTTTTTCCAACCTCATATAGTAGAAGGTATGACCTTGTCAAATGCGTCCATCTACATGGCATGGTTCGTGAGATGAAGTCTAAAAAATATTAAGATAGGAAAGACCATTGCATGTGAAAGGGACATTATGTGTTAAAACCCTTTGCAAGGAAGGGGTAGGGTGCATATGGGAAACTCAAAGGCATCTAGTGCAGCTAAAGCACAGGGAAAAATGGGGGAATATGGATGTGTGGACATGAGCTGGTTAATAAAGAGCTCATAAAAAACACAAGGAAACCAGTTGGGCAGATGCTTGGGAATTATGTTTACAGCCTCAAAGCTCTTCTAAAACCATGTGCTCAGTGCTTAACACAGTAATCACTCTGCACCTATCTAGTGGTTCAGTAAAAGGAGAAATTTTAAGATTACTCATTTTTTTTAAATGTTTATTTTTGAGACAGAGAAACAGAGCACGAACAGGAGGGAGGGCAGAGAGAGAGGGAGACAATCTAAAGCAGGCTCCAGGCTCTGAGCTGTCAGAGCAGAGCCCGACATGTGACTGGAACCCACAAACCATGAGACCATGACCTAAGCCGAAGTCAGACACTTAACCAACTGAGGCACCCAGGCACCCCAAGATTACTGAATTACTTAAGAATTTTGCCATGTCATATCATTTCAATAAATGTTTCTCAACCACCACCCAATTCCTTATGACTAAGCAAGTATGAAGAAGATAGATCTTTCCTCCTATTGACTGGCTGTTAAGGAACCTTAAGAATGAGAACCAGATCTTTTATAAAATCATCTTGAGATTCTTGTAAGGGAGAAAAAGGAATGAATGTTCAACTCCTTCCAAATTACTGACCATAAATTTGATTTTCTACTGAAGGTGAGGAGCTGTAGTAACTACATTAAGAGAAATCTTTTTCTTTGTATCTGGACACTCATATCTGAATGAGATGATAAAATAGTAGAATATGTTCCACAAAAATCAATGGGGGTATAGCGACAGACTAGAGATGCATAATGAAGTCTAAGTGGAGAATCAACATGACTTTGTGTTTTCCTGTTTTGAACTGGATAATAAACTAAATATGGAACAACGTGAAAGCGTGGAGAACAGTAAGGAAAAATAAATCTTCCTATAATTAAGTTTTATTTGACTCTGCAGAATGTGTAATAGGTTTAGCATTATGCATGGGGCAACCTAGGAGATCATTCATAAATGGTTGGATCCTTTTCAACAAAAAGTTAATTCATGTACTTGAGAGGAATTTCTATAAACCCTAATCTACATAGCCTTAAAGTTCTGGGTCTTGTTTTCTAGAAGTATCAATTAAAAAATTAATTATGTCTTTCAACTTCTTTGTAACCCTCAAAGCACTTAAAACAGTGACTACAAACTGCTGATATGTAGGTATTTACTTGATGCTGTTTTTGTCAGTATGTAGGCCTTTTTTTCAGGAATATTGGCATTGTTCTCAACAATAACCTGTATTAGAAGTTTTCAAATCTACAGTTCTTTGTAGAATCATGTCCATGTGAACCAATAGCAAGTACTTAGAATGGAATTAATAAGACTTTTATTGATTCAAGGTGCTTTGCACCAGCTGTCAGACACAGACCAGACTCCTTAGCTATTCTTCACCCTGAATTCATAAAGAATAGCATCCCCATAGGACAATTTTAATTGGAAGCATATTTCCCCCATAATGCAAACTCAGGGTCACAACAGGTAACCTCAAAGATTGTTCCACCATATGTTATCCCCAGAAAATATATTCCCCAAATATCATGATACACAAGGGGCAGAGATTACATAAGTCTTAAGATAAACTTCCCATCAAGACAGTTTACCATAACCAAATGGTTGGGTTTCAAATGAAGGCAAGATGCAATTTAGATTCTGTTATTCATTAGGAAAACGAAAATTATGTTACCCACCTGTTTGAGGGCCTGTTACTTTTATGCTAAGCTTCAAGGGTGCTTCAAGATATTCAAGGATGAGAATATATGGTCATATATTCTAGAAACCAGAAAACGTAAGGCTTTTTATTACAGTAAGATTAAATGTATGGTACCATTTTCACAGACAACAAAAGTAGTCTATTTTAATTAACACAAGATACTTTGCAACATTTGTGTTTACCTACAATTATAGTTAAATTTTGAATGTTGACCTAAAATTTCAAGTATTAAATATAATTTTAACTTCATGAGAAAATTTTAAGCCTTCAAAAATGCTAAGATTAAATGCATAAATTTTCAAATCTGATGTATCTATTTTGAAATCTTTGCTATATAACTGTCTAGGCATAAATAATAATCAAGTCTAACAAATACCTGTCTTTTAAGTAGTTTAAGTTAAATCATAGTACGTCTTAATTAGTTTGGGTAGCTATAACAAAGTACCATGGACTGGATAGCTTATATCTGAATTCATTTCTCATGGTTTTGGGGGCTGAAAGTGAGATCAGAGTTCCAGGATGGTTAGGTTTGGTGAGATCCCTCTCCCAGGTTTGTAAACTGCCGACTTCTTATCATCCTCACACCAAGAAAGGAAAACTAGAGAGCTCTCTGGGTCTTTCTTATGAGGACACCAATCTCATTCCTGAGAGCTCCACCCTGATGACATCAAGTCCTTCTTAAGGCCCACCTCCCAATGCCATCACATGGAGGTGTGGGTAGGATTTTAAAATACGAATTTCAGAAGAAATCCAATTATTCAGTCCACAACTTAATACTAAAGTTGAATTGAATGAATTTTCTTGTTACTTTCCTATTTAATTCAGGACAACCGGTAATGTGTGCAAATGCAATGTGTTGTCAAAATGCTTTAATGCTGCTGTGATTGGTATTAAATTAATTACACCAACACCTTTGCACATTAAGTCATCCTACTTGACTTTAGGCTCCAAGGGGGAAGGGTTTTTTTTTTTTTTTTTTTTTTTTCCACAATCAAGTTCACCACAAGCATGGGTATGTAATTGGATCTCAATAATTATTCACTATGTTGGCTTCATATACTTTCAGGGGTGCCTTAAGAAATTACATTGGAGTAGGACAATGGGAACCAAGAGAAATTTTGTATGTGAAAGAAAATGGCATCCAGAAAATTATAAAGCTACCTATTCTAACAACCCAAAAATGTTTTTAAGCACTGTGGTCAGTGATTGGTTAGACCAGGAAACCCATGGCTCACTACCATTCTGTTTTCATACATAAAATGAGGGATCTTAAAAAATACAAAGACAATTTATTGATTTGATTTTAATACTACCTTTGGTTGTCACATATACATTATCATGTACACTATATTTCAGAAATCTGGTTTGACCTTTTCCAGCTACCCTAGTTGACCTCTCATTTTATTGTTTTTTCTGAACACCTACTGACAAGTGCCCCCAAGCTGCAGGTTAATTAGTTACTAATGAGAGAAAAATCATTGGCTCATTTGAAGGTACTTTGGCCTATTGGCAGTTGATTCCTCACACAGGTTTAGAGGAAACTAATTACCATCAAATTGGATTTTCTTAACACTTGAGTGGTAATATGGACCATTCAGCCTCTCATCAGCTGAGGTTTAAATTTCAACCCCTTTCTTCCCAGAAAAACTTCTGAAAACCTATTCAGTGAAATAAAAAAAAAAAAAATAGAGACTGGGTTTGGAGACAGAAACAAATCCAGTTCCAATCCCAATTCAGTCCACTATCAATTTTGTAAACCTGAAGACATTTCGTACTCTCCAAACTCAATACTCTCATCTAGTATGTACCCAACAGAACTCTGATGAGTATTAAATATGTCAGTCTTAGAAAAATTCTGGGTGCTGAATAATTACTTAAATGCTACTTATTTTGACGGACTTACTATCCCCAAATGTGTCCTGGGCTTCTCTGTATCAACACTGTACCTCCTTGCCTCACTGATTCACAGAGCCTTATTTGCTTTGGCCAATGAAATATGAGCAGAGAGGACAGGTGTTATTTCAGATCAAAGTTTTAGGACCCCAGATGTACTTTGTCATGATTTCTCATTTCCCTCTGGTAGTGTTCTGGGGAGAAGCTGCTTTATCAGCCTGGATCTCTCAGTGAAATCAACAGAGCACAGTTAGAACTTAATTGTACTCAATTTGTAGTGTGAGGAACAAATAAACCTTTGTTATTGTGATCCACTGACATTTTGTGGCTGCTTGATCCTATAGAGTAACCTAACCTATTCTGTTTGGTGTACTTATTACTATTACAACTAATAATAATAATGAAGGCGTGAAATTATCAAAGTCTGTAGAATCAGGGATACTTTGTCAATGTAACACACAAATTAAACTCAACTTTCCATCAGCCACATTATACAAGCAAACATTTAAATACTAGATTTGGTGTCTGTCCTTTAAATAAAAATAAACCAGTCACTAAGGGCAATCAAACTACTACTTCGGAAATATGAACCGTGTCACATGGATTTTCACACTTAAAAAAACTATGTATATGTACGTATGTATGTGACTAGCAAATTAAATCCAGTGTGAGGAGATTAGGTGATTTTTGGTCTTCTTCTCTGACCTGTGGCTTTGATGATTATAGTTACCTGCAAAACATTGAGGCAACTACAACCACCAAAGTCCTAGGGGTGCTCCCTACTAGAACAGGCACTCTTGTTTACTGCCTGAAGTAGAGGTAAGATTGTCTGTGAAATGGAAGGACATGGTGGCAGGGCCTAGTCCCCCACTGCCTGCACCCTACCTTTTCTCTTCTCACTTGCTCTCATCTACTCTTTTATTTTCCCTTGTCCTTATTTCTCTTTCCTATATTAACTCTAGCTTTTAGATGAACCACTGCATGTAATAGGAACATAATGGAAAAATCTTAAACCATCACATTTTTTTTCCTTCATTTCCCTTGAAATCTGATTCTCTACAACTCTACAATGAATGAAGCAAAAATATTCATTGTTCCTAAGACTAAGGGTACAGTCTTAGACTAAAGAAGTCCTTGTTCAATTTGAGCTCAAAATCTAATCTTTTCAAACACATGAAGTAACAATAGCATGGAAAGCCAGGCTTTGTTGAGAGAGCAGTGTTTTTTCAATTTTATTAACTTACATTTGAGTAGTAGGGCTGTACTAACAGTCATAGCATAAAACATAGGGAGAATATGGTGCAAGAAAAGTTCGCATTAAATAGACATTTTCATGAGGGGAAGAGAAAGGCAGAAGCAGAAGGTTCCACTTTGGTATCCTTTCCTGACCCCTTCTTAACCACTACTTCCCCTCTCTCAATAACCACCCCACTTCATCCACTGTGGAACTTACCATGGGCTTGGTACCAGGGAAGAAATGAGGAACGATTTTAAAAAAAATTTTTTTTACTGTTTATTTATTTTTGAGACAGAGACAGAGCGTGAGCAGGGGAGGGGCAGAGAGAAAGGGAGACAAAGAATCCGAAGCAGGCTCCAGGCTCTGAGCTGTCAGCACAGAGCCCGACATGGATCTACAACTCATGAACTGTAAGATCATAACCTGAGCTGAAGTCGGATGCTTAACCGACTGAGCCACCCAGGCGACCCAGAAATGAGGAACAATGTTAACACCCGTGTACGTTTGTGGAAAATGCCAGTTTAAGAGATCTTACTGTTTTTCCCTCAGGAAAGGTATACATTAATTATATTGCCAAACCAACATGTCACTGAAACTCCAGCAGGAAGTAAGCCATGACTCAAGGAAGGATTGAAGTTAATTCCAATAAAATACTGCATAATATAACAACAGGCAGAGAGAATAGAGAACCATTTTGCCCCTCCGGAGAATGCAGGGAGGCTGAGACTCTCTAGGAAATGAAAACTGGCCCAGCTTTCAAATAAGCAAGCTGCCTGTCTGAATGTGTCTCACATTAAGCAGTCAGATTAATGATTATACCTTATTGCTTATGCCCTATGTTTGGAGGAGCCATAACCAAAAACTAGTTATCTTCACCACTTCTCTTCATATTTATACAGAAAAGTTATTTAGTAGTTATCTCTTTCTTTTTTACTAAATAATTCAGACTTAAACACATAGAATCTATTTGTGGATGTGATTAAAATCAACATTTTCCCCCCAGCTTTACCAAGATATAATTGACTTAATATTGTGTAAGTTTAAGGTCTACGTTGTGATGATAGCATACACTTCTTTATTGAGAAATGACTGCTACCATTAGGGCTAGTTAACACCTCCATCACGTTGCATCATTACCACCTTTTGTGTGTGTGTGTGTGTGTGTGTGTGTGTGTGTGGTGAGAAATTGTCTTATTGTTATGATGTTTGGATAGAGAGCAAGGTGGTGGAGAAAGAGAATCCTGAGCTCATCTCTCAGGGACACACTGAAAAAAAAGAAAAACTATATGTAACCTAAGTGTTTGTAAAAATGACCTAAGACTGGCAGAGCACATTTTCAATAGCTAAAAGGGAATAAAGAAAAGGCCACAAAGTCACATCAAGATGGGTACAAGGATAAGAGGTACAATTAAGAACCAAACCCCTACTTGTGGATTACTGACACACCAGGGTATCACAGGCATGGAGGCACTCCATGAGAAACAAGGCAGTTGAGCCCTCAATCAGGCAACAGCTGCCTTGAGGACCTTCATTGGGAAAATAAACCCTCAACTTATGGCTTCGAAAAAAGTCAGTGGGACTTAGCTCTAGGAGAGCCAGAGGGCTGCAGGAAAACAAATCTCTGTTATTAAAGGGCACTATGCTAGATCACTTGGCCTGAGACCCAGCATGGAAACAGCAGTTTGAGCAGTGCGTGGGGGTATCCATGAAGAATCACTGACAATTTTAAGATGTGTACTGGAGGGTCAGGGATCTGCAGGAGCCTTCTCTGATAACAGAGGTGCTGTCAGGTAATTTTTTTTCTTGCCCTCTTTTAGCCTAGCTAACTTGACACTTAAGACAGCCAGTTCTGACACCATCCATGTTGGTAGCAATGCCTGCCTAGCCCAGGTATTCCTCTGAGGTTCCACTCTGTCCAACCCACCTTCACCAGAAAGTGATCCTCTAAAGCAGCTCCTTCTCTGCCATACTCAGCAGGTAGCCTCAGTTGGGGCCAGCATGCCCTAGAGCTAGTACTGCCCCACCACACTTGACCAGCAGCAATCACTAGGACCAGCACCACCCTCCCCCTGAACCATTTGGAATATTCCTGCCTAGTGGAGGAGAGGTGGGGACCTACCCCCACCCACCAGCACACCCACAAAGGCTGCAGCCAGACAAGCTCTGCTCAACAATGCACCAATGGCAGTCACAGCTGGTTTTTACAGTAAGCCAGGCTGATGGCCATGGCAGTCACAGCCTCACCACAAGAGGTCACACGCAGTCCACACAAGGACTACATATGGAGCACCTGGTTTGGGTGACTAGGGGGGGATTGCATTACTGGACCTTACATGATGCCTTCTACCTAAGGCCAGGAGATACAGCCATCTAATATATAATAAAAAACACAGGGTCAAACAACATGAGGCAACAAAGAATTGCGATCCAAACAAAACAAAACCCCAGAAAAAAGAGCTAAATAAAGGAGATAAGCACTTCACTTGATAAAGAGTTTCAAGTAATAGTCCTAAAGATGCTCACCTATCTTGAGGGAAGAGTAGATGAATTCATTGAGAAATTCAACATAGAAAGTATGAAAAAGAAACAAAGCTAAAGAATACAGGAACTGAAATGTAAACCATACTAGAGGCAAACAACGTATTAGAAACTGAAGAATGCATCAATGATATGGAAGACATAGTAGAAAGCACCCAAGCTCAACAACAAGCAGGAAGGAAAAAAAAAAAAAAAGATAGTTTCAGAGACTTCTGTGACAACCTCAAGCATACTAACATTTGTGTTACAGAAGTCCCAGAAGGAGAAGAGACAAAAAGGTACAGAAAACTTATTTAAGAAATAGCTGAGGGGTGCCTAGTTGACTCAGTAGGTTAAGCCTTTGACTTGTCATTTCTGCTCCTCATCTCACAGTCGTGGGTTTGAGCCCCACATCAGGTTCTGCACAGGCAAAACAGAGCTTGCTTGGAATTCTCTCTCTCTACCCTTCCCTATTTGCACTGTCTTGGTCTCTCCCAAAAAAATAAACTTAAAAAAAAAAAAAGGCTGAAAGATTCCCTACCCTGGGGAAAGAAACAGACATCATGTCCAGAAAGCACCCAAAACTCAACAGGTAGGACCCAATCAATTCACACACACACACACACACACACACACACACACACACACACCAGCAAAAGAAAAGCAAGCAGGGGCAGCTGACCTTTGATTTGGGCTCAGGTCACCATCTCATGGTTCATGAGCTTGAGCGCTACATGGGGCTCTGTGTTGACAGCATGGAGCCTGCTTGGGATTCTCTCCCTCTCTCTGCCCCTCCCCTGCTTGTGCTCTTCTGCAAGCACTCTAGCTCTCTCTCTCTCTCTCCCAGTAAATAAATAAACATTAAAAAAAATAAAAGCAAAGAAGACAGACAGAGGCAAAGACAGAGAGAGAGAGGCAAAGACAGAGAGAGAGAGGCAAAGACAGAGAGAGAGAGGCAAAGACAGAGAGAGAGAGGCAAAGACAGAGGAAAAGAAAGACAGAGGAAAAGAAAGACAGAGGAAAAGAAAGACAGAGGAAAAGAAAGACAGAGGAAAAGAAAGACAGAGGAAAAGACAGAGGAAAAGAAAGACAGAGGAAAAGAAAGACAGAGGAAAAGACAGAGGAAAAGAAAGACAGAGGAAAAGAAAGAGAGAGGAAAAGAAAGAGAGAGGAAAAGAAAGAGAGAGGAAAAGAAAGAGAGAGGAAAAGAAAGAGAGAGGAAAAGAAAGAGAGAGGAAAAGAAAGAGAGAGGAAAAGAAAGAGAGAGGAAAAGAAAGAGAGAGGAAAAGAAAGAGAGAGGAAAAGAAAGAGAGAGGAAAAGAAAGAGAGAGGAAAAGAAAGAGAGAGGAAAAGAAAGAGAGAGGAAAAGAAAGAGAGAGGAAAAGAAAGAGAGAGGAAAAGAAAGAGAGAGGAAAAGAAAGAGAGAGGAAAAGAAAGAGAGAGGAAAAGAAAGAGAGAGGAAAAGAAAGAGAAAGGAAAAGAAAGAGAAAGGAAAAGAAAGAGAAAGGAAAAGAAAGAGAGAAGAAAAGAAAGAGAGAAGAAAAGAAAGAGAGAAGAAAAGAAAGAGAGAAGAAAACAAAGAGAAGAAAAGAAAGAAAAGAAAGAGAGAAGAGAAGAAAAGAAAGAGAGAAGAGAAGAAAAGAAAGAGAGAAGAAAAGAAAGAAAGAGAGAAGAAAAGAAAGAAAGAGAGAAGAAAAGAAAGAAAGAGAGAAGAAAAGAAAGAAAGAGAGAAGAAAAGAAAGAAAGAGAGAAGAAAAGAAAGAAAGAGAGAAGAAAAGAAAGAAAGAGAGAAGAAAAGAAAGAAAGAGAGAAGAAAAGAAAGAAAGAGAGAAGAAAAGAAAGAGAGAAGAAAAGAAAGAGAGAAGAAAAGAAAGAGAGAAGAAAAGAAAGAGAAAAGCAACCAGTTAGATACAAGGCAACCCCATAAGACTATCAGGTAGTTTTTCATCAGAAACTATTTAGGCCAGAAGGGAGTGGCATGATATATTCAAAGAGTTAAAAAGGAAAAAAAAAAAAAAAAAAAAGGAATAAATCCCATAACCAGAGTACTGTACTTGGCAAGGATATCCTTCAGAATAGAAGGGATGATGAAGAGTTGCCCAAATGAAAGTTAAGAGTTCATAACCACTAAACTGGTCTGAAGTATTAAGAGAACTTAAGTGAAAAGGGCCATAGCTTAAATTAAGAAAATTTGGAAAAGAAAAAAATTCCACTGGTAAAAGCAAGCATGCAGTACAGGTAGTAGATCAAGCATTTATAAATTGGGTATGAAGGTTAAAAGATACAAGTAATAAAATCAATTCTATCTACAAAAATTAGTGAAAAGTGTCCAAATAAAAAGATGTGAAATATGACATCATGTACATAAACTGCAGAGGAGGGTAAAAATGTAGAGCTTTTACAATGTGTTAAAATCTACACAACCATCAAGTTAATATAGACTAGTATACATAGGGTATTACATATGAACCTTATGGTAACCAAAAACCAAAAGCCTATAATAGATCCACAAACACTGGAGACAGGAATCCAAGCACAACACTAAAGAGTGTGGCACAACTCTAAACAACACTAAAGGGGAGTGTGGACTAAATGGGTGATGCGCATTAAGGAGGGCACTTGTTGGGATGAATACTGGGTATTATATGTAAGTGATGAATCACTGAGGGGTCTACTCCTGAAACCAGTATTACACTGTATGTTAACTAACTGGAATTCGAATAAATTGATTAAAAAACAAAAACAAAAAGACTGTAGCAAGAGCCAAAGAAGGGCATTACATAGTGATGAAAGGATCCTTAAAAAAAAAAAAAAAAAAAAAAAAAAAAAGATACAACAATTTTAAATATCTGTTCACCCAACATAAAAGCACCTATTACATAGGGCAAACATTGACATCAAGGGAGATGTTGACAATAATACAGTATGACGGGGATTTAATACTACCACTCACATCAACGGATGTATCAAACAGAAGTTAGTAAGGGTATAGCAGCTCTGAATGACACATCAGAAGGACTTAATAGATAGAGAACATTCCATACCAAAACAAAATGCACACTCTTCAAGTACACATGGAACATTCTCCAAGACACATTACATGGTAAGTCACAAAATGAGTCTCAATGGGATGATTAAACTTACCGTATTAAACATCTTTTCTGACCACAATGGCATGAAACTAGCAGTCAGTTTAAAAAGAAAACTAGAAAAAAAAAAAACACAACAAGTGGAGGCTAAACCGTAGGCTACTAAATAACCAATAGGTCAATGAAGAAACCAAAAAGGAAAATTAAAAAATAAAAATACCTGGAGGCAAAGATGGAAAAAAATAGTTCAGAAATCTTTATACAGCAAAAACAGTTCTAAGAGTTAGTGTAGACGGATACTTACTTACCTCGAGAAATTAAAGTATCAAACAACCTAATATTACACACAAGGGAGCTAGAGGAACAAAAACAGCCAAAAGTTAGAAGTAAGGAAATAAAGATTATAGTATAGCAACAAATGAGAAAGAGACAAAAACAATTAGAAAAGATCATGAGACTAAGATATGATTCTTTGAAAAGCTTAGGTTGAGAAGATTGATGACACAATAAAACTTTAGCCAGAATTAAAGAAAAAGATTACTCAAAATTAGAAAAGAGAAATCACAACTGACACCAACTAAATACAAAGGATTTTAAGATTTTTATACACACACACGCACACACACACACACACACACACACACACACACATACAGGTATATATACACACACACACATGCCAAGAATTTGGACAGTGTACAAGACTAGAAACATACAATCTTCCAAGACTGAATCAGAATAAATAAAATCCGAGCAGACCAATTAGTAGTCACAAAATTGAATCAGTAGTATCAAAACTCCCTATAGAAATAAAGGTCCAGGACCAGACAGCTTCACGGATAAAATTTTCCACACATTTAAAGAAGAGTTAGTATCTATCCTTCTCAAACTATTCCAAAAAATTAGAGGCAGCAAAGTTCCCAAATTCATTTTACAAGACCAGCATTAACCTGATACCAAAACCAGATAAAGACACTACCAAAAAACAAACAGCCAAAACAAAACAAAACAAAACAAAAAATACAGGCCAATATCACTGATTAACAGATAAAAATCTTCAACCTCATTAAACAATACATTAAAAATACAATTCATCACAGTCCAGTGGGGTTGATGCTGGGGATGCAAGATAGATCAGTAACTGCACATCAATCAACATGATACACCACACTAACAAAATCATAGTTAAAAACCTTATGATGATCTCAACAGATGCAGAAAAAGCATTTGACAAAATTTGATAACTATTCATGATAAAAACTCTCAAGGTGGGTATAAGAGAACATACCTCAACATAATAAAGGCCACATAGGACAAACTTACAGCTAATATGCTCAATGGTGAAAAGTTGAAATCTTTCCAAGATCAGAAAAAAACACAAGGATGCCTCTCTTACCACTTTTATTCAGCAAAGTACTAGAAATCCTAGTCATAGCAATTGGACACAGAAACAAAATGCATACAAATTGGTAAAGTAAAAAAAAAAAGTCACTATTTGCAGATGACAATATTTGGAGAGAAAACTCTAAAGACTGTAGCAAAAGCTGTTAAAAACCATTAAATGAATTCAGTAAAATTATAGGATACAGCAACCAAAAAAATAGAAATCTGTTGCATTTCTAAACACTACTAACAAACTACTAGACAGAGAAATTAAAAAAAAACTTATTTATAATTCCATCAAAAGAATAAAATACCAAGGAATAAATTTAACCAAAAGGTGAAAGATGTATAATCTGGAAACTCTAAGATCATGGTGAAGGAAACTTAAGAGGACAACAAAAAATGGAAAGATAGATCATGCTCATGGGTTGCAACAGAAGTGTTAAAATGTCTGTATTGTTCACAATTTATAGAGTCAATACAATCCCTCTCAAAATACCAATAGTATTTTTACATGACTAAAACAAATAATCCTAAAATTTATATGGAAACACCAAAGATGTTGAATAGTCAAAGCAATGTTAAGAACAAACCTGGAGATATCACAGTCAATTTCAGGCTACACTACAAAGTTATGGTAATCAAAATAGTATGGTGCTGGCAGAAAAATGGACACCTAGATCAGTGGAACAGAATAGACAGCCCAGAAATTAACCCATGCTTATATGATTAATATGTAATTGTTGAATCACTATGTTGTACATCTGAAATTATAGGTCAACTATAATTATAAATACTAATACAGTATTGGTAATGATAATCACCATGCTGTACATCTCGAGAACTCATTCGTCTTATAAATGGAGGTTTTTACTCTTTGACCAACCTCTCTTCATTTCCTCTAGACTTTAGTCTCTGGAAGCCACCATTATACTGTTTCTAGGAGTTTAGCTCTTTTAGATTCCACATATAATACTATGCGGCCTTTGTCATTGACTTATTTCACTTAGCATCATGCCCTCAAGTTCCATCTATGCTGTTGCAAATGGCAGGATTTCCTTCCTTCTCATGGCTGAAAATTCCATTGCACGTGTGTATCTATGTATGTATATCTTCTTTACCCAATCATCCATAGATGAACACTTTACACCGTTTCCATGTATTGGCTAATGTACTGCAATTAACATACAACTGCAGATACATCTTCAAGATTCTGATTTTATTTTCTTTGGATATATACCCCGAAGTGTGATTTCTGCATTATATGGTAGATAGTATTCCATTTCTTGAGGAAACTCCATACTGTTTTCAATAGTGGCTATACCAATGCATAGTCCCAGTACACAAGTGTTCCCTTTTCTCTTCTTTCTTGACATGACTGAGCTCTTGCTATTTTTGCTAACAGCGATTTTAACAGGTATGAGGTGATATCCCATTGTAGTTTTGATTTGCATTTCCCTGATGATTAGGAATATTGAACATCTTTTCATGTCTCTTTGGTCATTTTTATAAAGATTAAAAAATGTCTATTCCCTTTTCCTGTTTTTTAAAACTGGAATTTGGTGTTATTGAGTTGTTGGAGTTCCTTATACATTTTGGATACTAACCCCTTATCAAACAAGATTTGCAAATAGTTTCTCTCATTTTGTTTATTACCTTTCAATTTTGTTTATTGTTTAATTTTGCTTTGTATTAGTTTTTTTTAATTTGATATAGTCTACTTGTTTATTCTTGCTTTTGTTAGGATATCAAGATTCTTAGTAAAAGTCTATTACACAAAGATTTTAACTCAAGTTCACTCAGTTGTAGGAATTGTACATGTCTAAATGTCCTCCTTTCTTATTCATTCAAAAACCACACATTTACCTGACTAGCAGGAGCTGCACAAGACACAGCCAATGTACTGGTAAGAGAAACAAAACAAACAACAACGAAAAACCCAACAACTGGTCAGTTGCCTCAAGCAGCTTGAAGCCAGAGAGGAGAAAACTGATCAAATTATCCCACAAATATGTGACCACAAATGTAGTGATGGTTACACATAAGAGGTATACAGTACTATCAAAGGGTCTGCCGAGCTAGTCAGAGAGGCCAGTGACAGCTTCCCCAAGGAAGCAGCTATTCAAATCCCCATGTTGCATGGCAGTTACCTTGGTGGAGAGGGGAGGAAGATGAATGGTAGAGCTAAATGGTAGAAGTAAGTGGTAAGAACAAAGAGCTTCTCAATTGCAAGGGATGAAAACAAAAGCTTTGTGGCTGGAACACAAAGTGTGAATGAGCCAGAAGCCTCATACAACATTAGCCTAGGGGAGGTAGGCAGGGGTCTTCACATCGGTATTGCCAGTAAAAAATAATAGCTAACATTTATTGAGCTCCTGTTGCCTGCCAACACTGTATTATGTAATTTATATGTATAAAGTTATTCAATCTTAACTTTATGAAAGATATCCTTAATGATTCCTTAATATAATCAATGGAGGCATGGAGAGTCTAAGTAATTTTCCTAACTCACTGAGTTAATTGGAATACAATGATGAGCTTCCACACCAGCAAGTCTTGCTCTGGGGAGTGTGCTTTCCACCAATAAGTTCTGTTAATTATTGCTTTAGGGCTATGTTAAGAAATTTACTCTATAGCCTAAAAGCTAGGAGAATCCATTTAGACATTTTAAGTAATAGATGGAGAAGCAGGGAATAACATTGACAGATTGGAGGGACAAGCACGTATTTGAGTTAAAAAGGGGCTAAGACATTAGTCTCAACAAGAGATGATGGAAATAGGACTTAGGTTTCTATTTTAACTAAAACTTTAACGTTTCCTATGTGTATCACTTATCAGTGGATCAGAAGAACAAGTTCTCTCCTGTAGTCACAGATTTTATAAATGCTTGGTGAAGTAAGCATACAAATACTTTGTTGTTTTTTCAGGTGAACAAATTCATTGTATCCTACTATAGGGCAGCAGGGAATCAGATCATTGTTTATCTCTTTCTCTTTTCTGGATTGCCTTTTAGTGCTAGGAATAATAGAACAGCAGTAATTGCTCAACACATACAAGATCACAGTGTTCAGAGACTTGGGACACTGCCTGTTTCTCCTATTCCCTTGATAACTTTTCTTCTCAACACTGGGAAAGAATATTTTATATATAATAATCTCTCCAGCTAGGACCAAGACCAGTCCCCTGGAGTTTTGCCAATGGCCACATTTCAGGCTTCAAGAGGTCACTACACCATCTTCATTCTCTTTGTGCTTCGTAATTTCCAGGACAGTTTCACATGCTATTCAAGGCCTAGCTGCCAAGATCATCCATTGTTTTGTGCTTCCTTATTCCTTCATTCTGATCCTTTCCTATTAAGATGCCACCTTTCATTCCTTCCTGGTCTTCCATATCCTTCTACTGGGTTTCAGGAATCAGAGTCAGTCCTCAACAAACTCATCTTGTATCTTTCGTTTCCACCTGTTACTTCCTACTTGCTCTCCAATGATTCTAAATCATGGGCTGGATATTAGAATCATGATAGAAACTCATATTTATTCTCTGGACTAGGTCACATCAATTAAATCCAAAGGGAAGGAACATGGATATTGACTAAGTCTAAATGTCTCCCAAGTGAGAATACAGGGTTGAGAGCCACTGTATCAGTGTTTCTCAAAGTGTGACCTTCAGACCAGCAGTGGCAGCATAACCTAGGAACCTGTAAGAAATGCAAATTCTCACCTCATCCCAGATCAGTTAAATAGAAACCCAGGGATGGAGCCCAGAAAGCCGTTTTTCACAAGCCCTCCATGAGAACTGAATTTAAGAATCATAGCGTTGGATCAATTAACTATTGCCTATGAATGGCATCCTCTTGATTTTAGGGAGTTTTCTGCCACAACTCACATAATTCTGGAACTACAGGTTGGGTTTTACATTCTTCTTCATTCCCTTTCTGCTTCCAAAATGTTTCTCCTTGTTGCTGTTTCAAAATACCCCAAATCTTTGCAGAGAGGATGATCAAATTTAGTTACCCATTATCTGATTCGTCAAGGTACTATACTGAGTCTTTGTCATTTAGTATTCTCTTAATTCCTTGTCACTCACGAAGACTCAAGGGCCTGGTTCACTCTCCCCCTCCCCCCCACCCCACCCCGCAGTGCTATTCTTTGGTGATGGTAACATACCTAACACCTGGCATTTTAGTCCTTGTTAGCTTCATTTTAAGACCTTTTCGTTAATGTCCCCTTCAACTCAGGCTGACACCCTCACGGTTCTATTAACTAACTTGTGAAATTGATTCAGGTATCATTTTTCTATCTCTCTTGTACCAACAGTGCACCCAACAACTATTCATCCCCACTGAGACCACAGAGATATGACCCCGTCTATAACCTGTTTTGGGTCTTAGTCATTGCCAAAATGATTCAATTATTTTTTTAATTAAGTTCCCTTCCCCTTCTTCCCTTCATTGAACTTATCTGCAAAAATTCAAATGTGGTAAAATTCAGCTCTTCATACCCGATTAGTTAATGGCAAAAATCACCCAACTCTGAAATACATATTTTATGACCAAAAATATCCCAGGTGATTCTAAGTAATTATATAGTAGAAAGCCCACATACACTTCTTAGCACATGCCAGGCAGGATATATACATAATTTTTATTCCTTTCAAAACCTTCTAAGATAAATTCTATTAATCTTATTTCAAAGTTGAGGGAAGCAAAACTTCAGAAGTTAAGTAATTTGACCCAAACAAGGGCCAACAAAGATTTGAACCAAGATTAGCTTAGAAATGTTTCCTCTAGAATATTTCCATAATGAGTTTATCCATTCCAAAATTATCAGTTTACAAGGTCTCTTCCTTCTCCCATCTATTCCTCTTAGTTAGCAGTTGATGCCCTCACACTAACACCAACTCCACATATACACCTCTGTTATAATTCTATCTTTAGGAGCAAAATTTCTAACACTGGTCTATATTCGTTGTCTTCATATTCTCACTTATTTCTCTTCACTCCACTATCATTGGGCTTCTGTCTCCACCAAGTCAGTAACATCATTTCCAGATCTCAATGACTTACATTTCTACCAAAACCAAAATTAAGTTACTTTATTTATCATAGATCGTTGATGTGTATCGATACTTCCTTGAGGACTAATTCTACTTTTGTGTTTATAACTATTTCTTTGCTTATGTTTACAATGCCCTAATAATAACTTCTGCTATTCTTAGTAGGCACATTACTTTCAAGAACTCACTAAATTAGGATTTCTGGGCACAAGGGCAGCAATTGTGTTTGTTTCACAATATTGAATATAATAAATGTTGGGGTGCCTGGATGGCTCAGCTGGTTAAGCATCTGACTTTTGATTTTGGGTCAGGTCATGATCTCAAGGTGGTGAAATCAAGCCTCGTGTAGAGCTCCATGCTTGGGCATGAAACTTAAGACTGATTCCCTCACCCTCCCTCCCCTGCTCATGTATGCACATGCATACTCGCTGTCTCAAAAAGAAAAAAAACTATATATATATAATAAATGTAAACTTTCAATAAAAATATACTCACCTTATATTTCTGTAAAACCAATTATACAACATAATAGACAATTCAGTAAAGTCTCAAAGTATATTATTTAGCCATCCTAAGTACATATGCATCCATTTTCTTTTTCCTCATGTTTTTTGAAAATATTGTTTTAATAATCATGAAAATGCATCCTCCTCAACCCTTTTCTTTTTAAGAACTTCTATCCATAGGAAATAAAACAATGATCTTTGTGTTAAAAATATTAAACCATTGCATAAAAGAAATCAAGTATTTTTAAGAAAACAGAAAATGACTTCATGAAAACACACACAAAATACTAAATGAGAAATTAAAAACTCCTTAATTCGTACTGTAAACATATGTCCACAGCAAACCCTAGGCTTGCAAATGAAGAACTGTACCCTAAAGATGGCTGTTTTGTATTTATAATTGTGTTTTTTTTTACCTAGACATAAAAGATTTATAAAATATTTTACCTAATTGTCCCTGCTGTCTCTGGTAAAATTCAAGTTACATGCAGATAGCAAATAGTCTATTACGCTCAAAATGGACAGTTACATTTTTCATAGGTTAATAGACAAATTGACATAATTGTATGCACTAGCTGGAGAAATTCCACAGTTTCATGAAGTTTTATGGCTTTGTCTAAAAATAAATTTGACAATCTTGTCTAACTAAAACTTTAAATTGCTATTTTAAAGGCCTATTTGCCTTCTTTCTGTACAACAAAGATAGTATCTGTGTTATAAATCCCCAATTAAGGAGAATACCTTTACTGAAACTCATTTGTGTAGAAAAGCTTTGGAAACATCCGTTCTACAACAATAAGTTTCTAGGTGCAACCAGTGTGGTCTGAATGAACACTCAAGTCCGAAAACAGCATTGAGGGAGTAACTTGAGAAACCCAAGTGTAGTAAATGATTACAGCCAAGTACTCATCTCAAAGTTTTAAAGAGGAGCAAAGTGTGAAATACTAGACAAGGACATGTAAAAATACTAGTGGTTATGCACCAAATGTACATGCTAAGCTAGCATGCCCTTAAAACTGTGGTGCCATCATTACGACCATCAGTTCCTTAGATTTTATTCTTTGGCTATAGAGCTCACAATTTTGTTCTAAAAAAAGTAAAAAGAAACCTTCACTTACTCTTTAAATTATCTTCATTTCACTGTATGTGGCAACGAAAGGGATGCACGTTTCAATAAGTCCCACAAGATGTTTCCAGAACTCTCACAGAGAAATCAGAAGTAGGAATAGATATGACCCCACCTTTACAACAACTACAAAGTCCTTCCTTCCGCCTTAAATCCCTTCCCAGCAAGCCTTTCTGATTGACCTTGCTTAGTTTCAGCTGATACCACCCTGCTGACTCCTTGTGCCTGTAGGATTTTATGCAAACACTTCTGGGGAGGACAAGAGGCTGTGGGTAAATTAGGCAGAAGGAGCTAGAGGCACAAAAACCTACAACTGAAATAGCCAGACTAGTAGAGGGAATTTCATCAAGGTTTGAATTTTTCTGAGAAGTCTGTGGTTTGGCAACTCTTCTCCCAATTTTTTTTTCCAGAAATCACAGGCACCATCTGGTGGTAAACTTGTTTTCTCATCTGGGGAGAGAGGTATGTAAGGAAGATCCTAGAAAACTCTAAAGTCAATGGAACTAGCTCAGATCTCAGTCCTACAGCCATATTTTCTGGTTGGCTACTAGATACCTCCACTTGGATATCCCCCTAATTACCAGGATAATTCGGGATCCAAAAGGAAACAAATAGTATCCTCAAATTAATATAAAGTCCAAGTTATCTAAAACTGGAGGACTCTAAAAGTATTTGATTGAGGGAGTCTTTACACAGGTGTAGGTAGTTGTAGAACACCAGAACACCAGGAGGGGTAATCCTGTAACTCGGGAACTCAAGACTAGTAACAGCTGAGTTACTCATTAATACTGCTAATGCTGAAGGAAAAAGGAAATGTTTCTGGAACACAGAAGGAGAGATTCATATAGAATATGCCACACTGATAGAAGGGAGGCAGCCAGCCCAAGGTAGGCCTTTATGGAGGGATTCAGGGGAATATCTCCTCCCATCTTCTCACTATTGTCTGAACTCAACTGGAGGCTGGAGGACAAGAGAACCTATATTTCATACAGGTCAGCCTCCTGGAGTATATACAAGGTGAACAAAGGGAAGAACAGATCTGAAGGTAACTGCCATACTGCCTTTTCCCATTCCAAGTTCATCTTCCCCCTATGTGAACTGATTTTCTAGAGAGTGCCATAGTTTACCCAATGGCACAACAAACCAGAAGGCTACTCTTAATCTCTGTTCCTACCATGATCTCTACAACATTCTTCTCGCAAACATTTCATCCCGAGTTGCTATGCATTCTATTTATGAAATATTTATGCACATGCTGCTCTCTCCCGTCACTGCTACTTCCCTTTAACATCACTTTACTGACACCTGAGCCTATCATTTGTTTTTCCTTCAGCTTATCATTTCTTAGTTGTATATAGCACTTTTACAAACTACTGTCTTTATTTGTATGTTTTTCAAATTTCCAAGAAGACTTTGTTCAGAACTCTATCTCCAGTGCCTAGTACAATGCTGGTATATAGTACATGTTCAGTAAACATGTGTTGAACATATGGGTTAATGCAAGTTTTCAATATTTATTTTTTAAGTTTTTAATGGTTGTTTATTTTAGAGAGAGAGACAGCGCATGTGAGGGCGAGGGGCAGAGAGAGAGAGGGAGACACAGAATCCAAAACAGGCTCCAGGTTCTGACTTGGGGCTTGAACTCATGAACCAGGAGATCATGACCTGAGCCAAAGTCTGACATTCAACCGACTGAGCCACCCAGGCGCCCAGGGTTTTCAATATTTCCTAGCTCAACACTGCAGTGCATTTTTAGCACACTGACATCAGTGTTCGCCATCTTCAGTCCATCATTTCCATTTCTGCCTGCCTGCCTCTTCTCATTCATATATTGGATGTCACTCCCTTGTTTCAAACTATTTTGTGGCACTTTATAGCCTTCCAATTCATTCATTAAACAGTTTTTATTAAATGTGTAAAGAAAGGGATATTAGAGATGAACCAACAGATTCAATCAGCATGTTTACAATTTACTAAGAAAAACAATGATGAAAAATAAATTGCAGTAAGATATAGTAGCCTAAGATGGGGAAGCACTGAGCAGGAGTACCTAACTACAGAGTAGGGAAAGGCTGTGAGGAAAGGCTTTCTAAAGAACAGAAGAATGAAAGATGGGGGTGGCTTGTGGGCCATGCTCTGAAGGGGCCCGAAAGCCACATTTATGGTATCTTGACTTCTTAGCCACATGTTTAAGGACGTTTTGTGTCTCAGTCATGGTGTTTGTCAGTTTTATGTTCCATATTTTCTCAGTTTGGACTCCCTGTCAAGAGACAGCTGATTCTTTAAAGTTCTCCAAATGCTGCATGTGGATTCCTGCTTCTGCAACTCTACCCCCAATGGCCTGTTCATTCTTGCTGGCCTAGGAGACAAGATTATGTTTTATAAGGGCATCATCTATTTCACACTGTCCTCACCTTCTCTGCTGTACATGAACATATTTCTAAAAGCAACTTGACTTCTTTCCTCAGTTTTCCAGAAACAGTTTCTGTTTCCAGGACATTAGCAAGCCCATGTTAAATGGCAGGAATTGGAGAAAGAAGTGTCTACATTCTCCTCACATAACGTAGAGAGCTCAAAGACTCTTCAATATGTAGAACTCCTTGAGGGAGATTTGTGACTCACCAAATCATTCTTCCCTGTTTTAAAAGACAAAGGATAGCTTTTTCAGTTACTTTGAGTAATGACAGCCAAATGGTAACTTCAAATTTAATTTAATATAGACTATTTAATCTGAAGCATAGTAAACAATAGAAACATAGCAATAGATATGAGACGAAACAGAAAATATTCAACCTTTAAGTGTGAATATACCACTATTTATTAATATTCTCAGATTATTGAATATTTGTGTCTCTGTGTCACTGTGGATAATGAAACCTCCTATTCATTCATAACAGTGGGTATTAATGTGATTGCAGAGAGTTGAAAAGCATATATATACCAAAAACTAAACTAACAAACAACTTGTTCACAATTTTCTAATCACAATTGCACTCTGGTGTCAAATCTGGCCAAAAGTAACAATATAGAATATACAATTATAGTATTACTTTGTTACCAAAGAATTTCATAGTAATTAACATAGGAAAAATTAAATTCACAAATGAAGTATGTCATTATTAAAATGCATATTGATTTTTTTCAGGCAACTACGTTTTTGTATGAAATAAAGATACCAAGTTACTAAAGCAAAATTCTACAGTATTTAAGTTACAAAAAACAAAGATACCATGATGTGTGATGTGAAAATTAGTAAGAATACACAAATAGCAAATTATACTGGATATATCTATTAGCATTTTCCTTTTGGCAAGCCAATGGGAATTTGTAAAATTGATCAGAAAAAAAACCCTGCTAACCATAATATGTCATATTTTGATGCAACTAATTACTATTACATGGATTCAAATTTACCATGAAACAAATCATGCAGACTGTAACTTGGGATAACACATTTTGCCTTCAAGGGAGACTTAAATTTTCTACCAATGTCATAAAAGATACCACCAGACATTTTTACTCGAATATCTTCTTAAGACAAAAGTAGATCTAACACCATGCCATATTACCATTTCTTATATTATTATACTAACGATCTAATATCATCAGATCCATCTTCACATTTTCCTTATTGATGGCAGATAGGATATTCTGTTGACTGGTACAAAGACTTCCTGTAAAGAAAGTGACTGTTAATGATCCATGACTCTTAATGAATCATAAGTCCTCCAGTATTTGGACTGGTGAATGATCTCTTGTTTGACTTGATATTCTGGAAGTTCTATATAAAAGTAAAAGTAAAAGTTAACAACATGCCATTCTCATGATTTTTACAAATGAGCTTCTGTGTGCTTAGTTTTGGATGGATTCTATGTCCAGAGAGAAAAACATAATCAAGTTTCTGAATGTAAAGTCCCAATAGTCAAATATCTTATGGTCTTTGTAAGAAGCATCATGCATTTAACTGTGATTGCCAAGAAATCATTTTTTTAAAGAATCTTTTAAATTACATTTAAGTTTCCAATTATTTATCTTTATTTAGTTTTTAAGTTTTAAATATTAAAATTTAAGTTATTGGTTTCTCTGAAAATTTCTTTGAAGACTGAGGGTTGTTTTAATTTTGCATAACATGAAACAAATGTAAAAATGCTAACCTGTGTTGCAGAAGGTATTCACATGGATTAAACTTGACTGACCACTAAGAGAGGGAACAATGTCTGAAGTGGCTATCAGCCTTCTTTCATTAAGGAAGCACCAGTCATCTCCAGATGTAGGGTAACATGAGCTTTGTTGTTACTGATGCTTTTGTTTGCTTTGTTCTTTTCATGACAGCGTATAATTTTGTCATTTACTTAACCTAGATCATTTACTTTCTGGATCATTCAGATTAAGGGTTAAGGATCAATTTTAAATTGTATAGAAAATAATTTGTAACTAAATGTGGTATACTTAAGAGTATGAACGATTTGCCTTAAAATACACATTACAGTAAATTCAAGATTTTTGTCTAAAACATCCACAGTCTCATACAATGAAGGGAGAGGCCTTTCTATGCAACTGAGAAAGGAAATGAACTTACAGCTGACACACAGGGAATTTCAATAGGCAACACCTTATTTATTTATGGCACAACGGTAATCTGTAAAAACTGACTGGCCTGTGTGGTAGATACTAACTTTACACATTATGTTTGCTTAAGAAATAAAGACTCAGAACAATTAAGATAAGCTTTTTGCTAGGCTAGAAAACCATCTGTGCCTCTCTGAACAATATGTCTGTGATGGAATGTCTAGGTAGGCCCAGTAACTGAACAGTGCTCTCAAATATTTTAAACCAAATAAAGTTAAGTTTAATAAATCCCAATGTCATTTTCCTCCTTAGAAAAAGATTCTAATTATTTGGCCTTTAAACTGTATCTTCGAACCCAAGAAACATCTTCTCATACAAATACAGCTTTTAAAGCCTTGGAGAAAAGCAATGTGTTTGGGTACTGGTGTTGGTAAGCTCCAAGTTAATGGTTCAGTGGAGTGGGATCCAACAAGTGGATATTACATTTCAAAATAAATACATTTGAATATCTTTAGTCAGAACATAGACTCCTATGCCTGAGCTCTTGGTACTGCCCTACACCTCCTCATTTAAGTCTTTGATTTTATCTGCCTGGTTGTCAAGGCCTCAACAGCGCCAGTTTTGTGAAGGAGCAACACGTATGCACGCACTGGGTAGTTTACGGAGTCCTCCTCTGTGAATGTCATCAGAGAAATGTCTATTGCCGGGTGCTCTTTGCTAGGCCTCATCGTACTGATAAGTATTTTACGTGTGTGTGTGTGTGTGTGTGTGTGTGTGTGTGTGTGTACATGATATATATTCATATATGCAAACAGACATATATTTCTTTATTACATGATACTCAAATTATACGCAAATATACACACATGTATAATGAATAAGCAAATGAACATCATTGATTTATAAATACGAGTTTTCTTAAATGAAAGGTAAGCAGATGGACACCATTTATACCTATTTGTCAATGTTAAATAAGTGGAAAAATTTAGACCTTGGACATTTAGAAATATAGAGATTGATATATCGCTAATGTTAAGTCTCGCATGGCCGCTGGAACATTACCGCATTCCAGCAACGAGGGCAGCCAAGGAAAAAGATTTGGAAAGAGTGAATGGATGTCAGGAAATAGTAATAAGTCTTTCTAAGGGTCCTTGGGAGGCCTCATTAAATCTCTCTTTTAATAATTGCATATTAAAACATGAACAAAGTTTTTTTGCACATAAGAAATTAGAGGGAAGAGGAAATCTTCAGGTAAATATAAACTGTGTGAAGCACACAACAGCTCCGTGCTGTTAGCTGATCAATTCTGCAAATGATTTGAATAAGGAATGCAGCAAAGTTCAACTCGGATTTTGTAGGAAAACCAGGGGAAAGATTGATAACAGTTTAATTGGGGGGAACAATGCACATGTGCTTGTAAAATGCAACATAAAAAAATTCTCCCTGATCACATTTCTCTTGCATGTGAAGACTTAGAGTAACATTTCCATGGACCTATCCCACATTAAAAAATGATTTAGTATGTCTTAACAGAGAAGCTTTCATTCTCAGGCCCTTTGTAAAGTCTGCCATTGTGAAATGTGCTTTAACTAGGCTGATTCTGTTCCAGCCCTTCCCTTCTGAGTTGTATCCAGTTACCTCAGCTTGAGCATAACCAGGAGAAGGATTCCACAGGTGACTGTCATGCACATGAAAGCATATATTACTTCTCCTAGAAACACAAGATTTAAAAAAAAATTAATGGATTTTTAGTGAGAATAAATAGTAAAAATAGAGGATAGATTTTTTTAACTGACCATTGAAGGGGGAATGAAATCCACTTAGAGTTATTTCCTTCGCATGTTTTCTTTTATGCAATGCAATGCCTTTGACATTAGACAGGGTCGGGTAATCTGAAAGAGAATAATGAAAATGAGATTACAGTATTTAAATGTTTCACATTACTTTTTCTCCATGGGTTGCAATTTGCTTTATATTGTATTACAGAGCAGCAATTTATTTATCACACTATCTTAATAAAATCTGATAAAGATAAAAGTGGGAGCACTTTCCTTACATTTTAACACCTCTTTTTTCTACGCTTTAATCAGATCATTTCTTTACAGAAACTGTTTTGTCTTTTTTTTTTTCCAAACGATAATTAGAAAAGTGGATTACATTTTATGACAGTTCATTGCACTTTATACAAAGACTAGGGGGAAAAAGCATCAGTTTAGGCTACCCATTATGATAAATAAAAGATTCCTTTTTTACAATAATTGTTGTTTTAATGTGATTTTAACAATATCAATTCTCCCTAAGACTCACTGTATTTATGAATTCCAATAGACTTTCTAAACTACAATCACTCTGTTCACCCCTCCACTCGGACTTCAACATCCAACTTTACTCATTTCACTATTATGTCTCTTTTAAATTCCTTCAATTTCTATTGTTGCTACCTTTTTTTTGTTACCCTTAGGGGAAACTCCTGGCTGCTCTATGGCCGTAGTCTTCATGGGAGTATTTTGCTAAACGCATTTCTAACTTACTTCACAATTCACAAGAGAAAAATGTGTGATCCTTAAAATTAATTAACAGGTTCATTTTAGGTGCCTTTCACTGATAATTTGAAGTGAAATCACTCCTAGCTTTGACTCAATTCAATGCAAATATGAATGTCAAACATACCAATAGCCCAATAACCAATTTCTTTGATGATGAAGATTCAGGTAAAATTTGAGTCTTTCAAAAAGGTGGAGGATCTCATGAGATAAATCTTCCTCTTGAGACAGGATTTGCTGTCCTCTCTGATTGTTTCATGTACTTTGAGAACTGGAACACTAAGTATGAGTAGACTGCTGTTTGTAGAAATGAGTGCATCACATAGTGGAAATACATCTGATGACAATAAGTGACAATAGGGTTTGAGTAGGAAGGGAGATGAGAAGACATATTACCATTAGTCCCATTTCATCCTCTCTCCACCTGGCGTTGCTGCTGTTCAGAAGCCAACTGCTTGGAAGCCAACATTTGAGGTCTATGTTAGGAATAATCACCAGAAAGCACAGAAGACAGACTTCAGATCAGTAACAAAGGTCTCAGGGTGGGGCCAAGAGAAGGAGCCAAACATAAGAGGTAGAAAAGTGAGGTTTTTTTTTTTTTTTTTATTTATTAGAAAACCTATTTTCGAGAAGTCTAAACTCTAATGCAGTGAAAATATTTTAGCTCAAGATTTTTAAATCTCTGATTTACATATTGGATTATTATATATTTCTAGAAGTCTTTCTTAGGAACTGAAAAATCTGTAATGCAATCAGTTTACATTACTCTTCTAAATGTAAAAGTAATAAAGGTAGATTGTGTAATTTTTTTTTCAATTTTTTGGTTATAAAATATTTTTTGTTGTTCACTAAAGTTAGAATAGAAAAATTGAGCTATTTCAAATACCATTTTTATACTAGTGGTTTCTTTTTTTGGACGGATCTTAATCAAATTTATCTTACAAATTTTAGTGAAACAACTTATATTAAAAGTTTAATTCAAATCAATTCAGAATATGAAGAGTAGTTTTACTTTAAAAAAAATTCTATGGTGGCTCAGTTGGTTGAGTGTCCAACTCTTGATTTCAGCTCAGGTCATAATTCAAGGGTCCTGAGATAGCCCCGTGTCAGACTCCATGCTGGGTGTGGAGCCTGCTTAAGATTCTCTTTCTCTGCCCCACTGCCCCTTTCCCCCACTCATGCTGTCTTTCTCTCTAAAAGAAAAAAAGAAAAAGAAAAAGAAAAAAAAAAGAAAAAATCTATGGCATTTTGTGATGCTGTAAACATTTAAAAATGTTTTAATTCTATAGCATTTTGAGGCAGATTCATGGTTCAAATGTAAACGTATATAATGTACATTGGATAATTATGTGAATGATGCTATATTTTCCTTTATGAAATCCTATCCCTAAGTACATTTGGTCTAGTTAGGTACAATGATTCATCTTTGCAAAAGAAAAAAGGTCACTATTTTGACAAATTAGGCTACCTTTTAAATATATCTGCCTAAAGTGATTGTTAAACATTCACCTAGCAAAATTTAGAAAGAATCGTCTCATTCACTAAATTTCACTCACATGGAACTCATTAACAAAGTTATAATAGATCAATGACAGAAATGTTAGCTAATGATCCCAGTGAAAATTTTAATGTGTCTAGCAATCACTCCACAATCTTAAATATTGCCCCCTAGGAGGATACCGAATATCAGTTAGAGAGATTAATGTTACAGAGGGTTTCTTGGCTACTGAAGCCCATTGGAGATTCTCTTCTGCCTTTTATAAACAGTGAGGTTTACAATGTTTTATAACCATGAAATTAAAGTCGGCAGAGTTAATAACCAACCTGGTCCCACACCATCTGCTATATTTATAGATAAACACTGTCAGTGAGTTGTTTATCTTAACTCGTACCCTAGAGGAGTTAAACACTATTATGAACTATATTGTAAAATCCCTGTACATTTGACGGGAAATCAAGATTAATTTCAGCCTTATGTTAAGAACAAATTTAAATAGTGTTCTCCCCAAATGAGCTACAGAGATCTGATCATTCCTTTTTTTTTTTTTTTCTTTTCAAAATCCTTGTGCAGCAGTGGCTGAGGGCTGATGGGATCTAACACTTTACTTTGTATAATTTATATGATATGGTAAATACATAATTAAAGATATGATACATCATATAAAATCTAATGATTTAAAAATAAATGTCATGGGGTGCCTGGGTGGCTCAGTCGGTTGAACATCCAACCTCAGCTCAGGTCATGATCTCACAGTCTGTAGGTTCAAGCCCTGCATCGGGCTCCGTATTGACAGCTCAGAGCCTGGAGCCTGCTTCAGATTCTGTGTCTCCCTCTCTCTCTGCCCCTCCCCTGCTCATGTTCTGTCTCTCTCTGTCTCAAAAATAAAAACATATAAAAAAAAATTAAAATAAATGTCAGAATAGTTGAAATAGAAAAATATAATCACAAAAAAACTTTTGCAGAGAATAATTTAAAAAATATATTTTATAGTTATTTATTTTAATTGTTAATGTATCACATGGCATAGTTAAATTTTATTGTCTTCTTTCCATTTTTAAGGAAAAGATTGCCAATACCATGGCAATATCATAGTAAGAATGAAAATTCGAGGACGACCTTCTTGCATATCCAAGGATTGGAGCTATTTCTAATTTGTCCATTATTTTCTCACCTGAAGGTATTTCAGTTCCCAAATTGGAAATAATTTTTGAATTTTTTCACTTAATAATCAGTAGTGATATTCATGTATCATGGACTCTTTCAATTATTAGTGTATAAAACCTTCTAAGATGAATCTAAAAAGCATTGCAGTTGGGAAGAAAGGAAAATATATAAACATCTTTAAAGTATGAAAAAAACCAATACATTAGTAACGTGATAAACCGAGGTATTAAAAACATACAATGACAATATAACTCCACTGCTTCTAAAATGTAGGTCGTAAAAAGTAAATTGAGCAAATAATATGCTTGACCTTAATAGACATAACATGCATCAACAAAGCACATTCATTTATTTAGGGCATAAACTCCAAAGAAGATAAAAAATGTCTTAGATTTATCTTCTTGCACTATGTATGGGTAAACAAATTGTTGCCAGGGGTTAGGGAGAAAGGGAAACTTAGAGGTATTAGCCTGCTAGTTTGCAATCCTCAGGAATTCCCTGATGAAATCTATAATCAGCCCCCCATACACAGAGGGCAAGGAAAAACTAAAGAAAAAGGTAAGCCATTCCAGATTTGTAGGTGGCTGTTTTAACAAGGGAACTTATATATGAGGCTTGTCTTGGGCACTCACAAGATAGTAGATCTTGGCACTCACCCACCAGAAAAGTAAAAGTTTATACAGATGTCTTAAATGGGGTTCAGCCACACAGACAGTCCATATGGTCTCAACAACACATTGCTCTCTCAAGACTGCATCTTTGAAACACCTCTGGCTATGAGGACAGTGAATAGAATGCATATTCCAAGAACAGGGAAGGTGGCAAGGATCCTCCAATTGTCCTGGTACAGCTCACATGTCAACCAACAGTAATATCTTCTGGCGACCTCCTCAAACATAATCCAAAGGTACAAAATTTCAGTTATGCAAAATGAGTAAGTCCTAGAGACCTACTATACGCCATAGCGCCTATTGCTAGCAATGCTATATTTTACACTTAAACATTTTCTCAGAGGGTACCTATTAAGTTAAATGCTCTTATCACACATGCAAAATAATAGCAAATAGAGGACAGGAAGAAACTTGTGGAGGTGATACAGATTATACTTATGGTGTAGATAGTGGTGGTAGTTTCCTGGTGTATATTTACCTTGAAGCTCATCAAGCTGTATACATTAAATATGTACAGTTCTCTGTATGCCAACAAAAACAAAAGCAAAAAACGCCTCCTTGAATAAGTGTACCCTGTAGAACATTTGCCTTGATCGTTTGGCATGAACCAAAAAGCTCAGTGTTAGTGAATGACGGTATTGACAAGCCTGGCAACTACTCTTCGGCCCTCCGTTGAATAACAGTGTTGTTCACATGTCAAGTAGATTTGCTTAGAGATTATAGTGAGTCTCAGCTGCACTACTAAAATATCTCGAATTTTCTACATTTTCCTTAATAGTTTCTGCAAATAATAAAATAGCAACTGAGACAGCAATTAGAATGCAAATTATGTATCGGTATCTGATAACCAACACTAGATTATTTTATTTTTTTAAAATTTTATTTATTTATTTTGAGAGAGACAGAGACAGTGCCAATGGAGAGGGCCAGAGAGAGAGAGAGAGAGAGAGAGAGAATCCCTATCAGGCTCTGTGCTACCAGTGCAGAACCTGATAGTGGGGCTCGAACCTCTGAACCATGAGATCATGACCTGAGCTGAAACCAAGAGTCAGACACTTAACTGACTGATTCAACCAGGTGCCCACGATGATTGACTTAGAAGGCAATAATTTTACATTTTGGAATTAAAAATATATGTCACCTGTGGGCTCATATAAAACATATCTAAAGATACAGATTGAAAATAGGATTAAATATTCATGGTTAGAGTATATGTCAATAAATGTGATTATATATATATAGTGGAATTACAAACTGGATGGGATTCCTTAGATGATCTAATTCAAACTTTCCATTCTTCCTCACTGTTGACACAAGTAAAACTATTCTAGGAATGAGCCATTTCACACCTTCTATCTTTCCACTACTGTTGATGGTCAGTTCTAGTTAAAATATAAAGTATTCTAGACATCTCTTTTATCACCTCATGATGATAAACCTACCTTCTTTTGCCTAGCCCTCTGGTTGCTACATATATGTATGTTTGTTTTTGTGGAGGGAGAAAGATCAGACTGTAAGGAGACCTCATGTAGCAATGGTTTTCAAACTTTAACATGAATCTCAGTTTACCTTAAAATGCCAATTTCGAGTCAGTAAGTCTGGGATGAGGCAGAAATTCTGAATTTCTTACAACTCCCCAGATGCTGCTGCTGCCAGAATACACACATACACAGAAAGAAATGCATATACATACTCATCCAATACACAAAATGCTTTACTTCTGTATATATGATGCTTCATACTTTAAAAGGCACTTTGACAAACACTGCTAAACTTTATAACATCTAGCCAAATAGGAATTATTATCTCCACTTGATAAAACAAACAAACAAACAAACAAACAAACAAAAAAACAAAAAACCTCAGACTCAGAATAGTTGTCTTGTCCAAGATCACAGATTTGGTAAATAGTAAAGATGCAATCTACAAAAGTATGTAAAACACTTTCAATGTTGCCCGGTGTGGCAGCCAATTGGATTGAGAAATAACCTTGAAAAGTAAGAGGGGCAAGTTGTATTTGATAGTGTTGCACGATAAGAAGCATTTAATAGTAATATCTGCTTGCAAATGTTCATGACCATGTATGTTTCTGTTGCTGAAATCTGCAATAGAAAAGGTGACATAAAGCTAATAACTAAAGCTTCTGAAATGACTCATATACACCTGTAAGATGTTTCAACTTGTGCACCCTTCTGAAATATGTTAATCATTTTCAGTATAATCGAATAAATCAGCCACTTAAACTGTGACATTTAACAGAAATTAAAAAAAAATAAATGCTGCAATTTTCAAGGTAGTTATCTTAGACTATGATATCCGTATGAGCATTTTCTGTTTTTACAGATGTAGAATTAGGACTATGCATAAAGCTTTCCAGAGTGTTCAACAGGCAAAGGGCGCACAAAGAATAATGCACAAAAGATCAGTTATAACTGTTTAAAATCAGACTTGGCTATTTCTTTGGTTGCTATAATCTGTGTCTATATTGATACAACCTGAATCTTGGATAAATATATAAAATAACCCCACTGTTTAAAAACTGCCTCTATCTGGAATGAATTTATTGGGGGAAAATGTGTTCCTGAAATTTAAGAGTAATTTTTACCTTGAATTATATTATACACGCACTAGGAGGGCTTGTAATGAGACAAAAGTAAGATAAGAGTGGGGATAATTTACACTGTATTTAATCAATTTCATAGTTTTTGTTTTTCTATATGGAGGTTTCTAACATACAGAAATATTTTTATGAAAAAGTATATGTGACAATACATTAATTGTCCAGATAGCTTTTGCTTTCTGATGTTTCCACTTGGAATTGAATGATTCCCTAATGTCTGCCCTTTTGAAAATGTGTAAGACTTCACCTGGCTAGCTTACACAATTTTTCATAAACTGATTGAAAACACCAGGGAAAAGAGAGTTAGGAAAAAAATGAAGAAAAGGGATACATTTTGGAAAGTCTTCATAGCCATTTGGAATGATGAAATAATTCAGAAAGTTTTATAAATTATTGAGTTTTAAAATGGGAAAAAATATATATATAATTGCAGTATCTCTTCCCTGCACATAAATTTGCAAATTTCTAGGAGAAAGCTGAATTTAAAGGATGATATATGTTGTTGGTTTTCCTTAAATAGCAAACTTCTTAAAAATAGACACCATATTTATTCAATTTGCAATATAATATGGCCATCATAATGCCATGCCTATGCAATTATCTAATGGCCAAAAAGCATATATTAGCAATTTTACATTTGAAATAACACATCTGTCACTGTGTAGTGACATATACCAAATAATGTATGATTATATGATGTT
The DNA here is from genome assembly GCF_022079265.1 of Lynx rufus. Lineage (NCBI taxonomy): Eukaryota > Metazoa > Chordata > Mammalia > Carnivora > Felidae > Lynx > Lynx rufus. Next base: position 93,542,179 of record NW_025814878.1, read on the forward strand.
TAGTTATTTCTTTGACATTAACCCAGGGTCATTAGATAAATCCCATATTTTTCACATATTTTCAGTTTTGTAAATGAAAATTCAGAGTCCCATCTGTAATGCATATGGTCACCCAATCAAAAATAATGTATTAAGAAACTATTTGGCAATAAATTCTAATGGTCAGGTTTGTTATACTGATGGGCAAAGAGTTAATATTTTGGTCAGTGGATTAGGAGATATCCAAAGCAAAGAATTTTGAGAATTTCTCTAGGCTTCAACTCTCTCATTTATAAAATAAAACTAGTACACCTAGCTTTACAAGATTTTTTTGAGGATGAAAATATTAAAACTCATTAGCATAAACAGGGCTTTTGGAGACTTCCATGAGAAAGAAGGTACAATTATAGGGAGAATGGGAAGGGAAAATAAGGCTAAGAGAAGGGATTCCTTTGATGGTTCCTTTTCCTTTCCTATCCTCCTTTCCTTCCTTTCTCTCCTTGGAAAGATCTTGGGCCAATTCACTGAAGCAGAACCCCCCATTATTTTCGATTTCAGAAACCCGATTTCAAGTGGACATAGTCAATTCAAAGTTTGTTAGAAGAGGCAAACTTATCTAAATGTTTTCTGTGAAACACGATTCCTGTAGAACCCTTTAATGTGTTAGCCAAATAAAACATCTTATAAGTAAATGATTGGAACATTTTAGATTTGACAAAATAAATTCTGTCCTTTTTTTTTCCTATAAGTGTTTTCTAGGTTTTTGGTGGTGTTGTTTTGTTTTTTTACTATAGTAGAAGGGACACTTTACCTAAATTTATTTTCTCCATGGAATATGTCTAGGAACCCACTTAAAAAAAAAAGCAAAAAACAAAAAACTTAGAAGGGGTGCCTGGGTGGCTCAGTAGGTTAAGCATCTGAATTCAGCTCTGGTCATGATCTCAAGGTTGGTGAGTTTGAGCCCATATCAGGCTCTGTGCTGACAGCTCAGAGCCTGGAGTCTGCTTCAGATTCTGTGTCTCCCTGTCTGCCCCACTCATGCTCTCTCTCTCTGTCTCTCAAAAATAAATAAATGTTTATAAAATTTTTAAAAACAAAACAAAAACTTAGAAAATATCGGCATATGTGATTGATAGACAAATATTTATGTATTTTGAGTAGGTATAGGATTTTTATTGAGGATAATTATTTTTATTTAGTCAATGGAAAGCCAGATAATATCATACTAATAGTATTTTGTGTTCCTGAATACAGGCACCATTTATAATCATTTCCTCTATTAAGCATACATATATACAAGCACCTGACACCACAATTTCTCTTGTTCTCTATTCCTGAGAGTGAAGCAAATTTTTTAACCTATGGTTTGGGAGATGCCTGACCCACAAAGGCTACTCCTATTGCCCCTTAGAGAGATTGGTGTGATGCAACATTAATTCCACATTTGCTGCCAGTTAATCTGCCATACTTCAATTTCTCAATTTGTCCTCAGGGGACATGGAGAATTTAAAATCTGCCCTCTACTTAGGAGACCCATTCCAGCAGAACGAGAAGGGGTTCATGGATCATTTACACCTAGTCACCTATGAATGTCCACAGGACCCCGTAGCAGAAACCACCATATTTGGACCCACATAAAGATTTTCCAGATAAGTAATTACTTCCTACTTCAAAATTAGCACCATGGCAGTCAGCATGGGAATATATTGGTAGGATGATACATGACCCCACTCTTATGAAGTTCTCAATCTAGTTTCAGGTAAGGGAAATAATTTAAATAAAGTGAGGTGGGAACCGACCAGGGAGAGCTAAGGGAAGGTACACATTTGAGGAATGGGGAGAAATAAGACTGATTTGCATTCAGGGTGTTCTTGGGAATCTGATGAAGTTTAGTGATCTCTCTGTCCTCAGACCCCAGCTGAGGTTGGAAAGAAGGAGCACTGGAGAGCAACAGAGGCCTTTTGCAGACAGAAATAGGATGATCAGGACAGAGTTGGAGACTCAGTCTAGTCATAGTCTAGTCATAGACTTAGTCTACTCATTTGGTGAGGAGACTACGAAACAATTCAGATGTGAGAAGATGAAAACTAAAAATAGGTGGTAGAAAGTATTGGAGAGAAGAGAGACAGTGTGTGGTTACATTTCAAACATAGCAGGCACAGATGTTAGAATTGGGTATGGATCAGACACCAGCTCGGCCTCACCTCAGCGCTGTCATTTTAGGCAACTTACTGAGACTTTGCTCCTTTATTTTTAAAATGGGATAATGCCTACCACAGCACTGATTGTTCCAAATTAAACAAGACAGTATGTGAAAAGAACACAAAGGAAGTGCTCAGTAGATTACATAGTTATTAAACATTTTGCCATTTGGAGTTTTATTTGATACCAAAAACGCAGAGGACTAAATGAGAGGTGACTCTTAGGTTCTTGAGACAACTTGATGTTTTAGGGTACTTCAGTGAATTGGCCCAAGATTGTTCTAAGGAAAGAAAGGAAGGAAAGGAGGATAGGAAGGGGCAAGGGGTAGAGAAAAAGAACCATCAAAGGAATCCCTTCTCTTACCCTTGTTTTCCTTTCTCTTCCTCCCTACAGATGCACATTATTTCTCATGAAAGATTCCACAAACCCTGCTTATCCTAATATGAGTTTTAATATTTTCATCCTCAAAAAACTCTTGCAAAACTGGGTATTCTAGTTTCATTTTATAAATGAGAGAACTGAAACTTAGAGACATTATCAACCCTCTTTGCTCTTGAATGTCTCCTAATCCAATGACCTAGATATAGAGAATGGTCAGGATGGAGATTCACTGGTAGAGAATGGAAAACACATGGTTGGACAGAAGGGAGGGCAGAAGGTGGACAGAAGGGAGATAAAATTCTAAACCACATTATGGTAGGCTAATAGAAGTTCATAACTAGAAAGAGAGAAGAGGTCAGAGATTTAAGTTTAGTAAGTAAAGGCCTTTGAAAAAACCAGCAGTTGGTGGAGAGTAAGATACATAGATAGTAATTGCTAAGTAATTTGCTGATTGAAAAAGATATATATGTATATATTTGTATCAGTAAAAGATGTTACACCTCAAAAGTTCCCTTTCAGCTACCTGGCAGTATTAAAAGAACAAAACAAATTAATGTCGAATCACTATTTTGTACACCTGAAATTAATATAACACTGTATGTTAACTAACTGGAATTAAAAACTTAAAAAAAAAGAACAAAACAATTCAAAGCAACAATATTTCCATTGTAGAGGAGGAGGGGTGCTGGAATGGAAATTTGGGCCAAAGAACAGTGAGAGAAATTGACTGGGTGGAAGCAGCCGTGTAGAAGTGTTGGAAGGAGCTATTAGGGTTGTAGACATATGCTTAGTGTACATTTTCCATGTAATAACTACCATATGTACTTAAAACAAAATACTATTGTAAGTTTCAGGCCATTACACTAGGAAGAGTGAGTGAAGAGAGATGCAAGTACTGAATCATAGCTGCCTAGACACTAAAGACATCAACAGAGGCATCTTCCTACATAGACCCCAGTGACACACAGCAGTGTATCACTAAGCTAAGTTGCCCTTTGGAGAAAGCACTACAGTCCAATTTATATGGCTTTTCTCCTTGCAGATCACCTTGACTCTCAACTAAAGTAGACATACAATCTGGAATGAGTGGGCTCTGGCCTCTGTCTTCAGTTGAGTTACTTTGAAAGTCCCTAACCTATGCCTACAGTGAGCGTCTGGCCACTTGAATAAGGTGCTAATGCAATAGTCAAACACCAGTCCCAGAGTTTTCTGAATACTCAAAGCATGTTGGGATTGGTAAAGCCACTCTCCGGGCTCAGTGGCAACCAAAGGAAGCCATTCCACCCTAAGCTGAAAGCCAGTGGAAAGGAAAGTGACAATGAGCAATAGTCTCTGTCTGTCACAGATGCACACTCTCATCATATCACCAGGCAAGCACACCGTGCCATATAGCAGCTTTCGTCCATTCTCCACACTCTTATCTACTTATCTACTTATCTACTGAAAGTCAGTTTGCTCACTGTGATTTGTACCACAAACCCCAAATAAATGCTTTTCAAGGAATAATATTTAGAAGAAGAAAAAATATGCTGTGCCCATTCTTACGGTTGACTACATATCTGTGTGATGTTAGGGCATTCTTGCAAATTTGAGACTGAGAGAATATTTGCCGATGTTGGCAATGCTGTAAAAGTTTTTCCTGAACCCATGGGGGGAAAAAACCTCTAGAAAGAGGTTTGAGACAATCTGATATACTAACGGAAGATGAAAGATTGTCGTTATCAGTGAATTGTTAATAATTGTCTCTACTCCTTGTTCACCTATCTCATCTACAGGATTTTATTTGTCTGAGTGCCAACTGTTCTTTACTATAAGGAGTCTCCCTTTAAGATGATATCCCAGTATATAGGTGCCAGGGCAATAACTATTAAGTGCCCACATATGGTGTTTTATGGGAATACATGTGATGCTATTATACTGTTGTCACAAGAATACTTGGCTCTTTAAGCCAGGAATACACATGCTCATAATAAATTATTTTTATGACTTCACATACACAATCATGATGCACAGAAAGTATAAAGGAAAGATTGCTTATTTTATGCAGCTTTGGCACTAACTCCATCCCCAATTATAGGCAACAAGGGGATTATATGAAGCCAATGAAAGCACGAGAGTGGAAAATGGAAAAGATAACACTACGCTTTCACATACTGAAGCCTGTTATTGTTCAAATTGTAACAGTATTGTTTTGTTGTTTTATTTCCCTCCATGATCTTAAATGCTCCTTCCTTCTCTAGTGATGCCAAAAGTTGAGTTGTCTCACTCATCAATGGCAACTCTTTAATCTTTCCTTTTTGGCTTAGAGCAAACAACAAAGGTAGTCATGGATGATTCATACCATCTTTCATGCTCAGAAGCAGACATTTTCCCCTCTGTTAAAAACACCCAAGGTTTTAAGGGTAGAGGTGGGAGAAAGTGAAGGTAGGAGACAGCTGTTCTCCTGTTGTTTCTGTTAAGGGTTTGTACACTTCAGTCTTTCCAGATTACAGCCGTGTGAAACATTTTCTGCAAAATAGGAAGCCAAGCCAAATTTGCTGGGTTTCAGGTCTGTAGACAAAATTTAAAACAGCTGGATTTTATTGGTAACTTTTGCACGCAAGTAAACCTAGTGGTGAAACTAAAACCAGCGTTTGTCTCTACTGGAGTGGGCTACATCTTTAGGGGCTATCCCCTCCATGTCTCTTCCCTTGAGAGAGTTTTGAATTTTGAAGGGTCCTAAGAGAAACCTGCCAGATTATTCCTTAGAGTACCTGATTGAAATCTTAGCCAATGAAGGTGGAAGGCACAACCAGATATGAGGCCTCTCATAGTCAAATCTTCAGGGGGATGAGAGGAAGATTGGTCTCTTTCTGTAATCTAATTTTAAATTACCTCAATTAAAATAGCTAATGATTCTCTCTTTACATATATTAAACAAAAGTCCCCCCCCCCCCAACACACACACACATAACACAGTAGTGCTTAGTTACAGGGGCAAATAATGGCCAACTTATTGGCTTTGTATGTAGCAAAAGTCCCACCTCATATCTTAAATATGCCCTGAGTGAAAATGATCATATTCCTTGAAAAATAATGCAAATTTATAGATTTAAACATAAAAAATAGAAGCAATGACACATGCTCTATCATGGTTATATCGTGAGTTTGAAATATGTTATTTATGAAGCTATTTAGAATTTGGGGAAACAAAACAATAAAAAGTAATCCAGCACTAGAGAAAACCATTTTATTACAAATCTCAGTTAAGAGCTCTGAGGGCATGAGTATTTCTCAAGAGCAAAAAAAGAAATGATACACACTATCTTAAAATTTTAGCATAACCATAGAAAGAAAAAGTTCTTGGCTGTCTTTGGGCATATGAAAAATATATACATCACTTCAGATATATCCCAATTCGCAGGCAGTGACGAGGTTTGTGGAAAGTGCAGTGGCATCAAAAATATCTTCAGTCATCTACCCCAAGAATATTAAGCACATCTAATATCAGAGGTCATCTATTTTTGTTAAACCATTACCCAAATTTAATATGCAAGAAATGTGAGGTATAAGGAGGGAATAACTGACCTCCTTCAAACCACCATGTGTAGGTAGGGCTCAAACTTGTTGCTTAGTTCTTGTTCTTTTTATTACTCCATACTGCCTCCCAACAAACACATTTTTTTTTCTGAAATTCTCTTGTTATGTAAACATACTCCCTGGGAGATAGAACATCAGTTGTGAATTCTAAATTTCCCACCATTAGATGAGAAGAGCATATTTTGTTTTTTGACATCACAGTTTCTGGTCTCCAAAATCTCCTTGTTTAAATTATGCATCTGTTGCCTTCTGTGTGACCTTGGACAGGTTACCAAATTCTAGGTGTCTCTGTTTCCTCTAAGGTAAAAGAAAAAAACACCTACCTCATATATTGCTTGTGGAAATTAATCAAGACATATTAAATCAGTAAAATCATTTCTCACACTTAGTAAATACTCAGGTTGTAGGACACTGAGTAAGCAAAAAACAAGTAAACTAGTGTTCATAGCCAGGGTACAGCTTTAAACTGGGAAGCAGTAACTTTAGATGTTTATTAAACCACCATTTAAAGGATATTATATCTTATTATAGCTTCAGTTTCCTCCATGCTTTCATTTCACAATGATGAGTTTGTAAGCAGATCCGTTAAAATGTTCATTGTGGTTTGTCAAATAGTAGGATTATTTTCAAGAGTTTGCCCAGATCCTAGGATTATTAATAATAATTCAATGTTTTAAAGATCTGCTCCTGGCCATTAGTTCTTTACTCTTTCTTCAGTCTCTTTGAGGCAGGTAATAATTTGCTCTAAGAGTACCAACACCTGATAGTTATTGCTTTCCATAACAAGTGATGTCAACTATGAAGCTAAATGCATGGTAGAAGCTCATCTATTGGCTCTACCTCTCTATTGCAAAGACCGATGCCTTCTAGAATAGCCCCAAGTACACCATCAAAGAAGTTAGAGCATTCCACATAGTCTAACCTGACAATGGAGTCTAACTTACTCACTGCTATCCTTCTTGAGAGGCTAAGCAAATCCAGGGTGAACTAATGGGTCCTGAGATGATTCTTTTTGTGGAGTTCTGATGCAGATTCCAACTACCAGGACAACTGGCCTTTAAAGTTGCAAAAGTTAATATGGTGGATATGACTTACTCAAGTAACCTTATCCAGTGAATTTCCCTCTTCACCCTTTGGCTGCTCTTCACCTCCAAGTCTAATTTCACGCAGTGTGAAGCACACTTTCTGTACTACTTTCTAAATACCATGTGTTGGATGCTGAAATTCAACTGATGACACTGTTCTGATGTCTTTTAGATCCATGACTTTTATCTATTAGATCAGTGGTTATCATGTGGACAGTGAAATTTTGGGGCCAGTGAGCATTCTTCTAGTGATCCATGTTTACTTTTTCATGTTTATAACATGACAACCTTGGCACTAAATACATCTGGGATATATTAATAATTTATTTAGATGTAATACAAAACAGGCATCACTTCACTATTCTTTAATCAAAACCAGTGCCTCTCTTGCTGTTGACTCTGGGGATGTTTTATTGTGTGGGGATAAATGGGAGGTGATGAGGTCTTTTGGTTCCCTGACTTGGTAAGCAAATTCAAACATTTAAGAATCATGATTCTAGGGATGGTATCTTTTTGGTGTTCTGAGTCCAAATCCAATGTGGCAGGAGAGAGGTTCCCCCCACCTCAACAAGCAGCTCTCAAGACATCAGCTGGGTGTCCTTTAATTCAACTCAGTCTGACACCACTACCCTGAGATAGCATCAGATACCACAGGTTAGGGATTCAGCCCTATAAGACCCCTCCCTCTTTTCCCCATTTCAGATGCCTGTTGCAAGTCCAGGTTGTTATCTGTACTTCTGAATGACTGACTATAAATTAAAGATTCCCATGACCTCCTGTTTGTGTTCAATTAATTTGCGAGAGTGGCTCACAGAACTCCAAGAAATATTTTGCTTCCTGGATCACTGGTTTCTTATAAAAGGATGTAAGTTAGAAACAGCCAGATGGAAGAGATGCACAGGGGAAGGCATGGGGAATGAATGCAGAGCTTCCAGGTTCTCTCCAGATGTGCCATTTTCCAAGAATCTCCATGTGTTCACCAACCTGGAAGCTCTCCAAACACTGTCCTTTGGGTTTTTACAAAGGCTTCATTACACAGCTATGAATGATTAAACCATTGGCCGTTGGCCTTTAACCTCCAGTTCCTCTCCCCTCTCTAGAAGTTAACTTGGGATTGGATACTGAAAGTTCCAACCCTTTAACCACTTGGTTGGTTTCCCAGGCAACCAGCCCCCATCCTTAGGTTATCTAAAGGCTTTCCAAGAGTCACCTCATTAATAACAAAAGATAACTTTATCACTCTTGTCACAGGAAATTCCAAGGATTTTAGGGGCTCTATGCCAGGAACAGGATAGAAAAGCAAGTATATATATTTTTTATTATAAGTCACAATATCACAGTATTTCAAAACAACCCATGTTGAAATGTCTCCAGTGGAAGTTCAGAAGTGTATACCTACGGTGATGATTCAAGTAAGAGAGTATTGCTAGACTCTGGCTGATTTCAGGAATGAATCAATGAGCATTCTATGCCAATGATTCTTAAGAATGCAACACCTGGGAACTGGTTAGAAATGCAGATGCCCAAGTTGCATCGCAGACTTACTGAATCAAAAACTCTAGGAGTAAAGACCCAGTGGTAACAAGCCCTCCAGGTGATTCTCATGGAGCTAAAGTTTGAAAACCACTGTTCTAACAGAGCGAAAGTTTGAAAAGCACTGTTCTAAGCTACTATCTCAAGAAGAGCTTTACAATTATAAAGACATCTACTGAAACTCTTTCATGGCACTAACACACATAGTGTACACGGAAAAGAGATTACTACATTGACAAAATGCACCAGATTAAGTTGGTTTATTTCTCAGTAGCAGACATGTTGTTATATATGAGACATATAAAGTATTTTACACACACACACACACACACACACACACATGCATACATACATAAAATTAGATATTTTTATTCAAAGGTTCTTAAGAAGTTGTCTAGGTCATGCTACTCAAAGTGTGACCTCTGTACCAAACAATGTTAGCATCACCTGGGAGCTTTTAGAAATGCAAATCTGAGGCCCCATCCCTAACCTACAGAGTCAGAATCTGCATTTTAACTGGAAACCATGTGATTCTAATATACATTAAAGCTTGAAAGCAACTGTCTGAATTCATCATCTGCCCTAAAGTTATCCAAAGATATATATTCTCACTTATCCTGAGAAAATATGACACCTTTAGATCATCTAGAAATAATTCTGGCTCCCACACCACCTGGATGACATCATAATTATTTTCCAGATCCTTCAAAATCTATATTGAGTTAGTATTTACTGAATTTCACTACATTATGGATACTTTATTATATAAATTAACTGATATAATCATTGCACCAAAGTTCTGGGTTAGAATTAATTATATTCTATATTTCACAGACAAGAGATGGAGGCAACAAGAGAATAAGTTTTTCAGTTACCTGTCTCATAAATGGCAGAGAAATTATTTGAACCCAGACATGCTGGGACCATATTGCCTCTCTATGGTTGTGCTCTATAAGGCATATTAACATTTCCAAACATATCATTTCATTATTAAAGGCATTGCCACTAGTCACAATTTTTAACCAAAATTCAAGAGTGGGGCTGAGGAGGAAACGGGTAGAAGAGGCCCTGTTTATACCGTAGGTTTGAAATCTCACAAAGGTTAAATACAATGATTTATCCCTGAGGCCCCAAACCCAAATAAATATCCGGAGTTCTAAGACTACATGTGAAATAACGTAAAAGCCAAAGTTACAGAATTTACCATGAATCCAGATTTTTACATTGGATGGTAACTAAAGTCATGCTAAAGAACTGGTTTGTTTTTATTATTTTTTGTATTGCTAACTTATAACACACATGCTCATTTTCTTTTTTAAAGTAATTTTTTAAACTTTTAAAATGCTTATTTATTTTTGAAAGAGAGAGATAGAGCATGAGTAGGGGAAAAGGCAGAGAGAAAGGGAGGCTCTGAGCTGTCAACACAGAGCCCGACGCAGGGCTCGAACCCACAAACCGTGAGATCATGACCCGAGCTGAATTCGGATGCTTAACCGACTGAACCACCCAGGTGCTCCCACACATGCTCATCTTCTAAAGAATATAAAAGAGTTTGCAAATAACAACACAAGATCCTAAGGAATAATAATTAATTTCTAAGAGGAAAAATATACATTAATTAGTGAGTGTCTATGAATCGAAGGACTACAAATTCACTATGAAGCCACTTTAATCCAGAAAATACAAAATACTGGACTATTTAGAGGCTATGTTATAAATATGAATACAGGGAAGAGAAATTCTGTCGAGTGTTCCTTGGAAAAACAAGAGACTTTTTTTTAGCACCTGGACTGAATTTGAAGGAAACTGGACTTGAATTAGAGTTTTGTGTAGAAACCAAAAAAAAGTCAGTGGTTTTGGCTAGATGAAGTGATTTATTTAAAGCCAAAACTTAACATAAAGCTCCTGGAATACTAACCTATGTGAATTGGCTATAAGAGAAGATGGGGTGTGTGTGTCCATATGTGAGAGGGACAGAGTGGGAGAGGGTATTGTTGCAATGGGAATATCTTCCACAATTCACTCAGCTCAATGTTTTATTCATAGTCTATAATCTTCCTTTCTCAGACAGCTAGTGATCAGATGCAAATAAAAAATTAAGAATATATATGAAAGTGAGTTTGAACTTTTATAAACCCATATTACACAATCTTTAAATGACTTTACTAAGAATAAGTGTAAAATTTTATGCAGTTTAGAAAAAAATTTAGAACTATATATTATGCACCTACATAGATATATGGGTGTGTTTAATGAACTTTCTATTAAAATCTACACTAGGGAAATATTAGTTTTAGATAGAGACCTTCACTGGAAACAGGTATGAAATGTTGTAAGGTATGAGGAAATGCAGCCAAATACAGAATCTATCCATCGAATGTAGAAAAGATAAATAAAATGGCCTTACTAGCAATCTTGATATCCAAGATGAGGCCTCCATCGACAGGTGGGATAAAGGGCTACAGAAAAGAAATTAAGTGGTAGAAACAGGTACTAATTAGAAGGGCTCTTTTCTTAAGCATCTCAAAAGACTATATACATTTTTAGGAGTTTCTGTATTAATATTTAATAAGAGACAGCTAGTTTTACAAATCTTTGGGAGATAATCTTTTTTTATCTTTGTTATTAATAGAGATAATAATCTCACAGAGTTTGTTAAGAAAATACCTATATTTAAGAGCAAAACTGTTAGGATCAACTGTTTATTTACAGTGTTGACACCATCCCAGGATCAAATGTAAAATAGTTTCCTACTACTCAGACATTTTGAAAATAGGTCTATAAAGGGGAAAAGTGTTGGAAAGCAGAAGGGGTTTGAAATGTTTTTATTAAAGTGAGCAGTAGCACCCTGGTCTTGTTAATTCCTGATTCTTTTGGTCAAATATTTGAATTGAAAATTCCAGCTTAAGTGGAAACATAAATGAGTGTGGTTGTTAATAAGGAAGCTGTACTATTAGAAGAGTTCTAATAAGGGAAAGAAAAACAACAGTATTCAGAAGACAGTGCTGCCATGGAGACACAGTAGACATTGGTTCATTCATTCATTCATTCATTCATTCATTCATTCATTCATTCGTGTGTTCATTCATTCATTAACTATTTATTGAGTGGCTAATGTATGCCAACTGTGTTTTTAGGCACTGGGGTAAAGCGGACCACCTTGAAAGCTGCCTGGTATTAGTCTTGCCTTTCTGAGCACAGACGTTTCTCATTCTCTGAGAGGTGTGAGCGAAAAGAGGCTTTGGGACTGATGGCCGGTGACCAGATTTTTCCCACATGTGGATTAGAGCAGCGGTTCCCAAACTTGGTTGAAAATCGCAACCACCTGGGTCATTTTCTTTTTTTTAATACAGATTTCTGAGCTCCACCCCAGGCCCACTGAATTGGAATAAATGAAATTAGGTAAAATGCATTTTAAACAAAGTTTCTAGATATTTCTGAAAATTAATAGGTTTGAGAACTAAAAATTTAATGTCCATCCTCTCAATACTTTGAGGTTGTCTTTGTGATCTTCAGGCTCTTCTTTAACATTGGAAAGAGTATTCCTAATAGAGTTGGGGAACCAGCTGGCTTTAGTGCAACATTAATGTAGAAACTCCTAACAATGTGTATAGTCTTTGTAAAACATCAGGAAAAGAAACCCAATGGTCCAGTCCTGAATCTGGGACCAAAAGCAATGATATTTTTTTAAAGACAGGACAATTAAAGTGTATAGAATATTTGATATGTAATGGACACTTTATCCACTTAATCTCATTCACACTCTAAATAAGTAGAGTTTTTGCTAATGCCTAATAGGAGAATTACAGCACAGACCCCTCACATTCTGCAGCAAGGCTATGCCACCTGCAGTGAAACACCATTTGCCATTTGAAATATAGCCCCTAATAGTCTGCTGAGTATTATAAGATCCATTAAGGCATTGGTTCCCAAAATGGAGAGCACAGTATATCAAGGCTATATATAAATATATCAAGGCAAATAAATGTAAAAAAAACAAATTTTTGGAAAAAGCAAACTTGGAAGATTGTAGACAAAGTGAGTTGAATGAGGTGAAGAGGCATATGGAAACACCCATGGTAGTGGCACAAAGTAGGCAGATCTTTTTATCTCGAGTTAATGCCTTGCAGAGCATCTACTATAGAACAGGACCTCAACAACCAGGTAAACTGGTGATCTACCCAGTAGAGGTCAATCATGCCCTCTCTTCAGCCACCCAAGTCCTGTGCAATGAACATGAAGAGAGCAACTCAGGTGGCAAAGATGGTGGCTATGCATGGGCCCCTCAAACTAGATCGTCTCTCCCTAAGGCTGATCCATCAAAGTTCTCCTAATAACACCAAACTTCCCGGGAACAATAGTGACCGACACTGTGCTCACAGTTCTCCAGGTTGGTGGCAGAATGATGATACCATTATCCCTTCACTCTGAAGGAGGCCATCATGCATATGTATTTATCTTTGTTCTTTACCATCAAAATGCTTCCCTAAATGCCTAATCCATCCTTGTGTAGATGCGTCCTTACAATGTTTACCTTGAACTTTGCACCATACACTTCCTTCTTTCCTCCTCAGTGATTTTCTGTCACTGCAGCATGAAATGTACATTGGGCTCTACTTGGCATTCATAGATGAACTATCCACAATTTCCAGGGAATCGAGGCTCATGGGACCACTCCTCAGAAGTGAAAGACCAGATCCAAAGAACCAATACTTTCTCCTTTCTTCTGTCATGAAGACAGTTCTGCAGGGCATTTCTCCAAGCACCTTGGAAGATCCCAAAAGGATCAAGACAACTTGAAAGAGGTAGAGTGATGGTGTGAATTGACTACTCTGGACAGCATTGTGCAGAGTTTTACAGTAAAGATATAAGCCAAGTGGAAAATAGCTGGTTTTCAGACAGAGATCAGCTAAAAATAAGGACTCTCCAACACTGAAAGCTGACTGCTTCTAGATCCCAAATAATAAGAGATAAGACTGAGAAAGATCTCCAGGGGCTCCTGGGTGGCTCAGTTGATTAAGCATTGGACTCTTGATTTCAGCTCAGGTCATGATCTCATGGTTCATGGGTTCAAGCCCCTCATATGGCTCTGTGCTAAAAGTGTGGAGCCTGCTTGGAATTCTCTCTCTTTCTCTCTCTGCCTCTCCCCTCCTTGTGCACTCTCTCTCCAAATAAATAAATTTAAGAAAGAAAGAAAGAAAGAAAGAAAGAAAGAAAGAAAGAAAGAAAGAAAAAAGAAACGAAACTACAGTTGTAAAAGATCCAGTATTTTTGAGTTCAACTGACTCAACTATGCAGCAAAAATCAGATTGAAGGTATTACATTTTTACTCTGGTCTATTGTTTAGAATAGCTTAAATCATTAAATGAGAGACGGGACATGGGGGTGAGGAATCAAGGAAATAAGGCAGACTTGGGAACCAAGTCAAGAAAACACTTTTTTTTTATTGTGGATACTGGCACATGTAACTGAATAAAAGCAAAAAAGATTAGAAACCTAACACGTTTTTAAGAGATTATGCTAAAGGAGCCACTAGTCCATTTGCAAAAAGTCTGTGACTGCTAAACTTTTAACGCCTCAAACTGTATGAACAGGATACAGTCTATGTGAGCTCCATATTCTTCAAGGAGGGCATTTTTCCCTAAATCTTCTTCAGATGTGGCTATGGAGGAAGATGGATAAGGAAGAACTTTCCAGTGGGCAAAATGGGAACCAGAGAAGCTGGTTCCTTCCCAGGTATCCCAAGAAATCCACACTGCAAGAGAGGGTTCACAGTGTCTATCTAGCAGGATCTCATTATTGTGTTCTAATACTCTACCATTTTTCTTTATTTTGAATGGAAACTTTTACTGAGGTTATTTTATCCTTATTACAATATATGCTATCCCTGTTACAATATATGCTATATAAGTATACTATATATGTATACACACACACATACACACATACAGTATGTGTGCAGTGTTTGGTGCTTGTGTTGGAGGGATGACAGGGGATAACTAGTCTTTTTTAGTCATAGGTTGCCTATGCATTATAAGGTACCACAACATCTGGATTGCACATCACCCAAGATCTAGAATAATTTTAAAATCCAAAAGAAAATATTAAGTAGGTGGGCAGATAATTGTATCTGAAACTTAGAAAAGAGGTTTGCCACAAAGACTGTAAATAAGTGTAAGGGGTAATGATGTGGCCACAAAGAACTTCTCCTGGGAGAAAATTAGAGGGTTACTCTGGTAGAGAGACTACAGCTAATCTTTAAGCAACATAAATATTAAATGGCCAGTTGGATGAGCTTACAAGGTAAACATAGAAGAGGCATCCAGAGTGATCAAACGATTAAGAACCAAGAGAGAAAAAAATGTGTATCAAGAAAGAAAGAATTAAACTGTTATTGAAAAAGGCTTAAGATTCCAGTAAGACAAAGACTTCCAGAATCTCTGACATGGATGTGGTTGTCATCTTGTAAGATATGTTTTATGAAGGGATCTGTATCCAGAGACCAGGCTAGACTGGGTAGATCAATATGTAAAAAGAGATGAAGAAATTGAAGTAATGAACACAGGCAACTCTTTTTTTGGAAATTTGGCTGTGACAGAGAAGAGACAGGGTATTAATTTGTAAGTCTTTTTTTCCTTTCCTTTTCATTCAAATGGACATCCTTGAGTATATTTAGAAATGAATAGAGTACTTCTATTTCTAATAGTATGACAAAATTGGCACTGTAACCAATCACTCTTTTACAAGAATATGATTAAAAAGTCCTGAACACATTTTAAATGAAAACTTCAAATGTAGGTAGAAAAAGCACTTACTAAAATTCAATGTTCATTTTTTTTTAAAAAGGAGTTATAGTCAAGGAATAGAAGGGAACTTCTTTATTCTGATACATAGTATCTACAGACATAATGACAAACATACTTCCTGCTAAAATGGTGAAAGAAGGTCCTTTAAGGTCAGGAACAAGTGTACCCACCATCACCATTTATATTTAACATTTTTCTGTGGGTCCTAGATGTGGAGTGGGGAAAGACAAGAAAAATATAAGAGCCTTAGAGGAAGCAAAACTATAATTACTGAAGAGCATATGATTACATAGGAAACACAGAAGAATTCCAAAACCCGTTAAATTTTGTGAGTGTTCAAAAATGCTGCTGCATACAAATGCATACATGAAAAATCACATAAATTTCTATAATTAGATGACAGAGTTTGAAAGTGTAATAGATTTGATATGGAAGATG
The DNA here is from genome assembly GCF_022079265.1 of Lynx rufus. Lineage (NCBI taxonomy): Eukaryota > Metazoa > Chordata > Mammalia > Carnivora > Felidae > Lynx > Lynx rufus. The sequence goes on from NW_025814878.1 coordinate 93,558,182, forward strand.
TGATTTGCAGCAGAAATTGTAATAATTAGTAATATCTAGAAATAATTAGAGCCAATGTTATACAAGAAAATTATTATTGAGAAGTTATTTTTATTGAGACAATAAAAGCTTATTGAAGGAATCTACATAGAGAGCACCTGGATGGCTCAGTCAGAGAAGCAACCAACTCTTGATTTCGGCTCAGGTCATGATCTCATGGTTCATGAAATTGAGCCCTGAATGGGGCTCTGTGCTGATGGTGTGGAACTGCTTGGGATTCTCTCTCTCCCTCTCTCTCTCTCCACCCCTCCCTTTGCACTCTCTCTCAAAATAAATTTTAAGAAACTAAAAAAAGAAAGAAAATCTATGTACATGTATTGGAAAGCTCAATATCATTAAGAAAATACAAAGGCAGGGGCAAACTGGGTGGCTCAGGTCATGATCTCCCGTTCGTGAGTTCAAGCCCCAGGTCAGGCTCTGTGCTGACAGCTCAGAGCCTGGAGACTTCTTGGGATTCTGTTTCCCCTTTTCTCTCTGCCCCTGTCCCCACCCCCATCTCTCTCTCTCTCAAAAATAAACATTAAAAAAATTTTAAAACAATGCAAAGGCAAATGTCTGGTGGCAAGTGAAGAGTGGGGAATGGAGGAGTGCTGAGTGGAGGAGGGCACCAAGGGGTGGGGCAGGCAGGTAAGAACCCACCTGTCCTAGGAAAAGTAGCAGGAGGCAGGAACACACATGAGCTGAGGCTCCTTGTACCTCGCATATGTCCCAGTAGAGTTTATTTACAAAACACAAATTCAAATATACAATTATTAACAACTTCAAGATGATGTATGCAGAACATGAAGCCCCAAGCTCAGGACCCTTCTGAACACAGAGCCTTGTATGATTGCACTGGCTACATGCCCATGAGACTAGCCCTACTGATACCCATGTATACCCATACAATGTAATTTTATTAGCTTACTGGGCCTCAGAATTTTTAATCTCTTGGTGATTCTCATCTTCGGTCAAGATTGAGAACCACTGTCCTGGGCAATATCACACATATGTGTGTATACAAGTTATGTATCCGGCATGTGTTTATCAGTATGTAGGTGGTTACCTCTGAGTTGGGGGAGAAAGGATGTTATATGAAGTGAAACTTTAAATTTAAAAAAAAAATTTAATGATTATTTATTTTTAAGAGAAGGAGAGAGAGAGAGAGAGTACAAGCAGGGGAGGAGCAGAGAGACAGGGAGACACAGAATCTGAAGCCGACTTCAGGCTTCAAGCTGTCAGCACAGAGCCTGACCCAGGGCTGGAACTCATGAGCTGTGAGATCATGACCCGAGCTGAAGTCAGATGCTTAACAGAATGAGCCACCCAGGCGACCAGAACTTAAAAAAAATTTTTTTTTAAATAACGGCAATGCTTTATACATTAAATTGAATTGTAGATTCAATTATTTTTCATACTTGTATTTTAAAAATTCTTTCCCAAATTATATTTTTTATTCAGGTATAACATACAGTGTTATGTTAGTTTCAGGTGTGCAATGTAATGATTCACAATTCTATACATTACTCAGTGCTCATCACCACAAGTATACTCTTAATCCCCTTCAGCTATTTTACCATCTACCTCCTCACTGGCAACCATAAGTTTGTTCTCTATTTTTAAGAATATGTTTTTTTATTATACTTTTTCTTTGGTAACTATTAATCAGTTTTTAAAAATGTCTTTTATAGCAATGGAAATTATCCAGTTGAAGAACGCTTGACTATTCAAGAAATGATTAAAAAAAATTTCCTTCTTTACATAACCCAGATAACACATAGCAGGGCCGAGATCTGAACCTGAGCCTACAATATATCAGATCATCACTTTGCCATATAAGACTATGAATTCATGATAATTTTAAGAGGTATGTCTATTAGTGAATACTCACATACTAATACAAACATCTGATTTAAGCAACAAAACTTCCACTTGCCAGTACTAAAAAAGGCAGGTGTTTTGGGAAAAGAATATGTATATGGAGAGAAATAGAGCATTTCCAACAAATCACTGAACAAATGCTCAGCATCACTTATAATAAAAATTCAAATTAAAAATTAAGAGTTTTCTAAGAATGTAATTGGAATAAACTTCTTTTTCCAGTTTCTACCAAATTTAAAAACATAAAAATCCTATGGTTTAGTAACCTCACCATTTTAAATATATTCTGTTGAAATGCCAACTAAAATGTGCAATAACATTTATCACAGCAATCAATGCCTATGGTGATAAACAATCACATTCCATCTAAATGTCTCCATTAACAGTTATAGATAAAATAAATTATGGTATACACACATGCATGCATGCGTGCATATACACCATAGGATACTATTCAAACTTTAAAAAGAATCAAGTCATCATATATGCACACACTTTCAAATGGGCCCACCATATATATTTAAGTTAAAAAGCAGGTTGTAAACCAGCATGTGTGGTTTGATTACATTAAAAATATGTGTATGCGTGTGTCAGTGTAAGAGAGGCATCTGTTTGAGTGTATAGAATGCATTCAAGTTATGTATGTATTACAAGAAAAAAGATTCCAAAAAAATGTACACCAAATGTCTTAACCTTGACCCTCTCTAAACAATGGGACTGGGGGGAGGAATTTATTTTTTTTTCTGTAGACTTTAAATTTTTTTAAGCTTGTATTTTATCCATATTTCTATGCTTTCCATTCCCTGTAGGATTTAACAGAGAAAGGTAGTCTCTTTTTATTGAAAAAAATTTTTTTTCAATGTTTATTTATTTTTGAGAGACAGAGAGAGACAGAGCATTGAGTAGGGAAGGGGCAGAGAGAGAGGGAGACACAGAATTCAAAGCAGGCTCCAGGCTCTGAGCTGTCAGCACAGAGTCCGACGTGGGGCTCAAACCCACGAACCGTGAGATCATGACCTGGACTGAAGTCAGACGCCCAACCAACTGAGCCACCCAGGCGCCCCTCTTTTTATTTTTTAAAAATCATTATTCAAAAAGAAAAAAAAAAAACTTAGTCTTTAGGGGCAGAATAGGGATTGTCCAAATCCTTTTTAGATGACTGTGGGTGCATTAAATAAGCCAACTTTGAGCAAGGCAAAAAGAGAACGCTCCTGTCAACGCCAGGTACACTCATACCTATGGACTGAACCTTTCAGTTTAACAAGGAAACACAACAGTGCTCCTTTAACTCTTTCCACTTCTGCAGGCCTCTGTCTTAACTAATTCCTCCCTGCTCCATGTTTCCCACCGTTCTCCCAGCTCTAGCTGCCACCAATTTGCTCTGTGTTGCAAGATATGAGAGAAATGTAAGTCTGTATGGATTCAAAGATGAGTAAGTAGGTAAGAGGAAGTTAGTGGCCAAATATACAATTTGTTCAGGATGCTCATTTGCCTGAGCATCTCATCTGGTCCTGCATGCAGGAATGGAGGACGCAGAAACACACTCTGCAGCGTGTTTTTGAAGCTTTGTTCTCATACCAGAACTAGGAGGTTCCAACTGAGAGGGCTTTGGAGCACACTAAACAGACACAAGCTTGCTGTCTTCACCATTTCACAAGTAGAAGAGCATACTGGCTCCGAGCCAGGGTTTGGATCCTGAGTCTACCTCACCCAGCTTGGATATAGAGCCCTGAGCAAGCCATTTCATCTCTTAGCTTCTTTTTCCTCACGTGGGAAACCAAGAAAATAATAGTATCTGGCTCATTGAATTGTTAAGACTAAATGAGAAAATGTGACCAAAAATAAGCATTCAATAAATGCTAGGCACTCTATAATTATTTGTAATTATTATGAGTGCCTTGGATACATCAAAATGCCTATTATTTCTAGATGAATTTATGTTCCAAGTAAATGTTTTTTAAACTTCAGAGAACAACACATTAGTTAGTCATGAAATCATTTTTAGTGGGTCACAGTCAGAATTGAAAAAAATTAAAATGGAATAGAATAATAATAATATGTTGTGTTTTTTTTTTAAATAGAAGGCATTGCACATAAAAAGTTAATGTAACATCCACTGCTTACTGTGGTGAGAAGTCAAATGAGTTTGAAAAATCACGTTTCTGAGCCAACCAAAGGTGACAGACAAAATCTTCCCTAAGTGCTCACTCAGCCCTACTCAGTTCTGCTTTCAGGTAGAGTGAGCAGAGGCTCCAGAACGTTGGACATGAGCTGCTCTGATGGATGATTTTGATAACGCATAAGCCCGCTGTAGTTATCTGGGCAGTCAGGAGGCAATGGTTAGAGCAACAGTCCATTAAAAAATGTCGTTGTGCTCCTTCTCAAGTATATGGGGCAAGGGAGAAAGGTTTGTTAGAGCTAGCCCGGCCTAAGGACTCAGTTCTTGTTTTTGTTTGAAACTTTGATGGAAAGTTTCCATCAAACTGTAATGGAAAGCCTTGAAATTTCCTTTACCTCTACAAACCTATCACTTGAAATTCCTACCTTCAGTAGGTAATGTTTGAAAAGAAAATCTACTAAGTTTGGTCTGATCAGGGGAGTGAAGAAAGTCAAAGAGTTTCGAATTTTCATTTTTCCAAAACATTATATAGTACTTCCATGTTTCTGGATTTTTTTAAATGTCCATTTCTGCTGTTGCTCTACAAATGGTTTTGTTGTGGACAGGTTATAGCACCTAAACATGATGCAAGTCAAATACAACAATAATTAAAAACACATGGGTGAAAACCGGGTTCAAAACTAAAATTACATTGTCAGCACTGGCACTTTTAGGGAGATTATGCCCAAAGAACTAAGCTATCCTTAACCTGTAGGATCTTGCATTATTTTTCTGGATGTCCCTTAATATCCATGGTAAGTGCCATGGTAATGTAGCTGTACATATTTCTGTTGGTTTAAATTACTGTATTTGGTATTTTCCTCTGTAATGTTTTGAGCCATTTGTTGTTAAGTACATTTAGTTCCAACAGTTAGCCACCTAATATTAATAGGAGAAGATTATTTACAGAATATGACTCAACACATATAATGCTACAATCTTCCGCTTTGTACCATGATTTCAATTGAAGTACGTACATTATCCTAATTATAGAAATTGAAGAAATTCCACAGAGACCTCTGTTGGAATGAAAACCATATACTCTGAGCTGTATCTCTATCACCTAATACACATCAAATCACAATTCTGATCATATTAGCTAATGTGTATCTCTTTAGTATCTAAGAAAAAATTTTAACAAATTAAAAAAATGTGTGTATCTACATGGAGTTATAGGTATAGATATATACATATCTGTATCTGTCAAATATACATATATATAAATATAAAGATTTGGCTTGCAGTGAAACAGTAAACATCTATTATTTTCTCCTGGGAATGGTATTTGTAGGTTTGGTGGTTATAATGAGGGGCTTATGGGGATATTTCAAGACATGAACAATTTTAAGGACTAACCCAGAAGATGGATAATAGAGAAGCCTTGATTTAGTATGTGATCATATTCTTGGATTTTTTTTATAAGACTCATATATATATCCCTGTCAGCCACCTGCCCATTTGGATACTCTGGATAAATTAAATTCCTAAATCTCCATTTTCTTGTTCCTAAAATTGAGTAAATAATACCTTTAGAAAATGTGTTTTCATCCTGTTATTACAGTTAATCAGCAGACATGTTAAAGATCAAGAGTAGAAAAACTAAATCCAAGAGTAAATATTTCACAGAGGTTGGGACAGTCATATAATAGATTATTAAATTAATGATCCTCTGATGAATCCAACCTTAAATATACACATCCTTGTATAGTTCCCTCTCACAGTGACTCAGAGCCTGGCCATGTGACTTTCTCTGTCCAATGAGACGTTAGCAAATATGACAGAAGCAGACAATTGATAAGTATATGCACATAGGGGCTTAGCTGCTAGGTATGCTACTATCAACATGTAAGATTCCAGGGTCGACTGCTAAAGAGAAGAACCATATATCCCAGCCAGTAGCGCTTGCTAAACACCATGTTGGACTATCCACCCTCAGCTGAGTCACTCAATGACAGTAGCTACTTGAGTGGACCCCAAGCAAAGCCATCAGGAGAATCACCCAACTAAGCCCATTGTGCAGAACTGTGAGCAAATAAATGGTTATTTCAAGCCACTACATTTTGGGGTTGTTATTCACAATAGATACCTGATATTTTCAGTAATGTGGTAAGAGAAACCTTTCATGCTATTGATATTAAAATCAGTAAATGAAAACTAGGAGTGACCAATCATATACATTAAAAAATATATACCACTCACATGTAAATGAATAAAACAGCAAGTACACAAAACAATCAAAAAATATATTTTAAGATAGAAAAGCAAACATAAGGCTGCCTTTGTTAAATTTCCTATGCTGGACTAGTACTTTGTGCTGCATAGACAAAAAAAAAAAATCATGTATAATTTACTGAATATGTAGAACTTACTGAAACATGATCTTCTATGAAGCATATGTTGGAAAATCTTGCACAAAGATTCTTCACTTTGTGTGATGGTTCTACAGGTGCACTGCGCTTGAAGGACTGTCCCCAAGATCCCAATGTAAGCTGCTTTGCAGTCATCACTCCCTGAGCAAGTGAGATCCTGCTTGCTTAAGGTACTGATGCAAAATTCATCTTCATGGCACTTTCTAGTCACTTGTTGCCAGCATTTCCACTGAAATGTTCTATAGCGCCTCCTAGAAAGAATCAAGAAATGGAATTGGTCTGCATGATATCTCACAATAATATGTGGAGCTGCCTCACCTAATGAAAGACTGACATAAAACAAAAAGCCCTCCAAATGCCGGTATATAGCTGAAAACAAACTTGGTATGTTCAAGCATCCCAAAAGAGACTGTGAAAGAAGAGAAATCTTGTGAATTATTTTCCTTTTGTGATGAAAGACAGAGGCTAAGTTTAGGATTTCCTGGATGAATCATCTTTCATTACTAATTTTATTTCCATGGGTGATGGTGAGCAGTATGAACTACTTGGTGGACTTATTCGCAATATTCTTGAAGCAGAATGTGCTTTTGTGGCTAACATTTGGTCACTGTCTCTTACCAAGTTATTTCATATAAGGCTCTTGACCTTTCCAGCCAATTTTCCTACAGGATGGGAAGTACTGTACTCTTTCTTAATATTTCTAAGCAGACTAATTAGAACTTATAAAATATTTTGAGCTTCTCTAGCAAGAGCTAATTGAAAAAAAACATTATTAATTTATTTAATGACTGAGAATCCATTATAACCATATCTATTCATAACTTTTCTATGTATTTGATTCTTGCCATTGTAGCTTGGAATAAAAGTCTAGATAATGAACAACAATTTGACTTTTAAAATGTTCACAGAAAGAAGATATTCTCAGTGGAACCAAGGATATTAATCTTCCTACTTAATATTGATCACCTAAAATTACTTCTTACCCTTTTGTGAATAGGTCACCGTCAAACATGCATGAAAATCTTCTGAGTAAATGACATTTATCTTGAGCTTATTTGTCCACAATGTGATACTCTGCTTAAATCCATAACTATTTTTAATAAGCTCATATTTTAAGTAACCTTAAAGGAATCAGCTTTCTAATGTAATGGCAAAAATTTATTAGTATCTATTAAAATTTATATTTAAAAAAATCCTACAAATTTTTTGAGCCAGCAGAATATGTTCCTTTAGTTCAATTAAAGGTTATCTAGAAATGTCATGTAAATATAAGGAATTTATATTTGTACCTAGGTGTCATTTTTTTCATTTTTAAATATATATTTTGCTACATTTAAGTTGTAGGAGTTATCTACTCATGGAAGTTATTTCATTCAGAAAATTAATCGTGATATTCTGCACAAATGCTGAATTAAAGGATATCTTAAAATTAAAAAAACACAATTAGTACACATTACCTATATGAGTTAAATATGGCAAAAAATTATATGATAGAAATTCTTTTCCAGGTTTAAATGTTTTGATGTACAGTGTTTCATTACCCTTCTTTTCTTGATACATTGCAGTTTTCTATTATTTTGTTCAAACAATTGTTTAAAAGTATTTTTTGAAATGGAATTATTTTGTTTTCATTTTTGCTATTGATTTCTGGTTACATTGCAAAATGCAAAAGAATGCAGTTGGTATCATTTCTGCACATGGAATGTATTACATTTGCCTTTGTGACCTAATATAACGTCAAATTTTGTATTACATGGCACTTAAAATAAGTGTGTACATAGTAGAGGTTTACTTTTAAAAAATAAGTCGAATTTTTTTAAGAAAATACTTTTTTTCACTACTTTCTTGAATCATACATATGAAACTATAGTGTACTATAATTTTCTGTAAGCTCATAAACATATATAATTGGCAAAACAGGGAGCCTGGGTGACTCAGTCAGTTATGCGGTCCACTTTGGCTCAGGTAATGATCTCCTGTTTCTTGAGCTCTAGCCCTGCGTTGGGTTCTGTGCTCACAGTTGAGAGCCTGGAGCTGCTTTCAATTCTGTGTCTCCCTCTCTTTCTCTCCTCCTCCCCCACTCCACTCTGTGCCTCTCTCTCTCTCTCTCTCTCTCTCTAAAAAATAAACATTAAAAAAATTGTAACTGGCAAAACATAATCTCATCCCCCAGGATACATCTATTGGACAAAATGAGTTGAAAAATAGTCTTTATACTGCCTTCTTTGGCCTTTTCAAATAAATAAAGGAGTTTCAAAACCTAATATCTATTAAAGAATATGGAACGGGGACAGAAACTTTATTTTAAAACCCAAATGCTCTCCTCTCCCCAAGTACAGGCTCTTCAACAACAACGACAACAACAACAACAACAACAACAACAACAACAACAAAAAGCAGATAAAAGACAACACTCTCACTGAAGGAGTAGTTTATCATGTGGAGTTTTTCATCTGAATTACATTAAGTTAACATAAATGCTAGAAATCTTCCTAAGGCAAAATTTGCTTGAGAAAATGACAGGATTTGTCTTTTCACCTTGACTACTCATATTGCATCATATTTCCATCACCTCTATAAAATATTCATTAAGGGACTATTTACACATGGTGAAAAGAAATCTAGACTACAACAGTTCTTCCTCTCTGAATTAATCCATGAAAGACAGACATTATATAAGAAAAGACACATATATGTACATTAAAAATCATAAAAATTGCAAGATATGCAATTGCATAATTACATGATATTCAAAGGTGGAGGGAAACGAGATGATGTCTTTTAAGTGCCTCTAGTTTTGCAGACCGTGCACCAAGCATTTTGGAGTGGTGGTTAAATACAGGAGTCCTTTTGGAGAAAAGTTACCAACTCTGTACCAATCAGTCTGAAAAGGCATTGATGCCCAGATGAGTTGAATTCAGGAATGTGTACATCAGAATCCGTCATGGGGCTCCTCAAGGATTGTAATAGCAGATCCCATCACTTGCCAGTAAAATACTTAATTTGATAGGGAAGCTAAGATATATTGTGTTCTGAAAATTAAATGCAAATAACTTTAAGATAATGAGGAATTATACCTAGGATCTTGGCATTGGAATTAAGTAAAGCTGGATACCAATTCATGGAGACATCTGATATTTTTACAGGAATTGTTTAAAAAAAAAAAGTTTTCCTGGCTATGAAGATATTATTAGTTTTCATTATTTGTATAGGTAGATGATTAACAGGTAGATGTAAATATTCTATTTGTGATATGATAAAAAGGATAATCAAACATTTTTACCATATTTCACTGATTATAGGAGATACCATTATCTTATTACAACTGAAATAACTTATTGGAAATTAAATCGTTGTTTTAATTTAATAAATATTTTCTTGTCTTTGAGCTTAAGACTCATTCCAAAGATTTTATAAATATTATAATGTGTAAAAAATTACATCTTAGAATCAATGAACTACAATATTTCACTGACTGAGGACTTATGAAGATAGGAGTTTAAAAAATCTAAATTGCATTGTAAAAAAATTTTTTGTCATGAATTTTTTATTCACTCAAGAGATCGCCTTAATAAACCTCAAAATAACTGATAAACTTTTGTAAAACGAGATCCTCAAATAAGACTTTCTTAAAAACTTTGGCAATTTTTGGTGGTAAGTTGACACAAAAACGATGTCAATGTTCTGGCACTCTGCTTAGATATTTACTCCTCATGTTACAGAATGTGTGTTGCAGAAAAGCACCTGTCTTTTTCGACAAATATTTAGGAGATCTGGAGTTATTCTGAAAGTTGGAATGGCAGAGTAAAGGAGTGTAATTAAAAAGCTAAAGACATTGAAAAAAAAAAATTTAAAAAAAAAAAAAAAGCTAAAGAAAGCAGTTTGCCGAGAATCAGCCCCTTCAGGAAATTGATAATAAATCTTTTAGCTCATTTGCCAATGGTTAAGGCAAGGTGACAAATGTGACAATCCTTGCTCTGAGCTATCACACACTAGACTACTCTTCTACGTTAAATGTATATTTTGACCTTTAAGTGATTTTGCTGTATGGAGTTTTATTTATTTAAATTAAATTAAATAAAACAGTCCTTGCTAGAAGGCACTGGGCAAATTGCTATGAAGAATTATTCCAAAAAGAAGCACAAGACGAATCCAAACAAGATATGATTTAATGCCGGTTGTGAAATAAAGCTCCTTTAACATGGTAACAGCAGTGTTACAAATTATTTTGATTCATCAAATTTATTTAGTATTCTTCTTTCCTGGATTTTCTTACTCATCCAAAGAGGTCCAATTAACTGCAGATTTCTTACCGTATAAAAGATAAATTCACCTTGAATATACAAGGAAATGTGTTAATGAAGACTGTAGTGAGGAAAAGAAAAAATCCAGTGTTGAATTAGATTTATGGTTCCCGGGAGTAATTACCTGGAAAGACTCAGACTAGTCTCAACCAGCAGCAAGAGTGGAAGTTGTAATAAGCGAGCCAGATCATTCATACTTCTGCTCAAAATCCTCCAGAACCTGTCCATTTTACTGGGAGTCTAAATCAAGTCCTTAGTATCCCTCTGGGCCCTAGGAGACCTAGGCAGGCCTGCCCCACATCCAGTTAAATGCTTAACTGCAGCTCATCTTGCTGTCCCCCATACATGCTCTGCCCTCACTGCTTTTTGAACAGGCCCAGTTTTTCCCACAGCACTGGCTGGTCTGTTTGGTATCCCTGTTTTCAGATGCTTGCTGAGAGAGGCTCATTCCTCCACTTCCTTAAGTCTGGTAAAATGGTCCTTACTGGGACCACCCTGTTCACATTGCAACTCTTTCTGCCCATTCACAATCTCACTTATTCTGTTTTCCCTCTTGGGGTGCTAATCTCCAGAATACTCATTACCTTTTAATATAATATACATTTTCGTTATTTATTATCTCTCTTCCCCCACTGGAATATAAGCTCCGCGGGACAAGTATTTTTGTCTTTTGTACACTGATGCCTAGAGTAGAAGTAGATGCTTGATAATTATTTATTTGAATAAACAAATAAGTGACTAACATCACTCCCTTGGAAATCAAGGGTGTGAGGTTGGGAAGAGGAGAATGGGTACATTTCTGACCTCATGGTGTACATATGTGCTGGGGATGTCCAGACTAGGCTCAAGCTAACTTCTCCTTCCTGATCTCCAGCCTAGGAGAGGAAGACTAATTTTGAAGTTTGAAGAGTCACCTTGTCAAAACTCTCTGACATTTAGCAGCTTTTTGTAATCATAGCAAAAACCTAATTAAACTGACATGTAAGTCTGTTTATTTATTCATTAGTCTAACTTGAATGTCTAATCTTAATAATGCTATTTCATGGCTACCAAATCTTGACATACTGAATTTGCTTATTCTGAAAATATATTCTGCATGTGAATTTCAAAATGGAAGCTACACATGTACCACAGATTCAAAAATATGAATTGTCTGGCTTTGTTTACATCATGTTGGATGACGGTGGGAACTGTAGCTAATGTAATGAGATCAAGTGTTAGGACTGGACTGTAACAAATAAGGTGCCGAAATAAGAAAGTAAGGTATGCGTGTTTTTACTCACCTGCATAATTCATCATTTCGGCAGCTGTGAATTACATTGAGGCAAGTAGGGGGTGGAACTATGTTCACGGCACATGGCTTGCTGTGAAGAGCTTCTTTGGACTGCTGACAAGGTATATCAGATGGAGCACAGTCACAAAAAGCCAACATCTGGGCAATGTTAAAAGGCATACTTTGATAGAAGAACCGTATGGCTGCTTGGCAGTGTTTCACATCACATAGATTTCCATTTGCTGAGCAAGCTTTAAGGTAAGGGGCCAACTGTGCGTTACAGACCACATCCCCTACGCACGCCTCTGCCACTTCCAAACAGGACTGGATCCCTTTGATTCCTGAAAGCAAGGATATGTCCAGGTCGTGGAAAAGTAAACATAAACCTGTACCTACAGAACCTGCAAAACACTATAAGAAGTCTATGAGCAACACACAATGGTGTAACAATGTGCTACTTTGGGCACACAGTATGTGTGTGGTTTTGTTTTGTTTTGTTTTGTTTTGTTTTGTTTTGTTTTGTTTTGTTTTGTTGGTATGAATTTACTGAGGCCTGAGTAGTGGGCTATTTGAATCATCCTTCATTTATAATGGATACATATTATGATCCAGAAGTGATGGGAAGTGTGTAGAGCCAGAACAGAGTGGAAAAAAAAAAATTCTTGAGTCCAAGTTTCTCAAATGTAAACAATAAATCTTCAGAAATTGCATGTGAGGTACATAGCTTATGGTGAGTTCATGGGCTCAAATCAAAATGATTTTTGTTCGTTCTGTTGTGCTTTTTATGGGTGAAAATATTGATTAAAGGTTCTGCCTGGATACATAGTTATTCTAGCAAAGAAAGATGTTCAAGTTCTGGAAAACACAGATACATGTGAGTGCCCCCTGCCACCAGACACATACACACAAAAACAGTTAGCCTCAAACAATTTATGTGATCAAAATACCAGTGAAATTTAACCCAGATCTAGTTTTTAGTTTTAATTGTAAAGTATTCCTCAGCATAACTGTAAATAGAGGATGGATGGGGAAGCAAGTTGCTTTGACACATGAGCGAAACAAACATAAATGTTGTTGCATTTTGCAATATTAGACTAGTAAAAAGCCACACAATTTATTTTGTATTGGCATATCTTTAAGAAAGCTGGCAGCCATGCTTAAAATCATATTGTCTAGTATTTGCAATACAGATGGAAAGTACAACATGTAAACATTACCATTATAGGGAAGAGTGGTCAGATTCCACTTGGATTGATTATCCTCTTTCATGTTATCTAGAAGGAAAACAAAGAGACCATTTCATTAGTGAATGATTTTTTTTTAATTTAATAGAAGTATGCAGGCTAGGTTTATAAATGAATAATCAAGCAAAAATAAATACAAGACAATGGAACACTTATTTAAGACTTGATACTCAAAATTAGTAGGTGTAGATGAAGAAAAATCAACCCCCAAAGTATCATTCAAGTGAGTTAAACAGCCCTCTCCGAGGATTCAGTTACTTGAAGATTTAAACAAATGCTAACGACCAGGCCATGTGCACTGAAGTAAACAAAGAATCTGGGGAAAAAGAACAGAAGAAATATTGTCTGAATCAAAAAAATTCTTCCCAGCAGGGTCTTAATTAAATTGAAATGCAATTTAAAAATGATTTCCACCTCTGATTATCTTAATCTCTTAGAGTTCCTAGGAATTATAATCATAGAGTTAGAGAAGTGCATTGCTAGAAGTCAACTCAGTGGCCAGCTACTTCTAAACTCTTTCAAGAAGCATTGGTTGAGTCCCTACTATGTACCAGGTACTATACTGAATACACCAATGTGTAGTCCCTATCATGAAGCATTCACAGCTTGCTATGGAATATAGACATATAAAGAAAAATCCAAACAAAACGTAAGGAGCACTAATATACACATGCATAAAGCGATAAGGGAATAGTATGGTCAGATTTGCATTTTAAAATAAAAGTTCAGAAGCACCTGGGTAGCTCATTCAGTTTAGTGACCGACTCTTGATTTCAGTTCAGGTCATGATCTCATGGTTTGTGGGTCTGAGCCCTGTGTGGGGTTCCACACTGTCAGTGCAGAGCCTGCTTGGGATTCTTTCTCTCTCCCTTTCTCTCTTCCCTTCCCCTGCTCTCCCTCTCTCTCAAAATAAATAAACTTAAAAAAAATAATGACTTCTGTTATTGTGTTGCAGTCTTTCCAGGCTCCTTGTATTGTTCCATCTGTTCTCATTATATGTGCTTTCTCCTTTTTATACCAATAAAATCTCAGCTCACGAATCACAGTGCTTCTAGATCCACCCTCCTGTGTCACTGAGGAAGCTTGGAATGTTCCCTCTTCTGCTCTATTATTCCAGATTGAGCAAAATCCCAATAAGTGAACCTCAGAGAGTCATACAGCTTTTGCAACAGATATAAAAGTCTAGGCTAGACTTTCATCTCTGCTTTGGCACTGATTGGTATGGAGATGCCACTGATTACATACCACATATTCAAGAGTCTGTCATTGAAACATAAATAAATCCTGAATTTACTCACTTTTATGGAGTGAACGTTTATGTTCCTCCAAAATGTATGTGTTGAAGCCCTAACCCCCTATGTGGCTTATTTGAATATGGGGTCTCTCAAAGTAATTCAGGTTAGCCAAGGTCATAAGAGTGGGGCCCATCTGATAGGATTATCATCCAAGTAAAAAGAGACACTAAGGAAATCTCATGTCAGGATACAGAAAGAAACCACGAAGTCCAGAAGCCAGGAAAAGAACTCTCACCCAAACCAGCCCTGCTAGACTGTGATCTGGAAGTTCCAGCCTCCAGAACTGTGAGAAAATAAGTTTCTGTTGTTTAAGCCACCCAGGCTGTCGTATTTTGTTATGGTGGCCCCAGCAGACTCATATACTCACTAAGTGGGTAATTATTAGAAACACAACAAAATATTTATTTTAGCATGGGAAAATAAATCCCATCATGGATGTGTATTGTTTTATCTGCTATGAGTAATTTAGGTAAATTCTGGGCACATTAAATCCTAATTTCATATGGTACATATATGAATATACATTTTTCCCAGAGGATATTTTAAACAGTAGCTTAATTGCTGAAGAGGAGCTAAAGGGCAATATGTCACAGTAATAAATCAAAGAATGTACCAATCAGATCAATCTCTGAAAGAGAAGATCATATACATCAAAAAAAAATACACATGTTCTTTTTTATTCATCCACTAATATCAAAATATATCCAGAATCTGCTATCTTCTCACCTTGCTACCACCCTAATCCAAGTTAGCATGAATTTCTCTGTTGACCTCTAGGTCCATGGTCTTATTTATCAGCTACAAGTGAATGATGCACCCCATCCCTGGTTTATACCTATTGTACAGATCTCACCTTTTTATGCCATACATAGAATTTAGACATCAATTCCATACAAGGGGCTGCCTAATTTGATGTATTTACTTGGTTACTTAATAAACATTTCAGACCCAACCTGTCCAAAACTGACATCTGACTTCTCTGTCCCTCACTGAAACCTCTTCTTCCTGTAGTTGTTCCCATAGTAGTTAGCAAAAATAATGGCAACAACATCCTTCTAATAACTCAAGATAAAAACATTGGGATCAACTTCCATTTCCCTTCTTTCTTGCATTTCCACATAATTTACTAATATCAAAATATATCTGGAATCTGACAACTTCCCACAGTGGTCCATTGTCCATCATTTTTTTTTTGCTGCATCATTATACAAGCCTCCTAACTCGTCTTCCTACTTGAGTCTTTGCTTCTCTTCAGTCAATGATCAACATAAAAACCAGAATTATCCCTTTAAAGGTATAAATCAGATCATGACGATCCCTTTGTGAAAATTCTTCAGTGATTTACTGTATCACTCAGAGAAAGAACCAGTGACCTAGAAATGACCTAGAAAGCCCTCCATGATCTTGCCCCTGTCTTATTTCTGATATCATCTTCCACATCTCTCTCCCTTATTCTCTCCTTTACCTATGTGTCTCCTTACCTCTTCCTCAAACTTCCAGACAGATTTCCAGTTCAGGACTTTTGATTCCCCTTTTCTTCTGACCTAATTGCTCTTTCCTGAAATATCCACAAGGCTCATTTCCTACCTCTTTTCGTCTTTGCTCAGAATTCATTTACGGGTGTAACTGTCTGGCCATCCTATTAAAATTACAAACTACCCACTCAGACCTCTTTTTTCCCTCTGCTTCATTTTCTCTTAGCATTCATACTGTTTGAAATATGAAAAATACTAAGATACCCTTTTTGGTGACACAGGTTCTCATTTTCCCAGCTGCTGAAAGTATAGTTGCGTGATGACTCACACTGGTTATTTTCTAGGCATTGCCCTCATGTGAAGAAAGTGCAGCCAAGGTTACACATTTTCCCAGAGGACAGCTCATATCTCAGGACTAGCCCACAGGAAGTGTTCGAGGATCTGATCCCTTGCCTCAATAGGTGACATCTCTGAAAAGCCATTCCAGGTCCAACCTTCCTATGGAATAAAGTAAGTTTGCTGTGGCTGCTGTATGAGTTTCAGCTGTTCCCTCCCTCTGACCCTGTTTTCCTCAGTTCCTTGTTGCTTTTGTTTCCAAGCCCTCAGGACACACACATCTTTTGTGTGCAAACCTCTGTTTCAGAGTCTTTTGCTTGGGAAGCCTATTCAAGACACCCCTCAATATAGATTGTAAACCTCAAGAAAGGGATGATTTCCATTTGTTTTGTTTACTACTTTCCCCCCAGGTCTTAGCCCCAGGCCTAGGCATAGTAGGAACACAAAAGAAATATCTATTAAATAAATACATAATATTACTTACCACATTTTGTCTATTTATTTTTCAAATCCCCTAAAAAATAATAAGCTCCTTGAATGAAGGACAAGTGTTTTGTTTTGTTATTGCTTTTTTTTTTTTTTTAATCCTGCTGCACAGGACATAGCGCATTATAAATATCTCGTATTTGTTTAATGAATGTGTAATACATGCATAAATGAATGGATGGATGAATACAATTAACATTTTGTTGGGGCACCTGGGTGGCTCAGTTGGTTAAGCAACCAACTAATGATTTCAGCTCAGGTCATGATCTCATGGTTGGTAGGATTCGGCCCAGTGCCAGGCTCTGCACTGACTATGGAGCCTACTTGGAATTCTCTCTTTGCCTGTCTGTCTGTCTGTCTCTCTCTCTCTCTCACTCACTGTAAATAAACAGACAAACAAACTTTAAAAAAAGATGATGCTAAAACCTTTTAGCATTTGCCTCTTTCTTCATAATCCCTTTGGACATATTCATGGCGTCATTTTTAAAAAAAATTTAATTGTCAAAGAGAAACAGCCATAAATGACAAAGTTGGAATTAGAAATTAAATATTCTTTACCTAATTCGTATTCGTGATTACATACTTAATGTTCCTAAATTCTTCTTGTGTGTACCAACCTGAAACAATTTCTTGGCTGAATCCCTCTTCATAGTCATCACTGTAGGCTGGAACTTGATTCATGTGAACATCTTGTATACAAATATCTTCAAACAAACTTTTCCAAATTTCAATACACTCTACTTTTGAAGGGTTGTTGCAATGACAATTCCACAAGATCGTTTCTTTCAGACTTTCTCTTAATGCTGCACACGTGTAGCCTCCATCAAGGGTCTTGCATTGTTCTGATTCTCTCCCACAGGTTTTCTTAAAATTTTCATACAACAGAGTGCAATGTTCCGACTCCTGGCAGATATGTGCTGCTGTGACACAGTCAATCTTTTTTCTAACCATTAATGATGTGTTTTTCTGATGGAACCACTGTGTGATATTCGACTGTGAAGCCAAATGTAAAGACAGTGCTGATTCTTCTATAAAGTTAAAATTAAAAAAAAAAAAAAAAAAGAGAGAGAGAGAGAGACCAAAAATTAAATAATTTAATCTTACTAACTGGCCTGGGTGGCTCCATTGGTTAGGCATCGGATTCAGATTTGATCTCATGGGGTTCATGAGATGGAGCCCCACCTTGGGCTCTAAGCTGACAGTGGGGAGCCAGCTTGGGACTCTCACTCTCCTGCTCTCTCTGCCCCTTCCCACTTGTGCATGTCCAAGTGCACACTCTCTCTCAAAATAAATAAAATAAATGAATAAACAAATATAGCATATAGACTTATCTTTTATAAATATTCTTGTATCTATTGTCTTTCACAAACCATTAAAATTTTCAAGAGAGCTATTACAAATGAACCCAAGTTTTTACAAACTGAAATAAGGGGTGCCTGGGTGGCTCAGTTGGTTAAGCATCCAAATCTTAATTTTGGCTCAGGTCATGATCTCACGGTTCATGGGTTCCAGTGCTACGTTGGGCTCTGGGATGAGAGTGCAGAGCCTGCTCTCTCTCTCTCTCCCTCTCTTTCTGCCCCTCCCCTGTTCACACTATCTCACTCTCAAAATAAATAAACTGAAAAAAAAATTTAAAAATTTTGAAATAAAAACACTGATTATAGTTTATGTAACCACATAATGGTAATGCTCAATCTCTTTTAATGACATTTTGTCTTCATCATTTATTTTTGTTTTTCATTACATTTTGATGGCGACTGGTAGAAATTGTGTGTAACTTAATACTTATAAGGCAACACATTATTTCCCTTGCATAAATTTTTATGGATTTCCATCTTCTCCTAGAAATACACTCAGTGTTTCTCTGTCTTAAAAATATTTTTATGTTTCCCTTAACAAGCCTTTTCAGCCCTTGGGGGTTATATCCCTCACTGAGAATACATGCTTTACTGGACAGTTCAAATGAAGTCATAATTATATGAACTTTACACAAAAAAGATAAGAAAAACAACTTCAGTAGGAGACTCCAAGTCAGCTTAACATAGGCTTTCAGAAGTATACTATTTCTAAAAAGTCTTACCTTCCTCTAAGGCACTTCAAGTAAGTCTCCACAATAAAAAACAAAAAAATCCTTGACCCTACAATTCTTCCCAAAGTAACCTTTTTCCCTGTGGCATTTTGGTCTAAAACTAAAAGATTGCTAAATTTTGGTTCATTAAATTAATTTTCTTATACCTTATAAAAGGTATAAGACCTCACAGCCTTAGTTTCTACAAATGCATCATATTTATCCAAGATAAAGGTAATATAATCAATTTCATGATATGAACATGTTTACTTAAAACCTGCTAGGGCATCCTTATAAGCACTATTTGGAGCCAGCCTCTGTACTGCATGTGTTTTAAAAAAATACACTACTATAGCATTTTGCACATTTCTCAAATAACAGCTCACAATGGATTTTATAATTATATAAATCAGACTCCTTTACTAGAACAGAGGTCTTCTTTTCTATTACTTTTGGCTAGCATATGCTGGGTTGCATGAATAGGATGGATGTGAATTAATGCTGTTCTCATATAATTAGTTCTATTACATTGATAATTATATACCTTGAAGTAATCTGTAATTCTATCTAAATGTCATCAATAAATCTATCTAAATATCTATCTTTCTATCTATATATTTAATCAGCTGGACTAAATTAAATGACTTGGCTAAATGTCAATTTTGCCCTACTATATTTTCAGCTAATCAAGAGCAGAGACTGTTTCATTCATCTTTATATCCATCCTCCAGCATTTATATCTACACATGTTAACTGAATAATAAAAACTTTATGAATAGATGCATGATTTAGGTGCTCAAAAATATGTTTAAAAATTTGAAATCCTTATGTTATGATATTATTGGTCATTTGCTAAGTATCAGGTACTGTGCTGGGTGCTTTATCATAGTAAGTAAAAAAGAAAAAAGAAATGCCAAAGCTGATTTGTTCAAGAAGTTTACAGTATATTAAGGAAGAATAGAACAGTACACACCTATATATGTTTGGGAATGTTTTGAGAATCCAAAGAGGGAAGGTAGGGAAAGGAAGAAGGAGGTAGGGAGGAGGAGAAGGAGGAGGAGGAGGAAGAGGAGAGGGAGAGAGACAGAGACAGAGATCGTGTCTTGGAATGATGACCAAAAAGTTTGTGGAAGGTGTTATAGTTGAGATAGGATGGATATTAAGATTTCAGTTATTTCCTTCCCACACTAAGCTAAATTATAAGCAATAAACTAATGTTCCCTGTATACATAACAACTAGGTCATGTCCATCATGAAGTTTATTTGTGAGATCATTTAAGTCTTCTCTATAGGGTTTTTATATTCCTGGTTATCAAAATTATTGCATAGTAGTCTTTAGTAAGTGTCTATGGGGAAAAAAAGGGTTTAAATATGTGAACTGATTTCAATTTAACTGCTCTAAATTTATATGTACCTGTTGACTGGTCACTACATTTTGCCAGAACTTGGTATGATTAAAAGGGGCTAAAGAGATATAAATTAAGTTGTCTTACCATTGTGAAACAAAAGTCAATAAACATTTTTAGTATTCCAATATGCTTTTATTTCATCCCACTTCAATCTAAAACTAGTATAGACCTATTAATTAGCTAACTAATGTCATTTCAGGCTGTCCTAGTTGATGACTTCTCAGCATTTATAATTGTTGACTATTTTCCCTGTGACTCTTTCATTGATTTCAACAACTCTTTCTGATGTTTCTTTTCCTATCTTTGAAATCTTCTTTTTGGTTACTTTAACTATATCATGAATTTTATTCTCAAAATCTTTATAATATTCTCACCTTATAGCCTTTCCTGACCAATCCTATCTTCCTTCACGGTTTTATCTATTTCTTATAAACTTTAAACTCCAAGATCTGTATGTCTATTTTATATTATTCTCTTCAGTACAAGATCCATGTTTCGAAATGCAAGCTAGATGATGTACATTCCTTCATTTCTTTTTAAAAATTATTTGTATCTTGCAAAACTTCAAACAAAATGCCAACATTCCTAATGTGAATGTTCCAAAGCATTCCACAGATGCAATGTCTCCAAAATATAATTCATCACTTCTACCCCTAATCCTGTGCTTTATTCTTTCTTTCCTATCTCAGTGTATGTCAGTACCCTGTCCCAAGCCATGCTTTATACATTTCATTCTCCTCATATCCAACTGCCACCAATTCCTATTGATTGTGATTCATAAATATACCTTACTTATGTCTTCTTCTCATAGTCCTCAGCACCAGTGTGTTAGTTTAGGCATACATCACCTCTCTCTCAAATTATTTGATATCCCTGGCCTGAATCTTTCCCACCCCTCCATCCTGTCTTTTGCATTCCTGCCAGGGATACCCTTTGAAAAGCCGATTCTGCATTTCTCTGTTTAAAATGCATTAATAGCCCCTTGTAATAACAGTTTGAGGCCTAATCCCTTTAGAAAGATACATAAATTCAGCCTTCCTCCTTTTTATAACATCTGCTTTCTTCCCAGCATCATCTCCTAATACTCCTCCATTCTACAGTCCAGTTTAACAAAGGATTTGTTGCTCCTTGAATCTGCTCTGCCTGATTCTATTTTCTCTGTTTAGAACATCCATTTTGTCTCTTTAATCAACCCAATTCACCCTAAAAGCCCCAAGTCTGTCATTTCTTCTGTGAACCTTCTGAATCACCATTATTTTATCCTCTATAACTTCAAACACTGTGTGTGTGTGTGTGTGTGTGTGTGTGTGTGTGTATCACCTAGCATGTATCACATTGTACAGGGGATACTTAGCACTTACCATTTTAATTAAGAATTGAACTAAAAGTAAATAACAAAGGTATCTGGGAAATCCTCAAATATTTGGAAGTTCAACAATGGTATTGTAAAATAAACCATGAATCAAAGAGAAAGTCACAAGGGAAATGAGAAACCATTTTGAATTGAATAAAAATGAAAACATAGCATACTAAAATTTGTGAATATAACTAAAACAGCACTCGGACATTTATATAATGAAATGCTTATAGGAGGAAGGAAAAAAAATATCAAATCAGTGATATAAGCCTTTATCTTAAGAAACCAGAAAATGAAGAGCAACTTCAAGTCAAGTCAAACACAACAGCAACAAAAAATAATAAAGAGCAAAACTGAGAGACAGGGAGAGACAAAGAGAGGGAGACACAAATTACCACCATCTGAATGAACGAAAGGACATTACTATAAGTCCTATAGATATTTAAAGGACAATTTGAGAATATTAGGAACAACTTAGCAGAGAGATACGGAAAAAAGGTAAAATGGAAACCCTAAAAATAAAAATTCAACATAAATCCAACAAACAGAAAAGTTCACTGAAAGACACAAACTACCAAACTCACCAAGAAATAAGTAAAACAGTTCTATGACAAACACGCTGAACATTTTTAAATCTTCCAATGAAGAATTGCCCAGATATCTTCACTAGTGAATTAAATTAATTAAATTGAATTAAATTAATTCCTTAAATTTAAGGAAGAAATACTACTACTACTTTGTATACTCTTTTAGAATAAAAAAGAGGATAAAATACTTCCCAAATCATTTTAAAAAACATCATTATCCAGGGGCACCTGGGTGGCTCAGTCAGTTTAGCGTCCGACTTTTAATTTCTGCTCAAGTCATGATCTCACAGTTCATGAGTTCGTCGTGAGTTCAAGCCCCAAGTCAGGCTATCTGCTGACAGCTTGGAGCCTGCTTTGGACTCACTGTCTACGTCTCTTTCTCTCTCTTCCCCTTCCCAGCTCACACACACTCTCTCTCTAAACATTTAAAAAAAAAATAAAATTAAAATTAAAAACAGTATTATCTAGACAACAAAATCAGACAAATATGCTGTCAGGAAAACATTCCAATGTCCCTCAGGAACATAGATTAAAAACCCTCAACAAAATAGTAGCAAATTCAATCCAGCAACATATAAAATGAATAAATACTTCATAACTGAATAGTATATATCCTCAGAATGAAGGGTTAGAACCAACACTAAGAATCAACAAATAATTCATCATATTAAAAAAAACCTAAAAATATAAACCATGATCATTGCAAAAGAGGCAGAAAATAATTTGCAAATCTATTCATGATAAAATCTCTAAGCAAACCGGATATAGGAAGGAATTTTCTCTGCCTGATAAAGGGAGGAGGAACCTACAAAGAACTTACTGCAAAATCCATTTTTTTTATTTAAAAAACATTTTTTATGTTTATTTTATTTTTTAGAGAAAGAGAGCACAAGTTGGAGAGGGGCAGAGAGAGAGAGGGAGACACAGAATCCAAAGCAGGGTCCAGGCTCTGAGATGTCTGCACAGAGCCTGATAAGGGGCTAGAACCCACGAATTGTGAGATCATGACCTGAGTTGAAGTTGGTCACTTAACTGACTGAACCACCCAGGCACCCCTGCAAAAACCATTCTTAATGGTGCAAAACTAAATGCATTTCTCCCAAGACAGGTAAAAAGGCAAGGATGGCCACTCCCAGAAATCCTATTTAACATTATCCTGCAGGTCCTACTCAGAACAATAGAGCAAGGAAAAGAAATAAAGGCCTACAGATTGGAAAGAAAGAAATAAAACTCTCTATTTGCAGATATAAATATTTAAGTCTATGTAGACAATCCTATAGATTCTACAAAATAAAAGATACTAGATGTAATAACTGAGCTGAGCAAGTTACAGGCTATAAGGTGTGTGTGTGTGGATACACACACACACACACACACACGTGGTATATATAAGATATACGTATATATATGGTATATATATACGATATATGTAAATATATGGTATATATAAGATATATGTATATATATGGTGTATATATATGGTATATATATATGCCTTATATATATACCATATATATATATAATTTTGATATATTAGCCATAATTGATTAGAAATTAAAATATAAAAAAGTTACCATTTACAACAGCATCAAAAAAGTGAAGCATATTTATGTAAATCTTAACACAAAGTGTGTATGAAGTATACACTGAAAACTACAAAATATTGCTAAGAGGAAAGTATTGGCAAAAGTACAGAAATATAGGCAGCTGGAACAAGATAGAACAATCTAGAAATCGAGACACTAATATATAGCCCAAAGGATTTTGGAGAAAGGTGAAACTGTAGTCCCTTTATCAAATGTGGTAGAACAACTGGATATCCATAGAGAAAAAAAATAAATAAATGAATCTGACCCATGGTTTGCACCATAAACAAAAATTAACTTACAGTGTATCATAAGCCTGAATGCAAAACCTAAAGTACTTAATGTCTAGATCATATAAGAATATCTTTGTGATTCGGGGTTGGATAAAGATTTCTTAGATGCAACAGCAAAGGTATTATTTATAAAAGAAAAAATGATAAGCTTGACATTGTTAAACTTTAAAAAACAACAAACTTCTGCTTTTTGAAATATACGCTTAAAGCAATAAAAGATATAGACAGGGAAATATCATTTACAGAACACATATCTTGATAAGCCCTATTCAACACAGAGGAAAAACTCTTAAAACCCAATAAAAAAGGCAAAACTCAAATTAAAAAAGGGCAAAATTTTAAAGAGATGCTTTACCAAATAATGTATATAGAGGACACCTAAGCACATGAAAATATGTTCAACATTATTTAAGTGCAAATTAAAACCACAATGTGACACTACCACATGTATATTGGAATGGCCTCAAAATAAAAGAAAATAACAAAATCAAGTGCTACTGAGGATGTGGAGCAAGTGGAACTTTTATACATCGATGGTTAAATTAAACTTAGAATACTGTATGAAAGCTTATCATACAGTTGAACATAAACATTACCGTATAGCCCAACAAGAATATGGAGAAATAAAAACTTATGTTTGTAGGAGTCTTGTATGTGGATATTTATAGCAGCTTTATTTATAATCTCTAAAAATCTGGAAACAATGCAAACCACTTTCAGTGGTGAATGGATAACCAATACAATGGAATACTACTCAAAACAGAGAACAAACTTGTTCAAAAACTACTAGTGAACCTCAAATCCATGATGTTAAATTAAAAAAAAAAATCAGGCAGGTTCAAGTTTCCCTAATTCCAAAAGGTTACCTAATTCCATTTATGTGAAACTCTGGAAAAAGCAAAAGCATGGAACAGAAAATTGGCCAGTTTGCTCACCATGAGTGTTTTGAGAGGTGGGATAATGGGACCATTCATGATAAATGAGAGGTAAACCTATTTCTTATAAAATGGGAGAAGGCTGATTATGAAAGAAGAGGCAAGAACCCCATGATAACAGCTGCAATCCCAAGCTGTCCACTTTTCAGAGAGAGTATGCAAGAACATTGAGGATCCAGAAACTGATTGTTTTAGAACTATTTCATCCTCCATATCCCTTTGAAAATCTTTATGAATCCTCAAGGACACATGCAGACTACTTTGAGTACCACTACTTCAGTGTCAGCCCAGCACCTTGAGTAGCTCTAAATAAATGCATAAATGATTAAATGCTCCCATCCAGAGGCAAGTAGAATTCCAGACAAGTGGTTATATTTTGGACTTTCTCAGGAAACTGAGTTCTTTAACAACAGAAATGATACCTTACTTGTCTTCTATCACTTAGGTCTTGGGCAAAGCCATAGTGAGCCTCACAAAAATATGAACTGAGAGAGTGACTATATAATGCTAATTAATTATGATTGGATGAAGCTTGAAATAGTGGTTAACAATTACAGAAATACGTTAGGCACTTACTGAGATCTATGACTCACAGAACTTTGTATTACACAAAAAAATTGTTCAAATTACCAATAAAAGAGAGAGAAAGAGAGAGAGAGAGAGAGAGAGAGAGAGAGAGAGAGAGAATTAATCCAATTACATAGATGTGGTTAATTTTGAAACTGTACTTTTATTTTTTATGACTGTAATATTTCATATAACCACATATTATTACCTGATTCATTGATGCATTTTTTCCCAAGCAATTTGTTAATAGTGCAATGGAGGTTACCAGTGCAGAGACAATCTTCAAACTGGAAATTGTTTTCCACCAAGGACTGGATGCTCAGGTTACAGTTTGACGAGTCCTTCATCTTGCAGGGGTTACCTGGGTTTTAACAAACATGTAATACTCCTGATATTAATCTAAGTATCACCCTACCCCAAATGCTTTTAACGTATTAACCTGAGTAATGCCTTATTATAATAAGATTTCCTGGGGATGCTGCAAGATGTCCACGTAAGTGACTTTTTAAGCACAAAATCTATTTTTACTATCTTTCCCTCAATGTTTACTTTCCAAAATGGATTAAAGCTTGCTGTATTTTAAAATGACTTTGTCCCCACTTAAAGTATCAGTTTTTACTCTTCTATAATAATCAAGGCTGTCCTTATATGAGGTGACCAGAATGATCCATAATCTTCACTATTTTGTCAGTTTAGCTATTTTTATTAACTATTTGTCATAATCTCCTAGTGTATATGTCATTCTAAGATTATAATAAGAGACATGCAAGTGGCTCAAAATTCATCATGAGAAATGAAGTGGTCCTAACACTTTGTAAGCACTCAATAAATATTATTGAATAATGAGTCTTTCACAATTATCAATATTTCCTTTTCTGCTTTAATTTACAAAGTCCTATTCATCCACCCAACAATTTTCTTTTAATCATTTTTTTTGAATAAAATTACTTGAGTTCATTTCATTTATGTATTTGAGAATATTTCTATTTCAGCTTCATGAATGAGATAATTATGCAAATATTACTGCAATTCACTGAAAATGACTTGCTATTTGTATACTGAAGTACGTGTTATAATTCATGACACACTGAATGCAGTATTTTAAATTGCTTTATAAAATGTAACAAGGAATTTCATCATCAAAACAAATAACAGATTTTTTTGTCACTGTCTTCTATTCTCATCTTAAAATTACTGTATTACTTAGAGCAAATTAGGCTTTTAAAATTCTTTTCCTGACTTGTAATAAGAATGTTGGGTTAGGCAGCTATAACTTACTTTGGACTATGGACTTACTGCCTTCAAGGGCAGGACGGAGAAGGAAATCATTGTCTTTTCCTCTACATCCTATATAATTCCTTGAGGTTGTGGGGATGGGGAGGACTTCCGATGGTGGAGATTGTAAATGTTGGCCATCAGAACTATAGGCTGCTGCCTCTTAAACCCAACTTACTTCCCCTTACGTCTTTTGGGAAGTAGAGGATGCACACACAGATAGGCAAGAGTCATGAGCAGTACAGACGTCACACTGCGCAAAATAGAGAAAGTACGTCATGGAAGAATCTATTGTTATTTTCCCTTTTCAATTTTTCTTACTGAATATTCCAGAAAGTTTATGAGGTTTTTATAGTATTATAACATCCAATATACAAGATGATAAATTATATGAGAATACAATATTTTGAAACGTTTGTGATAATAGTACTAAGGTAATGTCTCACTATGTAATCAGTTTATCTATTTTTAGTGAATGGAGTCCTACTATAATGGTCCATACAATATTTATTCAACGAATTGATATATTCCGTATGTTTTCTTTTTCTTTTAAACAAGTAACAGTAACTCTAATCTTCATATTCTCTAACCCTCGGGACTCTGCTCAAATGTTTGGAATGTAGGACATGTTAAAAATAAAAATGTATTTTAAATTGTTCTCGACACAGATGGAATGGAAGATAGCATGTCTGTTGCAAGAATATAAAAATGTGTATGATACACATACAAATAAATAACAATGCTCTTGATCATCACAAATTTTTTTTCCTATTTTATTACTGACATACTAATATGTAAGCAAAAACACATTTGAAAAATTTTTGCCATACTTCTGACAAGCATGCATATAATTATAACATTGTACATGATGAGATAAGTAAAACAAACCCTGAAATCTTGCATAAACCTCCCCGCAGGGCATTAAGGCTCTTGAGTTCTTGTTACTACATTCGCTAATAAGCAATTGAAGGTAAATCACTTGAATATTAAGTTTGAAAAAAGTGTTTGGAGCAAAGCTAACTTAGTTCCCAGGTCAGTGAAAGAAAATATCTAATCCTATTTTTACCTCAGTAAAAATAAATCATTTGTGTGTATTTTAAATAATGTATTTTATTGAGGCACTTGGGTGGTTCAGTTGGTTAAGCATCCAACTTCAGCTCTGGTCAAGATCTCATGGTTCATGGGTTTGAGTCCTGCATCAGGCTCTGTGCTGATAGTGCAGAGCCTGCTTGGAATTCTCACTCTCTCTCCCTCTCGTTCTGTGCCCTCCTCCCTCTCTCTCTCTTTTTCTCTCTCAACAATAAATACATAAATAAACTTAAAAAATTAAATAATATATTTTACCTGAAACATTACATGAATCTTCCATCTTTCTCCATGCAAGTTTACATCCATTTGTATCACTTAGGCATTGCTCTCTTAAATACGTGCAATCAATGGTTTGGGAAGTGGATTCATTTTCCAAGCATAGCACCATAGCTGAAATAACAATAAGAACAGAACAAAAACAACAAGAACGTGTTTGCAATATTACAGTATGACAGTTATTTACCTCAAAACTAAGTTACTGGTGATAAACAACAGTGTTATGGAAAATATAATCTGATGAGATCATTACAAGATTGGAATGGATCTTAACCTCCCCCCTAACTACAGATCTGTATTTCTCCTTTATAAGATTCTTAAATGAAGAGTCTAGATTTGTGCTCTTATTTGGTGCATATTTATTCCTCAATTTATATTTTTAAGACTATTGCTCTATTGAAACTGCTCTCTGAACTGTCCTAATCATCTCCATGACATCAACCTTAATAGTTTTAACACTTCATCTTGCCTACTTTTATCATTGCACGTTTTGTTGCTATTTTGTTCTTAAAACTCTCTCTTCCTTTGGCAACCAGCTCTTCTAGTTCTCTTGATACTTATTCATTTGATATTTTCTGACCATAGTTAGGCCTCTTCCCAGGATCTTTGTCTTTTTCTGTTGAACTGTATTTTTAGCTTAATGTGTATCCTCAGATGTTTCCCATTCTCATTTTACACATTCTCTATGTACAATTCCATATACTTTAATGGTTTTAACTAAAACCTCTAGATTGATGATTCTCTAAAGCATAATTCAATCCCATTATTTTTCAGTATTCCAGTTATATTTGTTGTTATCTCAACCAAAGTGTTCCAGATACATTTTAAGACTACAGTGTATTTTTATCATCATCACTCCCTGGTGGACAGCTCTGCTTCATCAATTTCACTGTTCTCATGGGCACCCAACACTAGAAACCACTGATTCATCACAGACTCTTTTTTTATCCTCGACTTCATTCTTTTATATCCATTTGTGCATAGTTCCTTGACTCTTATTTTGAATGTTTGACCAACCCATCAATTAGTCAATTTGCCTCCAGTTTCATCTTACTCACATAGGTTCTTTATACCCCCTAACCTGCCTACTGTACCATCCTGATCCTGCCATTTCTCTGCTTCGACCTTTGGATGGTTCCTCATAGGATAGTTCTTATATTCCTTATCGTATGCAATCTAGACATTTTTGAGCATGTATAGTTTCCCAGATGCTCCATGCTGTCTTGTACCTCTGAGTGTTTACTGTACCCTCATTAGTAGGCACTCCTTTTTATCTCCTAGAAACTTTTCTTTCTTCTTTCTATCTATCTTTCTTTCTTTCTTTCTTTTCTTTCTTTCTTTCCTTCTTTCTGTCTTTCTTTCTTTGTCTTTCTTTCTTCTTTCTTTCTTTCTTTCTGTCTTTCTTTCTGTCTTTCTTTCTGTCTTTCTTTCTGTCTTTCTGTCTTTTTTTTTGTCCTCTAACACTCAACACAATAATTACCCATTTTATAGAATCCTTCCCTGAATTCAGTACCCTCTTCCTATATCCAAATTAATTTAACACCTCTTATTTGTTTCACTAGAATACTGGGATTTCCCCAAGCATAGCTTTACTGCTCTGTAGTGAAAATGTGTATTTATATGATTGTCTCCACCATGGGGTTCTAGGGTCCTACTAGGCAGACATTGGAGGTAATTCATAATTGTATCCTCATCATCAAACACAATGAAACATTATGTATGTATGTTGACTTACACTAACTTGAATAGTTACTTAAGAATGAATTATAGGGGCACCTGGGTGGCTCAGTCGCTTAAGCATCTGACTCTTGATCTCAGCTCTGGTCTTGATTTTGCAGTTCGTGAAATGAATCCCTTCATTGGACTCTGTGCTGACAGCATGGAACCTGCTTGGGATTCTCCCTCTCCCTCTCTCTCTGCTCCTCCCCCACTCATGCTGTCTCTCTCTCTCTGAAAATAAATAAACTTAAAAAAAAAGTTATAAATAAGTAATACTATAATACCTTCCAGATATTTACAAGTTATGTTGGGTAGAGGAGAAGTTTCCAGTAAGTTTTCTAAAAATATCAAAAACATAGTGATGCTAATTTAGTATAATGTATAAATTATTTGAATTGATTCTGCAAGCATGCCAAGCGACACTTGCTGGATCAATCCATAGAAAAATATGGGAAGAGCAATCGAGTTACAGAAACAATATATTAATTATAATCTGGAGATCTCAAAGTAGGTCTTAGAGTCAAATTAATTGAATTTTTAAAAAGATGATGCTAATTATGAATTGCCTGTGATAATGCAGAGTTATGGGCTTCAAGTAAAGCCTAAAATCTTTTCTTTATCTTACCTCTTTTCAAACCTCTTCTCCTAAGGAGAATCCAAGACAACTCATTGGATGGATCATATGTACTACTTGCTGGGTCACTGCATTTGGAGATTAGGCCCAAGGGTGTGGCTCAGTCACATTTTTCTTGTTGAGGGCTGGAGTGAAAATTGACATATCAGCCTTCTGTTTTGTCATGTGTTCATTGTTAAGCTCATTTAACCAATGAGAAAGAGAAAGAGAGCCCCTTCGGTTCTGGCTCAAAGTTACTTGTTTGAATCCAGCTTGCCAAAGACCCTGAAATATTTTATGTCAGACTCTACTCATAAGAAAGTGGAATTCTATGGGGCGACTCAGTGGCTCAGTTGATTGAGCAACTGATTTCAGCTCAGGTCATGATCTCAGAGTTTGTGGGTTTGAGGTCTGCATTGAGCTCTGTGCTGACAGCTAAGAGCCTGGAACTTTCTTCAGATTCTGTGTCTCCCTCACTCACTGCCCCTCTTCTACTCATGTTCTCTCTCTCATTCTCTCTCTCTCTCTCTCTCTCTCTCTCTCTCTCTCAAAAATAAACACAAAAAAAAAGGAAAGTAAGAAACTGGAATTTTATTTGACATTGATCATTGAATCTTGTAAATAGCTCCTTCAGGAAACTTATAGATGATGGTATCCTGAATATATCATCAAAACCTTACCAGTACCTCTGTCTAATGCTGGTTAATTAATTCTACATATTATGTTTCTCAAATCTGTTTCATTTTCTTCCATATTTAAAATTTTAAGTTCCACTCGATTGTTTACTTTATACGATTTTCCACACCCTCTAGTAGGATGAAATACTAAATCTACTAGGAAAACCATCTCAGTGATCTGGCCCACAAGAATGAAAATAACTTTAACTTGCCAAAATCTTAGTCATTCCTTACTATAATTTGTTGCCACGTATTTAATCCAGGAGTTTTCAAGGATTCTCTTGAAATGCTCAATGAAAAACAAGTTCTGTTTTAAAGTAACAATATGAAAAATGTTGCACATAATATTACCCTCTTAAGTCTTATTATGATATGACATGTTCTATTTTAAAAATTTACCATGCCCCACGTTCCTCTGGCGAAAGAACTTTCCCGCACCCTTAGACCTATTTAGGTGATGTTAGACAAGTATTCTTAAGAATGAACTATGGGAAATACAGGTTAAGCCTATCATATAGTACAGCTGCGACCCTAACAATGTTAGAAATCATTCACTTCCTAGTCTCAAAATTAATTTAGAATGGAAACTTGAAAACAAGAGGCGATCCTTGCTTTTTCAACTGGAGCCATAATGAGGTTGTAACATGTTTTATGTGTTCTGTTATACTGCTGTCTTATCTACAAAATTAAAATTTCCCAGAGTTTTCTTTATAATCATGAATGGAAATAAGCAAATAGTGTTAAAATAAATCCAAGAGCAAAATTTTGAGAAAGAAAAACTGAAAATACATAAAATATTCCATTCTTTCTCCCCTTAATTTTTTTGATTCATGTTCAACATAATTTGGAATAACCTTCTTTGTTTTCTTGCCCACAATTATGTTTTTATTCATTAATATCCATTAGTGTAAACAAAAAAATACTGGCTCTGTTTTAATGAATGGAATAATATTCAGCTATAATCATAACTATTTCTTTTCCTGAATTCATTTTATAGATTCTACTAAATTCTGAAGAAAAATACAGTAGCTTGTCCGATGACACCTACAGCAAGTAGATCTTCATGTATTCTACTTTAAGTATAAATGAATTCTTTTCCACCAGCATTTTATGATACCTTCACACTATCCAACACAGGAGGGATTATTACAAACGTTTCCTGTAGCTAACAGAAGCTAACTAAAATGTGAAGCATTTGATGGGATGTTAAGTTGTTTTATTCTATGAAATGAATTCTTTTTAGTAAATATTAACACTTTAAAATTCGGGGAATTGAATGCTTTCAGTTAATCTCATTTAATTTAATTTCAATGAAAAATAGATAAATTTGAAATTTGCCATCTTATAACTTGTAAATAGATACTGGAAGGTTTCATTTCTCAAAGGCTCTACTATCTATGTGAATTCCATAAATCCTAGGTAACTGGATTATCGCATATAATAAAATGCAAACAATCTGAGAGATGAATGCAATCCCTGCATTGTGCATTTTCTACAGAGTTATACATGAGTAAGTGTACAATTTTGAGAAAGTAAGAAACCATGTTAAAGTATACACTGAAAATTGAGACTTCCTATTACAAGCCCATTAGTTTAACCAACAGTCAAGTCAGATAAGATGGCATTCAGTTCATGAAGAAACAGTGCTATGGATCCAGGTAAACTAGAAGCATGATTCACTTACCAAGGAAAATGAGGACTATCATGCTGGACAACCTGGAGTTATTCACCTGCAAGAAAGGCAGACCTGTTAACTGCAGCCACCTTCTTAACAGTAACTGTGCAGATCAGGCTTCAGCTTCTGCCCTTGCTTCCCGAAAGCATTACTGAGTCAAGTCAGCTTCCTTTGTCACCATTTCCTCCCCAATCTTTCCTGAGCTGTGAACTTTCCTAATTATGTCCAAATTCAATTATTTTCTTCTGAGCATACTAATCTCGGCTATTATGCTTCCAAGAAAAACCCACAAGCCAGATGCTAAGAAATGATACATGCTCAGCACATTCATGAGAAAGGTTTTTGGTTTTTTTTTTTTTTTTCCTTCCAGTAGAATAGTAAATTGTGTAAAAGCCTCTCAACTATAACCCCCAGGTTTCCTACACACTGGAGTATCCTCAGTTTCCACTTCATTAATTAACCTCATGACAGCAAGTTTAGGTCATCTGAGAACGTGGAAAAGGAGAAAGGTGATAAGCAGCCCAGGCAAATGTATAGGGAATTCAGGTTCCACTAGAATCAAAATGGTGTGCCTCATCTTCCCAAACAAGACATGTTCTCTACATGTGCCACATGCTCCAGTATGCTTTAAGGTTGTAGTGTTTCAGCTGCTGTTCCCCAAAGTCACCCGACACAGTTATCAGTGTAAGAAATGACTCCTTGCAGCGATGCAAAAATTCCCTGCTCCACTGGAAAGGTAAGCCACTTGTAGTCACTTGACAACTGTGTTTCTCCCAGCTTCAGTAAGAGGCATTGTTGTGGTCTGAATATTTATGTCTCCCTACAAATTTACACGTGGACATTCTAACCCTCAAAATGATTACATTTATAGGTAGAGTCTTGAGGAGGTGCTTAAGTTGTCAGGGTGGAACCATCGTGAATGAGGCTCCAGAGGGATCCCTTGCTCCTTCCACCAGGGAGGACACAGCAGGAAGTCACCAGCTATGAACTGGGAAGAGGGCCTTTGTGAGAATGTGACCACGCATTGGTGTTGGACTTCTAGTCTCCAGAACTGTGAAAAATAAATTTCTGTGGTTTATGAGTGACCAGACTGTTGTATTTCGTTATAGCAGCCCAGATGGATTAGACTGATCCTGTATCTACAATGCGTTCTTGTTCACAAGAACCTAGAGCACATCATGTCCATTGGGGCATCCTGAGGCTTCCACTTTTAAAACATCTGAGATCTTTCTGTAATGGATGCTTGGACGTATACAATGCTGTGTCAGCAAGAAATTAAGAAAATGCAGGTGTGAAGAAGCTACTATCTTGAGATGAGACAGAAGCATTTTGTCCACAGAGGAAAAATTGTTGAGTCCAATTGTCCACGTTTATTTTACACTAGAGAGAATTTACAACATATTTTGGTTTCAGAATGCATAATGGAAAAAAAAACAGATTTGGGAGTCCAACAAACTGAAATTATAACACTATTTTTCTCTATAAATGTAGGTAAATGAGATCTTATTGGAAGTTGTTTATATTTATTTACTCCTTGGTAAAATGTTCTGATTGTATCCATGGTTGCTGTATACATCAAGTACGTGTAGGGGGCTTATATCCCAAAGATCAAACAAGGCCAGTTATACTATCCTCGGTGACTTATCTAACAAAAGAATGATGTCATAAAATTATTCAATCATTTCCTTTTAAAGACACCAAGTTACTAAACTTTTATTATAAACTTTACAGAGATCATTGTTCTTTTTGATATAAGCCAACTAAAAATGGATAAAGCTAGAGAGAGATTCGGTGATTCTGTTGGTTCACAAACTTCCCCTGGACAGGGATGGCAAGGAGAGCCCAAGAAAGAGGGAGGGACACTACAGATTTGTAGGCGGCGGGTTTAATAAGCAAGGGAACTTACACATGAGGTTTGTCTCCAGCAGCCTCAAGATGAGTAGGCTCCCCATTGCCTGCCAGAATCTTACAAGTTTACATAAAGGCCTTACCTGGGTTCAGTCACATCTACAGTCCGAGGATCTCAATAGCACAGTCCTCTCTGAGAGCTGTATCCTTGAAATGGCTCCCAGGGCAGGAGTGGTGATTGTAACCCGCATTCCAAGGATGGGGAGGAGTGAGGAGCCTCCTACCGCCTAGTTCAGCTCTCAGGTCAAACGGAGGTCACGTCCTCTCAATGACCTCCTTAACAGGCTCCCAGTGTTGAAGAGCCCAGGGGTAGAATTGACTTCAGGCATGTTTTAACCTTGTTTGGGGGCCTGAGGGTTTCCTTTCCTATCTCTTATTTGTTATCTTCTGTGTCCACTCTATTCTCAGGCAGCTTCTTTCTCCTAGGAGGGAAGAGGAGCTTCAAGCGCTTGGCTTGCATTCTTCTGTCTTTGAAGCCAGAGCAGGAAGTGTACTCTTTCCATAGTAAAATTCCACAGTTGTGTCACATCAGTTCATTGTGTCCCCGTGTCCATCAATGTCACCAAGTGGAACCGATCCCATTTGGTGCCCAGCATCGTGGATGTAGGTGGGACTGGCCTATTCTAACCACACAAACTCATGGTAGGAAAGGGATGCATCACCAAGGAAAGTCATGGTATTAGAAAAGCAAGTGAACAGCCCCAGGCAGGAACAGAAATCTCAGTAAAGCATCGAAATTCTGAATTAATGCAAAGTTATCACAAGAAAAATAAACGAACAGAACAAACGATAAGAATACGAAAGCACGGTTTCTTGTTCGAGGCTGATTTGGTTATGATTTTCCAGAATGCTGTGCTCCACATAAGTTGAATGTTAAGGCACATAGTGAATGACGCTAATCTTGGCCAAACAGGTACAGCTGCTGAGGTCTAGCGCTTCCAGGCATGGAAAGCCTCTGTGCCAACATACCTGCTAATCCCATAATAATAATGAGCTGTGGCACTGTCTAAAGCAATGCTTTTTAGCACTTCTTTTGGTTATTGGTCCCCCTTCTCCATAGAACTCTCTCCTTAGAATACTTTTAAGGGCACAAATTTTGTTTTAAAGTAATTATAAAAGAAATCAATCATACTGAAATATAGTCACCAAAATATTTTTTAAAACAAATTTGTGAGAAAGTAATATATATATGCTTCTTTATTACCAGAGTACCTTCCAAAATCCAGAGAGGTCCGATAATACTGTCATTTCAGGGTATTGATGACCACAAATGCTGATTTGAGGTATTTTCTACTAATGCAGTGTCATATTAAAAAGATTTATAATTTTCTACTGGTGATAAAGACAACATAGGACGTACTGAGTATGAATTAGAGGTTAGTAAAAATAGAATACAGCTTTGCCCTTGGCAAATTTATAGACACCCCAGATTAATAAACCTTAAATGTTAAAAACAAAACAACAACAAAAATCCTCAGTACTTTCAAATTCATTAATTGCTTGGAAACTTGCTATTGAATCAGAACATTTTGTAGGTGAGAGGAAATGATAAAATCATCACTTTCAGTAGATTACAGTGGTAATGGGTGTGAGATTTTAAAATGTGTCCTATGTTTTAAACTAAATGCTATCAATAAATAAAAGAAATAGACGAAAGTAGAGGTGCTCTAGTTGAACTTCAGGTTGGAAGCCCCAAGCTCTGTTAATTGGCCTTTGCCATCACCATCCACAGCTGCCACTGAGACATCAAAAGATTCCAGAACTCCTATTCAAAATTCATCGATCTCATTTATTATTCATTTTTTTTCACATAAAGAATCTCTTATAACAGTTAAATGAAATACTCTAGGCCTTGCACGTTGTCACTGGACAAAAGATACAAGGATTTCTATTCAACATTTACTGAAAGCCTACTATATCCAAAGCGCTGTGCAAAACCAAAAATAAGGAATGGTCCCTAGTTTCACAGATTAGCTAAAATACATATAAAAAAGAAAGAAAAAATTGTTGAATAAATAAAAACATAATACATCAGTGAAACATCTATATATTACGTTTATTAGAAGACATTATTTTTGGGACTTTCTGTCTAATGGCATTTGACTTCCCCTCAAGCAGTCCTGCATTGTTTCTATATTTGTCCACTTAATATTTTGTAAGATGTTCATATCTGGAAGGGAGAAAATCTGATCAGCCTTAGATTTAGAGTCAACCTAAAATACACAGCTCTGAAAAGAGTATATATTTCTGGTGATGACTTCCTTGATTATAAAGCCTATAAATAAGGCTCTAAGACACTTGGTAATAAAGGAAGACAGTAGACAGTACTTTGGGAGGTAATAAGAGATTCATATTGTCTTTTACTGGAGATCCTCACCAAAAAGAAAAATTAAGTCAACATGATGGCGTACTTAATCATCTCATCACAAACTGCCTACTGGTCTCCTATGAACAAACTGATAGGAGTTGGCCATGAGTCAGGGGACAGGGCAACCAGGATTGGGAAAAGAAACTGAGAAACAGCACAGAGACACCCTGAGGAATGTCTCCAGCAGCCTCAAGATGAGTAGTGTCCCCATCGCCTGAGGTATGTTTGGGGGACTTCAGATGGACTATTATCTTTGAAACTCATGGTGGGTGAAGAGGAAAAGATAAGTGGCCAGATTATAGTCTGCAAGGAGACTAGAGGATATTCAAAAAGAAAACGGAGACTGTTGGTGAATTTTAAACAGGAAGCAACCGATTTGGTGTTTTTAAAAATTGCTTGAGAAATGTTATGGAGGATGGTTTGGAACAAGGATAATTACCGGTTGTGAGGCTATTTCAGTAGTTCAGAAGGGAAATGGTAACAATCTAAAAAGTAGTGACAATGGAGAAGAAATGGTAGATCCAACATATATGAAGGATTTGAAATTTACAGGATTTGGTGACCGTTTGAGATGGCGGAGGGGATGGGGAGAAGGCAAAGTACAGGATGAGTCACTTACTGAGGCACTTGTCTCACAGATGCTCTATAAATATAATTCTATCAACTGAGGAAGTTAAACATTAGAAGGAAGGAACAGTTCCTGTAGTCTATGTGTCACTGAGGAAGATAAGTTGGCTGTCTCCAGGAGGATCAAAACAGCTCTACAAGACAGCACTGTCTTGGGGAATTCTTGCTGTACAAGGTCTGGCTCTCAATCTAATAGGATCAAGAATGGATTCAGCTTTTAAGAGTCCACTAACATGAAAAAATATCATAGAATCATTAATCATATTGCCAATTTATTTATTCACAGAAAGAAGCTCCATTCATAGCCAGGATATTTACTTCACATAGGCATGCCAATCAGGGAAAGTGAGTAGATGAAAGGTTTGGATTAAGGGGATTAGTTCTATAATTAATTCTATATTACATGAATATTTAATGGCATCAGGTTAGGATAGTCCCCAGATACTGTAGTTTGTAAAAATGAGGGATATGCCATATTTTTGCTTTCTTTGGGTAAATTATATAATCATAACAGCCCAATCTGGTCACAGTGCTAGCTTTTTCAGCTAAAATTGGACATTTCTCTATGCTTGGGTTTTATTGATTTTGACACAAATAATTTTAAAATTTTATCATAAAAGGTCACATATAATTGGGCTAATCGTAAGAGTCACATGTATGACATGGAAAGTTTTGCTTATACAGCAGCTAATATTACTGTATGAAAACAGTAGTTCTGTAGCTGGCTTTGAACTATTCCGTAACTTCTATTAGTTGGGTCTGATTTTCAGGAATTTGTGACCTTTAAAAACATAATCAAGGCCAACTGTTGAAAATATCCTTAATTTCTTTAAATTTTCTTTTCCTGCCTTCATATCTGCTCTCTGCTTCCAGTTGATGTTAATATTAGAGATTGTTGTACATTCTGATCATCATGGTGGAAAGATATTATGTGCCTTCTGATTTGGCAAATTTATTATTATTAAGTGGAAAGGGGACCACTTGTTACCAGATCACCTCAAAGCACCATATATTCATGTTTAAATTTAATATACTTCTTCCTTTTATTATAGGATACAGTGGCTTTTGAAATGAGTTCATCCACAGTGCAGTCGTTGTCCTCCAGAGACATGAATGATTAGGGTAGTGGATGGATGCTTTTT
Source organism: Lynx rufus (assembly GCF_022079265.1). Classification (NCBI taxonomy): domain Eukaryota; kingdom Metazoa; phylum Chordata; class Mammalia; order Carnivora; family Felidae; genus Lynx; species Lynx rufus. The sequence continues at coordinate 93,597,192 of NW_025814878.1, forward strand.
GCTGAAATATAGACTGGACAATTTTTGTAAGACTCATTCTCCTAGGGAAATTGAAGACAGGCTATGGACATAACATTGGAGGGATGTCTCATAATAAAATATAGGGACATATTATTTTTATTATGTTATTAACAGTCTACTGGAAACAGACTTATATTGTTTAAATTACCTTCTTTTCCTTCTCAAGGCAATTTTTTTCCCCACTGCGAAATATTTAGTACCTATGTTTAGTATTTGAAAGCAACAAATAAAAAATCTATATTTAGGTCACCAAGAGATATTCACTGATTTGGTGTATTTTGTTTCAATTGTTTTACTTATATTTATTTATTATTCTTAAGGTATCATTGTTATATTTGTATATACATTTGTACAAAAAATGTTAATAGCACCTGTTTTTTCTGATTGCAAATGTCAAGGAAAAAAATCAATGATTTTACCACCTATGGATAACTAATGCAAATATTTGGTTATATTGGTTATATTTCTTAGATCTTTTTACATATGTACATACATCCATATGTGCCCTATATGTCACTTTTTAAGCATAGATAGCACAGAAATATTAATAAGTTATAGACTGAAGTAATATGAAAAAGGTGGTTAAAGTATCTATTTTAAATTTTCAGCTATTTCCACTAAAACTCTACATTCACATCTTGGATTTTAAGTATTAATGTATGTTTTTTTTTTAATATTTTATTTATTTATTTATTTATTTATTTATTTATTTATTATTTTTTTTAACATTTATTTATTTTTGAGACAGGGAGAGACAGAGCATGAACAGGGGAGGGTCAGAGAGAGGGAGACACAGAATCTGAAGCAGGCTCCAGGCTCTGAGCTGTCAGCACAGAGCCCGACGCGGGGCTAGAACTCACGGACCCCGAGATCATGACCTGAGCCAAAGTCGGCCGCTTAAGCGACTGAGCCACCCAGGCGCCCCTTAATGTATGTTTTTTAAATCAAGCTTTTCAAACCCTAAATTTTAAAATAGAAAAATAACTCAAATGATATGATAGCATATAAAATAAATGCTTTCCATGTAATGCCTTTTTTTTCATGTGGAAACTACTCAGTTGTCTTTAGTAATTATACAAGTAACCTACAATTATTGGTAAAAATTCAGAAAATATAGAAAACTCTAAGTAAGAAATAAAAATAATGTATAATTTAATTCTCAGAGATAAATGATGTTGAGATTTGATGTACAACTTTCAAAAATTTTTCAGGCATAGGGGCACGTGGATTGCTCAATAGGTTAAGCATCTGACTTCGGCTAGGGTCGTGATCTCACGGTTCATGGGATGGAGCCCCAAATCAGGCTTTGCACAGACAGTGTGGAAACTGCTTGGGATTCTCTTTCTCCCTCTCTCTCTCTGCCCCTCCCCTGCCCATGCTCGCTTTCGCTCTTGCTCTCTCTCTCAAAATAAATAAATATTAAATTTTTTCAGACATAAGTATAAATATACACCATATAAATGTTAAGATTATATGCTGCATAGTGTTCTACAATTTGGTTTGTTCCATTAACAACGCACCATGGGGGTGCCTGGGTGGCTCAGTTGGTTAAGCGACCAACTTCAGCTCTGATCATGATCTCACGGTTCATGAGTTTGAGCCCCATGTGGGGCTCTGTGCTGACAGCTCTGAGCCTGGAGCCTGCTTCACATTCTGTTTCTCCCTCTCTGTCTCCGTCCCCCACTTGTACTCTGTCTCTGTCTCTCTCAAAAATATGTAAATTTTTAAAAAATTAAAAAAAAACACAAAAACAATGCACCATGAACAACTTTCCATGTCCATATGTAAATATCAAGACTGTCAATTGATGTCTATGTAGTAGTTGATTATTTAAACTTTATTTAGGGGCGCCTGGGTGGCTCAGTTGGTTAAGCAACTGACTTCTGCTCAGGGCATGATCTCATGGTTCGTGGGTTTGAGCCCCGCATCAGGCTCTGTGCTGACAGCTTGGAGCCTGGAGACTGTTTCAGATTCTGTGTCTCCCTCTTTCTGCCCCTCCCCCACTGTGCTCTGTCTCTCTCTCAATCTCTCTCTCTCTCAAAAATAAATAAAAATGTAAAAAAAAAATTTACACTTTACTTAGTCTAACATTCTTCTATTTATTCAACAAATATTTCTTTTACACATACTACATTCTAAACACAGCTCCTGTTTTTATAGACAGGCAAATAGACATAGATCTTGTTTTCAAGGTGCTTATTTTCTAGTTGGGGAATACAAGTGCAAACAAACACAAAAACAAAATAATAAGTACATCTACACCAGGTACCTGTAAATCTAGGAAGAAAAAGCAGGAGAAAGGAGATACAAAATGCCAGAGTTGTAGGGAGAATTACTACTTTATATAGGATAAGTAAGTGAAAGGACAAGACCCACAGCAGAAAAAGTGGAGAGACATTTCAAGCAGAGGGAGATAGGTAAGGGCTTGGTATGTTCACAAATCAGCTATTAGGTCACTGTAGCTGGGGCAGAGTGAGCAAGGGGGAAAGTGATAGGACATGGGGTCAGACAGATGGTGGGACTTTGTAGGCTTACTGTATGAACTTAGATTTTTTTTTTTTTTTACTTGAATAAAATAAGGAGTTGTTGGAATGTATTGAGTTGATTTTCTTTGTTGAAAAGGATCCCAACTGCTGCGGGGTGGATAATAGCCTGTGGGGAATCAAAATGAAAGCGTGAAGCCTATGTGGGAGGCTAGGTTTATGCCCTAGGAACACTGAACTGTGAGGCTGGGAAGATGATGAGGAAGTAGCAAGAAATGGTGAATTAAGTGAAAGGAAATCCATGAGAACAGGGCTTCCCTGAAGCCAAAGATAAATGTGGTAAAGGAGTAATCCACTACTAACAGTTTCAGTAAAATTAGGACAGAGTATTGATTTAGCAATGTGGAGATTACTGGTGATGATAATGAGAGAAGTATGTGTGGGATTTGGGGAACCAAAACCTAGACGGGGTGCATTCAGGATAAAAGAGAAGCAGGAAAAAAATCTGATAATAGTAGTTATTTCCTCTTTCAAGGAAATTTCCTATAAAGAGAAGCAGAGAATCAGAGAAGGATCTGGAGAGGGATGTGTGATCAAGGGAGAGATTGGAGATATTAGATGATGTTTATTCTACATCTTAAACACTTTTACTGATGGCAAATAAAAATGAAATGAGTGTTTGAGTCACATCTATAATATAATTCTGGCTGTTTCCTCTAGCTTCTGTCTCTAAACTGGAAGCACCCACCTGAATTAGCTTTCTCTTCCCCTGCTGTGATGCTATTGCTCTGTATTCCATATCTGTCTGCTGCTTCACTGGAACTGTTAGTAGGTTTTAAACAGATTATCATATGTTTACTTCCCTTTAATTCATCCTGGAAAGGACTTAGTCAACTTAATGGAATTATCATAAAATCGTTTCCAACAGCTTTTATTCGTTCCATCCTATTATAAATTTCTAAATAAATTCAACTTCTCTGTTGAAGTAAAGCTCACTTCCAACTCATATTTTCCTAATAGGCGAATTACTACAAATAGAGCCTGAGATAAATGGTAACTGAACCTGAAGCTGTCCATGTAATCTGAGCTTTTCGTCACTGAGATGCTCAGAACAAATTTTCCTTTTAATGGTCATTCAATTGGCTTTTCCTGCAGAGTATTATTTTCCTCTTTTATTTCTCCCCATTTTCTCCTACTTTGCTTTTTTGTTCTCCACCTTTCCAATTCATCTGTTTTGTTTTATCTATGCAATGTAAAAATTATCCCCAAATCAGTGTCTTTAAACAGTAATTATTTCTTTAATCATTGTTTGTTTAATTAATTTATTCATTTAATAATCACTGTTTCTGTGGGTCTGGAATTTGGGAGAGGCTTGGCTGTGTGGTTCTGGCTCAGGATTTTCCTCAGTTTGTAGTCAAAGCTTTTTCAGAAGGAAAAACTCGAAAGTGTCTTCATCACTTATCTGGCACCTGAACTGGCAAGCCTTGAACAGCTGGACTCCTTGGACAAGTCTCTGTCTTTATGCAGTTTCTCCACGTGGTCACTCCAGCATGGTAACTTCGTGATAGCTGAGCTTCCTATGTGTCAGTTCAGGGCTCCCACAGGGTATGTCTCGAGAGAAAGCCAAATGGAAGCCATTAATACCTTTTGTGAGTTTCTGAGTTTATGCAGCATCACTTCCACTGCGTGCTATTGGTCCAAGCATTACAAAGTGTTCCTTGGTTTCAAGGGAAGGAGAAATAGAACCGTCATCTCCTAATGGAGGAATATCGAGCTAGCGTTGTAAAACTAGCATGTGGGATTGGATATACATGGGTGCAGTCTGAAAGATTACAATCTCCACACCTCTCAAGCACGCCAGTCTCTTTCTTTTTCCAATCTTGTTTCTCTTCCAACAGAATTATGTTCTGATACCTCAACATAATCTCCAGTGTTGCACAATTTATTTTTTTATTCTCTCATTACTCTCCTGGCTTCACTCCCTTGCCTCCTATCCAGAAACCTGTTAAGAAATTTCCTCACACTCTTTAATGCCCTCAGATGCTTCTACTTATGAGCCTTAGAGACACAACAGCTGTCAATCCCCAAATCAAATAAATGAGTTCTGCCTTCACTGACACTGGAGAAAACTGTATTACTATTTTTCTTGGTGGTATCATTGTCATTATTTTCCATCCTCAACTGAAATACTTTACAGTGGCAAGCAGCATTCTGCCAACTATCGAAAAATATCCCCCACTCTCAGAGATGGCTGTGGCAAACATTTACCATGTTTATAAAATGTACCCTTTTACAACTATTTCCTATCAGCAGAAATTTTGGTCTACTCCAAACAAAAATTTCTCTTATTTTCTATTTTAATTCCTTAACATTTAATTTCTAAAAATTGAAAATTAGTTCATTTATTTTTGTTGTGAAAAATAACATGTAATACTCTATTTTTTTTCTTTTTTTAAAGATACATCTGATGGGGCCCCTGGGTGGCTCAGTTGGTTGGGCCAATGACTTCGGCTCAGGTCATGATCTTGCAGTTTGTGAGTTCGAGCCCCGCATCGTGCTCTGTGCTGACAGCCTGGAGCCTGGAGCCTGCTTCGGATTCTGTGTCTTCCCCTCTCTCTACCCCTACCCTGCTCACGCTCTGTGTCTCTCTGTCTCTCAATAATAAATAAATGTTTTAAAAAAATTAAAAAAAAAAGATACAGCTGTTTCACATCTACTGTTTTTAAGTGTTCTCTTTAATATTTTTGAGTTAATAATATCATTTAAGTTTTAATTTTATTTTAAATCAAGTATTAAATAAGTGTATGTTTCTTAATTTTGTGGGCTAATAGATATTTAGCATATACAGATGCCAATAATGATTTAAAGTGTTTTATACATGATGAATCATTTGATCCTCAAAAGAACCCTAAACTGTAGAGACTATTATTAACCTAACATTATGATAATTAAACTGAGGTAAAGAGAAGATAAGTAACTTTCCAAGTTTTCTGCCACAAGTCTAGGCTAACTGCCCAGTTTTTATTTACAACCACTGTAGAACATTCCTTCAATTCATGCCTAATGTTATCAAATTATTATTAGATTATCTTATGGTATCTCTACACTCCTATCTTTATTACAGTTTTCTGAGTGGTGATAGGGCGCTTGGGTGACTCAGTCAGTTGAACCTCTGACTCGATTTTGGCTCAGATCATGATCTCATGGTTTGTGAGATGGAGCCCCACTTTGGGTTCTGCGCTGACAGTACAGAGCCTGCTTGGAATTCTGTCCCTCCCTCTCTCTCTCTCTCTCTCCTCCCCAGATTTTACTCTCTGTCTCTCTCCCTCAAAACAAAAATCACTAAACATTAAAAAAAAAAAAAAAAAAAAAAAGGTTTTCTGTGTGGCCAAATACATTTTCAATTGTTTCTTCTTCTTTTTTTTTTTTACATTTTCAATTATTTCAAATGTTCTAGTCTCTTAATTTATATTCATATTTTTCAGAATACAAAGAGTATAAGATGTATGCTTTAAATATATGTACTCACTGTATTTTTATTTTTGTTTGATATAATACTTCCTGCAATAAATATATTAATATTGCCCGATAAACTGAATCTTATCATTTTTAATTTTTATACTGTCTGTATTTTGCTCATATATAGTTTTTAATTATAATTGGCATGTAAATTGTGTAAGTTTATGGTATACAATGTGTTGATTTGACACATTTATATATTGTAATACAATTGCCACTGTAGCATTAGCTAACACCTCTATTCTTTCACATAATTATCATTTTTTTATGGTGAGAACATAAAAGTTCTAGTCTCTTACACACATTGAAATGTATAATACAGTATTGCTGACTACAATCCTATGCTGTGCATTGGATCTCCAGAACTCATTGGTCTTCTATTTGCAATTTTGTATACTTTGATCAATATCTTCCCAATTGCCCCACCTCCCAGCCCCTGGTAACTACCATTCTAGAGAGTTTCTGAGAGTTCAGCTTTTTTAGTTTCCACATATTAGTGACATCATACAGTATTTGTCTTTTCCTGAATGATGTTATTTCCATTTAGCCTTCAAGACCCAACCATGTTGTAAACAGCAGATTTTCCTTCTTTCTCATGCATAAAGAATAATATTCCATTATATATATATATATATATATATATGCCACATCTTGTTTATCCATTCATTTTTTTGATGGACATTTAGGTTGTTTTCAAATCTTAGTTACAGTGACATTATATCTTGGTTATTATAACATTATTTCAATAAACATGGGAATGCAGATATCTGATATCCTATTTTCATTTTCTTTGGATATAGCAAACGATGGAATTGCTGGATCATATGATAGTTCTATTTTCTAACTTTTTAATTTTTTTAAGGTGGGGGCATAGAAAGAGGGAGAGAGAGAATCTTGAGCAGTACACAGAGCCTGACGCAGGGCTCGATCTCACAACTGTGAGATCATGACATGAGCTGAAATCAGGCAGATAATGTGGGATGCCTGGGTGGCTCAGTCAGTTGAGCATCTGACTTTGGCTCAGGTCATGATCTCACAGTTTGTGGGTTCAGCCCCACATTGGACTGTGCTGAAACCTCAGAGCCTGGAGCCTGCTTTGGATTCTGCCTCTCCCTCACTTGTGTGCTCTCTCTCTCTCTCTCTCTCTCTCTCAAAAATAAATAAATAAATAAATAAAGTTAAAAAAAAAAAGAACAGGATGCTTAATTTACTGAGTCACCCAGGGGCCCCTCTATTTTTAATTTTTTGACGAACTTCTGTATTGTTTTCCATAGTGGTTGCACCAATTTACATTTGTACCAATCGTGCACAAGCACTCCCTTTTCTCCATATTCTTGCCAGCATTCATCTCTTGTCTAGCCATTCTAATAGGTGTGAGGTGATATCTCACAGTGGTTTTGAGGTTTTGATTTACATTTCCCAGATGCTGTATCAGTTGGCCATTTGGATAACTTCTTTGGAAAAATGCCATTCAGTTACTCTGCACCCCCCCCCCCCGTTTTTTTTTTTTTAAATCCGGGTGCATAGTTTTTTGTTTTGTTTTGTTTTTTCTTTGTTTTGTTTTGTTTCTGGCTTTGTTTTATTAAGTTGTAATAGTGCCTTAAATAGTTTGGATATTAACCCCTTATCCAATATGTGGTTTGCAAATTTTTTTTTTTCCTATTCCATAGGTTGCCTTTTCTTTTCTTTCTTTCTTTTTTTTTTTTTTTCATTGCTTCGTTTGTTGTGCAGAAGATTTTTAGTTTGGTGTAATCCCAGTTGTTGATTTTTTCTTTTTGTTGCTTGTGCTTTGGTGTTATATCCGAAAAACCATTGCTACATACAATGTCAAGAAGCTTCTTTCCCAATTTTCTTCTAGGAATTTTATGGTAGTAGGTCTTATACTTAGCCTTTAATTCATTTCAAGTTAATTTTGGGATGGTGTAAGAAAGAAATCTAATTTCATTTTTCTGCATGTGGCTATCCAGTTTTCCTAACACTATTTGTTGAAGAGACTATTTTCCATTGAGTATTCTTGGTTCCCTTATCCTTATTAGTTGATCATATATGTGTGGGTTTATTTCCGGGCTCCCTATTTTGTTCCAATGATCCATGCGTCTGTTTTTGTGTCATACTATACTGATTATTACAATACTGTAATACAGTTTGAAATTAGGAAATGTGATGCCTCCAGCCTTTTTCTTATTTCTCAGGGTTTCCTTGGCTATTTGAGGTTTTATGTAGCTCCATACAAACTTTAGGACTTTCTTTTTTTCTATTTCTGTGAAAAATGCCAATGGAACATTGATAGGGATTGTGTTGAATGTATACATGGCTTTAGGTAGGTATGGACATTTTAACAATAATCCTGATCCATGAACATGATATGTCTTCCCATTTATTTGTGTCTTCTTCAATGTCTTTCATTAGGGTCTCATAGTTTTCATAATACAGATCTTTCATTTTTTGGTTAAATTTAATCTTAATATTTTAATTTTTTGATGCTATTGTGAATGGAATAGTTTTATTTCTTTCTTTTTCGAATTTGCATTGTTAGTACATAGAAATGCAACTGATTTCTGTATGTTGATTTTATTTCCTGCAGTTTTACTGAATTCATCGATGAGTCTCAACATTTGTTTTTGTGGAGCTTTAAGATTTTCTATCTGTAAGATTATGCCATCAGCTGATAACAACAAATTTACTTCACCCTTTTCAATTTGGATGCCTTTTATTTCTTTGTTTTGCCTGATTGGTCTAACTAGGACTTCCAGTACTATATTGAATAGGAGCAGTGGGAGTGGACACCTTTGTCTTGTTCCTGATCTTACAGGAAAAGCTTTCAACCTTTCACCATTGACTACCATGTTTGCTAACTTCAGCTCCTGCCCATGCAAAGAACTCAAGAATTTCTGAGGACTACAGGCTGGGGGCACTGAAATGGGATTTTCAAATTCATTTGACAGCAGGTGGCAACCTTGAGAAATAGCAGCCCAAAAGTTGTGCCACGAAAGAGCCTCTAAGACTTGGACCTGGGACAGGTTTTGACGTTCATAACACAAGAGGAGAAAATGTGGCCTGCTCTCTTCTATTCACAGTAGACACACCCATGCTCTCAAACACACAATCACGAACAGGCACTCAAAGGTAGAGGGAGAGAGAAGAGAATCTCCAATACCCATGCTTGTACCCCAAGGCCACCATAAGCAGGGGAGCAGCTAGCAGAGCAAGCTGTGGTGTTCAAGGTGGTGACAGATTCTTGGCTCCTAGACTAGCAAACTGGCAGCAGTGTTTGGGTGCCTGAGGCAACATATGCCAGAAGGAGGGGTAGGCGTCATCGGTTTGAAGTAAAAGAGAAAGAGGACAGCTCACCGAGTGAACATCTATCCAACTTTGCCTCTCCCATAAACACACACAGTCAGAAAAAAAACATGTTAACAAGAGAAAGACAAGCACCTCAGCTACAGAACAGCACTCCCTCTGTTAAAGTGGATGGTGGCTTAGCTCCATTGTAAATAGAATTAGACGTTAATGTGACTTCACTGATTCCCCAAATCTTCATCTAGATGTTAAATCTAATGTTTATTTTCCAGCCTCATTGCCACTGCCTTGGCTTGGATCCAGCCGTTATTCTTGAGGATGAATAGTTCCATAAAAACTTATCTGAGATCTAAACGTACAATGTCCAGCTCTCAAATTCACCAGCTACAGAGCCATTAATCTACTCTCCAGAACCCAAATGTAATCACATCACTCCTCTGGGTAGAATGCCTAAGTTATTCTCCATTACATAACACAAGTTTTAAATTTCCTTAAATATTATAAAAATTTTTTTTTACCATCTACTCCTTCCCAACGTTTAATGTCATTTTTTAACCACTGACCCCCATTTTCCCTTTAAACTGGGTACACATCCTGAAGGGGTCATGCCTTTGCACTTGCCCACTTGCCCTATGACATTGTGGATCTGTCCTCTGCCCAGAAGCTCCTCGTCATTTCTGCCTTCAAATTCCAGCAAAGCCTTTTTCTTCCAAAGCTACCTTTCTTTAGGCAGAGCCAACAAATTTCATCCCCTCTAATGTTTCTCACCTAACAACTGATTTTTTTTTTTTTACTTTGTTTACATTCCTCCTTACAAAAGGGTTAGCTTAATGTGGGCAGGGTTTGAGTTTTTTTCATCTGCATAACCCTTCTTAATATAGTGTTCAGGTAAGTCCTAAACACTCAATATATTTTCTTCCTGAACAATGTCTCATCTTGCTCCTAACACTTTTCAGAATTGAGTGAAATAAAATGCAGTATCAGATGGGGCGGGGGGTATCCTCATTTATTAATTTAGTCAACAAAGTTTCATTGAGTGCTTATGTCTTATGAGGCACACTGTGCTAGGCCCAGGGGCTGACACAAAAATCTTACGAATACAGCCTAGTTCCTGCCCTCCAATAATTTATGTGCTAACAGGGAAGAAAATGCCCAAATCAAAAGATCCAAATTTGTAATTTATTGAGAGAATAACTGGCACTGCACGATTTGGAAAGAATTTTGAGTACATTACTGAATTAATAATTTCTGAAAGGACAGTTTATACTTCTTTAAAAATGTTTACCTTTTGGGGCACTTGGGTGGCTCAGTCAGTTGAGCATCCGACTTCTGCTCAGGTCACGATCTCCAGCTCAGTGAGTTGGAGCCCCAGGTTGGGCTCTGTGCTGACAGTTCGGAGCCTGGAGCCTGCTTTGGATTCTGTGTCTCCCTCTCTCTCTGCCCCTCCCCCACTCATGCTCTGTCTCTTATTCAAAAATGAATAAATGTTAAAATTTTTTTTTAAAGTTCACGTTTTCAGTATTAAGAAAATCATAGCTAAGATGTTCATGAGGAGTTAAAACCTACCTGTTAGAAAAGGGTTTAAACATATTTGGCATTTTTAAATAAATGTGATAAAACACAGGTGCAAGGGAGGATACATACTTTATAAAGAGAAAGTACTGTTTTCTAATAAGAAATATTTAAATTAGTTGTCAATTTTTTTTTCTTTTTTAAGTCTATTTATTTATTTTGAGAGAGAGCAAGAGCAGGGGAGGGGAAAAGAGAGAAAGAGAGAAAGAAAATCCCAAGGAGGCTTAGCAGTCAGAGCAGTGTCCCATGCCCTCACAAACTGTGACATCACCTGAGCTGAAATCAAGAGTCAGATGCTAAACTGAGCCACACAGGCACCCCAGTTAAGCCAATTCTTAAGAGCCAAAATGTTTGACAGAGAGGGAATTTTCCTCTCAGAGTAGGAAAGCAATGTGGTTAGTTTTATAATCCAATCGGGGAGCTCAACTGCCTTTTCATGGTGCCAGCCTGTGGGAAGGGGAGTTCTATTGTAACAGCTCTTAACAGAAGGTATAACCCATAGGAACTATAAAGTAAAAGGGCCTCTCACCTGCATATATATTCAAAATGGATAACTTATCATTTTTAAAAGATTAATCAATAAGAAAATTATTGGGGTGCCAGTGAGGCTCAGTGGGTTAAGCTGCCAACTTCAGCTCAGGTCACGATCTCACAGTTCGTGGGTTCGAGCCCACATTGGGCTCTGGGCTGACAGTTCTGAGTCTGAAGCCTGTTTCAGATTTTGTGTCTCCCTCTCTCTCTTCCCCTACCCCGCTTGTGTTCTCTCTCTCTCTCAAGAATAAACACTAAAAAAATTGTTTTTAACGTTGATTTATTTTTGAGACAGAGAGAGACAGAGCATGAACGGGGGAGGGGCAGAGAGAGAGGGAGACACAGAATCGAAAGCAGGCTCCAGGCTCTGGGACCTCAGCCCAGAGCCCGACGCAGGGCTCGAACTCAGGGACCGTGAGATCGTGACCTGAGCTGAAGTCGGACGCTTAACCGACTGAGCCACCCAGGCGCCCCTAAAACACTTGTTTTAAATAAGAAAATCATTAAAAGCTAGCCAAGAAAAAAAAAAAATGAGAAGTCCTATTCCTGCCCCCAAACAGGAGGGCAGTTAAGAGAGAAGACTTGGGGCGGGGTGTGGCTCAGTCGGTTGAGTGTCCGACTTCGGCTCAGGTCATGATGTCACAGCTCATGAGTTCTAGCCCCGCCTCGGGCTCTGTGCTGACAGCTTAGAGCCTGGAGCCTGCTTCTGCTTCTGTGTCTCCCTCTCTCTCTGCCCCTAACCCACTCACATTCTGTCTCTGTCTCTCTCAAAAATAAATAAACATTAAAAAAAATTAAGAGAGACGACTGGACAATAAGAATTGTAGAGGATCTACAAGATCAAATTAAGCAAATGTATAAAGTCTTAAGGATAATTTGTAAATAATGAAATTATTTTCAGAACAACTTCTGACACAGGAGAAGAAATAATAAGGGCTCCCGGTAGCAGAGATTGGGTGAAGTAAATAATGTCGTTAATACCAAGGGTGACTTCCCATCCAGAGATGTGAGTCTCTGGTGTGTAATCCCAAATCAGAGAAGAGTGTCTGGCTGTGATGTCCTGACAATTTAACTCAGTAAGGCTTTTATGCCTTGCTCGAATTATCTATTTTCAATACTATAGGTGAGCAGGCACACTGTTGTATGAGAAATGTGATTTTCATTAAAGCAAAAGGTAAGAATTCTTTTCTAAGTCAATAATGTCAAGTAATGAGTGCAATAGTGTCTGATGATCTTGTTTTTCTCTGGATGGCAAAGAAGGTAACTCCAAGATGTGACTAATACACTGGGATAAAATAAAAGGGTGAAGAATCCAGTAGTCCCTTTGGTTCTGCACTAGTGGTTTGGTGCAGAACAGCAGAAATCCGTATTTCACATTAAGGAGCCCAAGGCAGTGTAGAGCTGGACGCTGGGTGCATCATCTACAGGGACCTGGGGCTGGAAAGTGTGACTTCAGGCCAGCAGCTAATACGTTTGAAATGGGAAGAGGAGACATCGAGAGGCTGACAATGCCGGTGAAAGAGAGAGGTCAGTGATGATAAAGCCCTCGGAAGGGTCCGGTTTTACTCAAAAATGGAAAAGTTGTCTTCTGGACCTAGGATAGGTGACTAGGAGAATGCTGGTGCTATGTCCCAATTTGATAGAGACTGGAAATCAGTGTTCTCAAAATATGGTTTAATTTTGGCTTAAAAAAAACCACAAAAGGTTCTGAGCAGTGTAGACTCTGGGAATATAGGGCATTTTGTTCTCAGCGGAAAAGGGGTTTCAGAAAGCACATGGAAAGAATTGTGCAAAACTGAAACAAAAAGATGAGTTAGGGAAAGAATTGCCATGTGATTATTAATTCATTAATTCAAGAGGTATTTAACAAGTAACTTCTATTGCCAGGCATCATTCTAGGCACCAGGGATATAGCAGTAAATGACAGAGAAGGTCTTGGGGCATCAAGAATCTAAATTCTTACTGATTATTTATATGGAACTTTGGAGGAGATAGGCAGTTTATAGACTTTTTTTTACTTGTCCCTAATTGTTATAACCGTATAAATACTAGTTAAATAAATAGATGAAGAAAGGAATGAAGGAAGGAAGGAAAGAAGGAGGAAAGAAAGAAAGAAAGAAAGAAAGAAAGAAAGGAAAGAAAGAAAGAAAGAGAAAGAAAGAAAGAAAGAAAAGTGCTTTTTAGGGAAAATGCTGTCCATAATAGCAGAAATATGAAAGCTAGTTATTTGTATAAGAGAGGAAAACTAGCCACCAGTCTAAAAGATATAATCTAAGAGAGGAGTAAACCAGATGAAGGAAGATGATGGGAAATCTTTAAAAGGTTGGGGTATGAAATTAGCACGCTTTGGGGGATATTCTCACACTAAATATCTATCTATACACACACATACACATATACATATGTGTATATATATAATCACTGTTATACACACATACGTACATGCGTATATATGTGTTGATGTGTTGGTAATACTCTAAAATGACATCTTTTCCCATTCTTTAGGGGATATTCTGCATGATCTAGAAATGGCTTTATAAGCCAGTTCTCCACTTCATCTTCCTCAACCATATAAATAGAACTTTATTTAATCTGTGTCCCTGTGAGAGAGCATCACTTCTTTCCAGACATGATCTTATTATCACAACTGCAACAAATTAAGCTTTATGATCCCACACACTGTTAAGATTTCCCTGTCCCACAAACATTTTGTTTATACCCTTCTCCCTTTGGAAATTATCATGTTAACTCCAATGCTGTGAAATTAATTAGAAATTGATTACAGGGGTGCTTGGGAGGCTCAGTCAGTTCAGTGTCCAACTTATGGTTTCAGCTCAGGTATGATCTCACAGTTTATGAGTTCGGTCCCCACATTGGGCTTTGTGCTGATGGCTTGGGATTCTCTGTCTCCCTTTCTCTCTCTGCCCCTCCCCTGCTTGCGCTCACTCTCTCCCTCCCTCAAAATAAATAAGCATTTTTTTTTAAAAAAAGAAATTGATGACATAATAAACAATAGTTTCTTTTTAGTTGAGTATTATCTTTCTGCTATTGCATAGCAGCTGGACTTATAAAAAGCCAAAGGATGAAACAGATGTTTTGTTTCCAAAGACGACACAAGCACTGCCTCCTCAGGCATATATCCTTGGTGACCTGCCATGCCCTTCCCTTGGCCTGAGTGTTCCAAAGCTGGGTTCCCTTCCAAGTTGAGGCAGCAAGCTTAGGCAGTGGAAGCTGACACGGCTCCTAAAGTGGAAGCTGACACGGCCACCGAGAAACATAGGTATTCTGGAAAGAAAAGAAAGGGCTTGCTTTGGGAGGATGTAAAAGTATAATTTTTGGACATAAAAGCACAATTTCTTTTTTCTTTTTCCTGGTGCTCTGCTTCATTTGTTCTGAACTTAACCATTTGCCAAGGTTCACCTCCAGAGATAGCAAGAACCTCTGGGGCTGGGCGGTAGGAAGGACAGGGAACTGTGTAGAGCAAGGCAGGCTGTAGGGGGAGGTGTGCTCATGCTTAGCTTTGGGGAGGCTGGGATAAGGGCCACAGCTGGGGAGCGAAGAAATAGTAAAAGCAGAGCAAGAACAAAGGGGTGCTTCAAGAAACTTTCCTCTGTTACCCATTTCCCCTTCATGGCCACTGACCTAGATGAAAGCAGGGATGAGTTAACCTCTCTTCAGGGCTGACTCTGGGAGGAGTGGCCAAGTACCTAGGCTGTAATAACGGATTACTCAAAGCAAAACACCCTTACCCCTGAGGTAACTAGTCTTGAGATTCTACGCTGAGAGTTTCACTTGGTCTTTAGAAACCACCTCATACTCAAATCGCATGTGCCTGGATGGAGCCAACGATTTATCTTGTCCACTTACCGCGGCTGCATTTTCGATGCCAGTTAGAATAAACAGTGCTGAGTAGAAACGGATTTTTAAATAAAAGTCCTTGGCAGTTGATTCTGTCATGTATCAGAATCATTTAGGAAGTGAAAAACAGAAAATATACATTTTAAAATGTATCACTAACTTAAAAGAGCCCTAAAAGTTCTAGATATGATGACCAATAAAAAAATTTCTTAATGATGGGCAAGCCATACTTATTAGTCTCATGATAAATTGAAAATCACAAGGTCATCATTTTCTCTCAATCAAAACAAGATTCAATCTCTTGACTCTGATAAAAGTTCCAAAATTTAATGATATTTGTAAATAGTTTTCAATAATTTTATGAAACATTTCTGTTTGAATCTTAACCATCCTTATTTTAGTACCTGCTCTCCAAAACAACATTAAACACCTTTTCTATCATGATTATCCCTGCTTATATAAACTTATTGGGAAAAATATTTGGATCATTAAGCACTGCACCAGAGGGCTTAATTTAATCCTTAACTGCAAAGATTTGACACTAGTTATGAGTGAATATCCAGCATATCCAACCGACAACAAGATTTTTCATACAATAGAGAGGTCAGTGTGAATGTGATTATACAACTCTCAATATAGTTTTTACTTAAAAACTGCATAATGAGGGGCACCTGGATGGCTCAGTTGGTTAAGCGGTCATGATCATGGTCATGATCTCACAGTTCATGGGTTCAAGCCCCGTGTTGAGCTCTGTGCTGACAGCTCGGAGCCTGGAGCCTGCTTCGAATTCTGTGTCTTCCTCTCTGCCCCTCCTCCCTTGCTCACATTCTGTCTCTGTCTCTGTCTCTGTCTCTCTCAAAAATAAATAAACATTAAAAAAAATTAAGAAAAACTGCATAGTGAGCATCTTTCATAGTTGGTATGTAATCTCAATGGATTTGATAAGAAATTTCTTCATGAAGACACAGTAAATCAGACATAAAGAACTTTAAATGTATAAGATAATTGTTAAACAAGTGACATGATTTCACACACATGGGATACAACAGTTATAGAAATACATTTCATGAAAAACTTCAAAGACATTCTAACCCCAAAGCTGAGAAAGAAAATTTAAGAGAATAGAAATACGTGGCAAATGGGAGGGAGTTTTTTTTGCTCCCACTTTAATTGCAGCAGTATTCTAGAAAACAATCCTCTTTGAATTTGGGAAGATAACAGTGTTTTCCATGCCTTTGCACTTCATTTTCTGAGGTACATAAAGTAGTAGAATAGGCTTTAACAATATTTTTTGTTTACATATTATCTCTAAAAAGTCAATTATTTTGCTTCATGCCATTTGAAAACTAATTGTACATAACTAATGGAATTTCCTTTTTTTTGACTTGCAACTTGTAGAAAGTAGAAAAGTTGTTGTAAAATTAACTGGAATTGAAAAACTTTCTAAATTGCAATGACTAACCAGATTTGTTTTGAAATGCAGTTGATTATGATTGTGATTTATATCAAGTGTGAAAGATTCTATTATTGTTACACTGGTATTAAAACAATGATAGCCCTCCTCACAATCTGTGTCCACAAGCATGTTTGGGTGTTTGTCATTCTGATATTTCAGGCTTATGTATATTCAGGCTACATTTTATAAGCATATTTAGCTGTATCTTTGCTAAAATAATGTACACTGGGAGTGAAATTCAATATCATTATGCCTAACACTTTTGCAATTAACTCATCAATAGTTTGTAACATTTAATATCCAAGAAACACTCTAAGACTTGGAGAATATACATCATTTTCCTCAGAAACTGGGAGCTGTCCCTTCCCAAGAATGAACGAATTCAAATATCAAATATCATGGGTTTGTAGAAATTCAGAAACAATGAAGTTCGAATGCATTCTGTGCTAGATAAAATCATCACATCCTTGTTGATAACAAAATTTCAGTAACACTAATGACATTTTACATTAAATCTTGAAACATAGCAAAAAAGAGCGATAGTCTATGTATAGCATAAAACAGTTGCAACACATTCTTTTCATAAGAAGTCTCTCATTTGTGTTATTTAGCACATAATGAGGTGAGTAGTTGACCCTTTGCTCCATAAGATTGGCAGGTTTGGGGAACACCTCTTTCTTTACCATTTGTCCTAGTAAGGTAACCACTCTAAATCCAGACCTCTTAGAAGGATTCCTGTATCAACACATTGGAAGCAACCTGCACAGTCAGCTACTCCATTACCACGGTTTCTGGTAGGTACTGGTGGTTTTTTGCTTGTTTTCCTTCCAGGCAATGATCATTCTTAGAAACTGTCTGCTTCCACAAAACTTAGCCTTTAGCAAGTGTAAGTGACGGTGGAGATTTAAAAAGTTTTAGTTAGGAACTCAAGTCATCCAGGTATCCATAAAGTACACAAGTGCTTTAAAACCAGCCTTCTTTGACCCTGCACTTATAACACAGGGGCCACTGTTTTGTAAACCACTATTTCTTTGAGTAGGATGACAGTGAGTGACATTCATCATTGATACTCAACCTCTTCTTTCAGACCTTTGGCCAGGCTGACAGTAGTGATGACGATCGTGCCCGTTGTAGACAGCTGTGCAGTAAAATACTTCACGTGGGCTATTTAGCAGGTGTCAGGTGGGAATTGGAGCAGTGGTTCTCAAATGTTAAGGTGTTTCAGAATCACCTGTAGGGCTTGTTAACACGCGGATTTCTGGCTGCCACCTCCAAAGTTTCTGATTCAGCAGATCTGAGATAGGGTGGAAATGTGCATGCCTAGTAAGTTCTTAGGTGATGCTGATGTTGATGGTTCAGAAACCACATTTTGAGAATCACTGATTTACAGCAAAGGAATCTTGACTTCTGAGTTTGTCCTTAATAGGCGATCATACAACTGCTGCTTCTCTGAGCCTCTTTCTCTCTCCATTTCCCACTCCCTCTGGCTTGCTCTCCCTCTCCCAATCCCTCTCTTTCTTAAATGATAAACTAGATATATTACAATCTAAATAACTTAGCTCTTATTCTGAGACACTACTTAGGCATTAAGGCATATTATCAGTATTACTTGAAGTACCCTCAAACTATTTAAAATGCTAGCTCCTATGACAATCTGAAAATTACAACCCTCCTTTCATGCAGCATAATTAAGAAAGTTCTCCAATGTACAAAGGGAAGAAAGGAGAGAGTTATAACATTTCGCTTTTGTTGATATCTTTCTCATAATTAACAAGTGAATTTCAATAAACCTTGTATGTGAGAGTCGTTTTGGCTTTGAGTAGCAAAAAGCACACGGTCGTCATACATTCTAAAACAGGAAAACAACTTGTGGATAATCTGGCTGTGTTATTTCTTTCAGAAAGCGATGAGTTGGGAAATAGAGATGAACAAGATTATTTGTTACCTTCTATAAAAAATCTTTCTTAAATATTGTTCTCCACATCTTGTATTTCAGTAAAATAAGGACACCTGCTGCTATCACATGAGGAGAAGAGCAGCTTTCATGAATATCTTTTACTTTTAATTCAATTTTAAAGTGAATATTTGAATTAGAGAGATTTTGAAGAGGGACAAGTTTAAAATATCCAGTGCTTTGAATTGCAGATCTCACATTTGTACAAAATATGCTGGGCGGCTCCTCATTTGGGTGTGAGCTAAGAGCCAGCACTTACATTCTATCCACCTGTTGGTCTACATGGAGTCTGCAGACATAGACTGTGTCACTGAATGAATGGGAAACAGCGCAACTCTACTGTTTATGTCCGTGTGGGTTGCTCTGCTGCTCCACCCATGTTCAAATCTGTCCCCCAGAGAAGTTGGCTGCCCTGCAAACTCTATCGACATGTCCCCCTCAGTAACCTAGAGCAATTTTGAAGGCACGTGTACATCCACCCCTACCTCATTCCCTAGCACCTAGCACAGTGGGTGCACTTCCATAAATATTTGATAAATGTTTATGAAATGTAAATAAATGCAAATATCTACCAAGGAATCTCCATGGCAGTAGTAACTCTCCCATATGGGACCCAGCTGTGGCTTGGTAGTCCTCTACCCCTTTCCTTTGTAAACTGTATTCTTAATCTAATCCTGCAAGGCCAACCATATCATTTTCATTGGTTAGAAGAATCCTATCTGATTCTCAAATGCTGAAGTCTTTTCTTAGATACGGAGATCATTATGTATCTGTAGTTACTCCAAAATTGTTATTTTAATACAGTCTTACTGGCCATATGTTGAGATGACAAACGTTAGCAATGGTAAGGTTACAGACCTGAGAAAAGTGTGTAAATGGGTGATAAGATTCATGGAAAATAAAGTTTAATAGTATATATTTTTAGATAGTTTTGAAAGATAGCTTTTGAGAGTTATCTAATATAATATGCTATTTTGTATATAAATATTCTCTCAGATGGCACATCATAATGAGTCTTTTGTGATTTTTTTAAAACTATGAAATCAACTAACATGTCTGTTGTTAATGCAGAGTTAGTAATTGCTACTTCTTTTAGTAAACCAAAGAAAATCATTGGATAACTTTTGGTAATTTTTTGCAATCGATCTGAAGGTGAGAGATTAAAATAACAATTAGAATTAAAAATATTCAAACATTTAATTGACATAAATCATAATACATGAAACTAAAACTGAAATAGCCTGAAATAAATTCAGTTGAAGGTCAGACTTCTACCATGTTTAAATCAAAAGTGGAGAAATTATTTTAAACTGACTTCGTTTTTTATTCCAAAGAGCAATAGATGAAAATGAAAGAAAGAAAGAAAGAAAGAAAGAAAGAAAGAAAGAAAGAAAGAGCCACAAAGTAATTTTAGCTTCAGATCGTTAGGATAATAAAATCTGTGTGTACAGACATTTTTAAAAAAGAATAGTTTTACTCAGATATCCCTGTCATATGAAAGAAGATTCTACCAGTTTTGAAGTGGCCCCGCTCCATTGGCTGTTGGGAGTGTGCTTATGCTGGTGAGGACAACTTGCTCGGAGAGTTTTGATATGTTGTCAAAGTTGCTGATCTGGGTGGTCAAAGACTTCCGGCTCTCTGTGCTGGTCCGGCCCCGGGTGAGCCGGTCCTCCTGGCGATGGTGAACTCCAAGGCAACAGCAAGAAAATGCAGCTTTAAATTCCTCTCGAAACTTTCCTGCCAAATCAGGGAGAATGAAAGGAAAAAGAAGTAAGCATAAACATGTTTCAACAAATCCATGAGTAGGGTACAAATAAGCTGCTGCCTTGAGCCAAACTAACAATGAGGTGCAACATTTTGGGAAAAGTGGGAAATAGGAAGAGGAAATTGTGTTATTAGAAGCTGGGTAGACTCCTGAAACAATAAGATATTTCCCTAAGATAATGTAACTGCTTTTCATGTGTGATGCTTGGAGTTTGATTTATTCCTTCAGGGTTAAACCTTCTGTATTTGTGAGTGGGGGTTATTTAGATTAACTATAATAAAAGTGATCATAACTAGGATGTCCAGAGTTATTTAATAACTTCAAAAATGATGAAAGCTGTATTGTATACAGCCATGGCTATACAGAAATTATCCCTTTATGGTCCTCTGAAGAAACTGTTCTAGTGGCACACTGAGTTCAACAAAGAATCTATAAAAAAATCCTTAAAATATGTAGAAAATTTCTAAAGCTTTATAATTCGGCATAAAGCAGAACAAAAAACTGAAGGAAGTTATTTCTTGCCTTTAAATTACTGACATGAAACTGGAGAAGTATGAAAATGAAATAATCATCTTTTTAAAGGAAAAACGAACAGCACTGGGAGTCATCAGTGTTCTCTCTGAGCCTCAATTACCAAACTGGGTGATTGAGTGACAACACAAGAAGGGAAGGTTCAAGGGTGTAGCAAAATAGGAGGCACCAGCCAAGTCCCCAGTGGTTATCAGCACCTCCCCTGCCTCACTCAACCCTCTGACTTTGACTTGGTTCTGTGGCCTTGTCTTCCAATACTTCTCCTTACAACCTCTTAGTGGGTTTTATCTGCTTAGTGCAAGGGTCAGGCCCTTAGTCATTTCCTAACCTCAAGGCAGTGGCTTCTTCACTGCTTTCCAAGACAGAGCTCCACATGGCCCCTTAGCTCTTCAAACACAGCACATGAGCAGTGAGTTGTATCTGGTTATCTAAGACCTAATGCCATCTTTATTTTAGAGACAGGGGTTGGATGTAGCAGGGGAAAGCATGAAAAGGGACAACCGAATACAAAATAAAGCTCACATATACACCACCTGATTCTCTGAAAGATGAAATAAAGCAGGTTTATATACGGTATATGCCATGATCAAGAAAAAAACAACAAGAAAAGTTGCTGAAAAAAATCTAATTGATTGTCTTTTTTTTTAATAACCCATACAACCCACAAGGCTAAAGATGAAGTTGGAAAATACACATTTTTTATTAAGTATGTCATAAAATGAATTGCTTTTTCTTCCACATAAAATGATCATATATTTAGGGATAGCAATGAGAAAGAAATAACCAACTGGTTAGAGAAGAAGACAGTGTAAAGATGTAACTAATTAAGACACAGTTTTAGAAGTCAGCCAGGAAAAATGTTTATAAATAAAACAATTAGTTAATTGATTTTTATAATTATGTTGGTTCCATAAACAGAGACAGATTAAATCAGTTACAGATGTGTGTGTGTGTGGGGGGGGGTGTGTGTATGTGTGATTTAGTTTGTGTGTTATTTAGGAGTAATATCATTTTTTGGTGGTCATTGAGAAATCTTGAGATAAACCCAAGAGATGTTACTGATAAGAGAAATGCAAATACAGAAACCTACCTAAAAGTGGAAGGGTTCTAATTCAACCTCAATTAGGCAATCTCAGTGTTGTCAAAGGAAATAATATAGCAAGCCTGTTTTATTTTCAGATAAATTTGTTTTACATTTTGGTATATCATAAGTTTAATGTATGGCAAGCAAGATTCTGTGTTATTCAGTTCTTACAATTTTCACTTTCCTATTTCAACATTTCTTTTAAATTTTTTGGGGAAAATTGCTTACGTGATTTCCTCTGATGAGTTAGGTAAGATGTGCTCCTTCTCATAAGGGGAAGAAAAACTCAAGACAAATTACATTGGGGGAAAAAAATTCTCAGTATATGGCACTTAAGCTCTTTACACATTTCAAGAGTGTTCAACACCCTGCTGGTCATTGATCCCTTGCCCTTGGTTAGAATTGTGGTTTGCATGGAAGAAACAGTTGAAAACTCACCACTGAGAAAATTGTAAATAATTGGGTTCGCAGCACTATTGGCATATACAAGCCAGTGTGAAAATGTAAACCAGGCATATACAGTCTCTCTGTCTTCTGTGTGGGTAAACATCCCAAATACTCTGTAGGAAAAACAAACCAAACCAAAAAACAGTGACAGAAAATCCAATGTGATTTTGAAAAGTACCTTTCGAATAATGAAATTCAAGTGTGAACATAGCCCTTGATAGAAGCTGCTTAACCCCTGTTCTCCTCTGCAGTGGGCATTGGTTTATGCTACCATCGTGAGTTTAGAAAAACCTCAGAACCTGAACAAAATCTCCATGGCACAATTAGTAAATCAAAAGCCAAATCTGATCAGAGAAGGATCTCTCTCTCCCATAAATAGTAATGCAATACTCTTTCTGGTGGGTAAGTGTACAGAAGTCAAATATATATCTATGTTCCTTCTTTCATATTGTTTCTAAATACAATTGATCAGTGTTTGCTAATATTCCGTTTGGGGCATCATTTAAAAAGCACTCCTAAACTGTAGTCTCTGAGTACTTCTTCCTTTCTACATTTGTGCACTGATCAAAGTTTCACCATTTTTCAACTACAATCTCCCCAGCCTTGTTGAAATTTGTCTTCTGGGAATTCATTATGGCCAGAGAGGAACTAGTTTTCAGTAGGCAAAATTCTGGTAACTTCTTAAAATTCATGAGTTTTAGTGTTTTATTTATTATTTTAAACTCTGGGGGGTGCCAGGTGGCTCAGTCAGTTGAACATCTCTTGATCTCGGCTCAGGTCATGATTTCACAGTTCATGAGTTTGAGCCCCTTATCTGGCTCTGCAGTAACAGTGCTGAGCCTGCTTGGGATTCTCTCTCTCTCTCTCTCTCTCTCTCTCTCTCTCTCTTTCTCTCTCTTTCTCTCTGTCAAAATAAGTAAAAAAAAAAAAAAAAGAAAAAGAAAAATCTTCATTATTTTAAACTCTGAAAAATATTTATTTTATCCTTAAACATCATTTTTAAGATTTGTTTCATATTCAGAAATATCTCATCTATCAAATTGTATTCACTAGCCAACAGTAGGTAACTTGTAACTACCCAATAATTAATTTTATAGGCTGAAGATAATTCATTCCCTGCCAGAGACTCCATCATTGATTGTGTAATTTGATTACACATGATGGTGCCCATGATAGAAATGCCTTTCTGCAATAAAGTGATGTGCTGTGGAGTACTCGAGTTTTACAAAAATACAATATGGAATGAAATAACATGGACAATTAATGGTCTGTTATGGAATTAATGGTCTGTTATGACCCTCTACCATAATATATCTTTGAAATCCTAGACAAACTAGAACTACATTAAAGAAGCAGGTTTCGACTAGTTGGGCAAAAATTGTTTCCAGGAAAAAGGATTTAGAAATTCATTGGTGAGAGAAAGAAAACACAAGCATGATCTTACGAGAACAAACAAAGAGATAAGCATTTGAAGAAAATGTGTGTAGTAAAGAGCAAAACAATCTTCAGGGTTACTTGAAGTGTTTGTGTTTTTTGTTTTTCAAATTTTATAGAAAAGAGCAGAATGCTCAAAAAATCGAAAATATTTTAAATTTTACATAGACTTTCTTCTTAGCCATTTTTCCTTGGAAAGGGAGATGTTAAAGGTAGAAAAATAAGAAAAAATATGACAGATGAGTAGATATTTGGAACTAGCTAAAAGACAGGTACAGATGCTAAGATTCAGGAAATCCAAACAAGCAATCCAGAGAGCAGTAAATCCCATTTTCATCGAATTTAGACAGACGACAAAGTCCAAAAAAATTTTTTTAAAAAGGAGAAAATCATTCAGTAGCATATCGTGTTTATAAAGCTCTTAGGAATAGAAAAGATCGTCTATCCAGAGATCAGAATAAATTTGTTTGGGATTTCTGTGGTCAAGAAAAGTAAGAGAGGCATTATGAAAAGCTATAGAGGGCAAAGTCGCTTTTGTCTTTTCATGAGTCAGTATACGTTCCATGCTACCAAAAAGCTTACACCTTAAGGCTGCATCTATACTAAATAGTATTACTGAGCAAAAAGTTCACTTTCCATCGAAAAAGTTATTAAGCCCTTAAAAACAAGGGCCAAGGAGAATGAGAAATTTCTGCAGCTGGCTCTACCACCTTTAGTGTGTGTGACTCCAGCCAAAGTTGCCGCTCTCCAGAGTCTCCAGCTGTGAGGAATATGATATGGACTCTGAATCAGGGAAAACTGAGAGGAGCAACCCCAGTTTAAGTTCGAAGCCTATTATAAACAAAATTACTATTACCTTGGGGCCAGTCCGTTTGCAACAGTTATGATAATTCCCAATAAAGTTGGCTGGCTGTGAAGTTCATGTGTACCATGGCCCCTGTACTGGCTGTTCATGTTGGTCAATTGTTTTCACTTAACAGTGTATCTGCGGCCTAACAAATAACATACTTTCTCTCGCTGAAAAGTTGTGTGTTTTTATTAATAGTCACCTTGAGCTTAATTCAGTGACTTCAGCAAATACATTTTCTTTCTTTTTTTTTTTTCATTTAAACATTTAAAACACAGTATGAGTCCTGATTCCATTTTTTTGTGGGTGCTCACAAATGCACTTTTAAGTATAATTAGGATGCTAACAAAACATTCTTATCTCCTTTTATCTTTTCAATAGAATCCTGTCATAATTCCCTATGTATGAGAACAAAGTTTTGGAAAGCCCATTTGTTCTGGTCAAAAAAGAACTCCAAGCTGTCAATGTTTGTTGTTGCTTTTTTTTTTGGTTTTGTTTTGTTTCTTTTGTTTGTTTTGTTTTGTTTTTTGCATTAGAACTTTTTTTGCATCTAAGGCTCAGCAATTAGCTCAAAGAGGTCAGGGGAACCTCTGTTTTATGTCTGCCACTCAACAGAGAATTTCCATGGACAAGAGCTTATAGAGTCTGAGCATACTAAAAAGGCTGTCTGCCTTACCTGATAGTCACAACACATTCAGTTATCTGGCCTGACGACTATCTAGGCAAAGGGCTTAGATTTTTCTCTGGCTTAAGAGGAAAGAAAAAAAAAAAAGAACTTAATTAAGAACCAAGAAATGACAGCCACTTTGTTTTGAAATAATGGGTGAACTTTACCTCTTTAGCACGTTGAGGATGCTAATCGGTAGATAGCAAATTGCAAACACCAAAAGCACAACCATTAGCATCCGGGCTGTTTTCCGTCTGGCTCGGATCTGCTTTATTTCAGCGGCCACAGCACTAATCCTGGACTTGGTCTGCTGTCCCGACCCTCGAGGCTGTGAAGTAGGCTGCAGGGGCTTCCATTTTCTCTGAACTACAGATGATGTTCCAGGGATCTGAAAGGAGCAGAAACTCTTTATTGCCATCTGACTCAGGGATGTTCCACTTTGGAGAAGTAACCCAAAGATATAAGAAGGAGAGTATTCTGGATGCCTGTGGTCCGGGGAGGTTAAAGGCCTGTTTCCCCCAGAATGTTTGCTGAGTTAAGTATGTTCTTGAGTAATACAGTGGAGTGTCAAATAGGATTTGTGGTGGAAAAGAAAATTGAAACATCCCATTTTTAAAAATAGATTTTTAGGGGCGCCTGGGTGGCGCAGTCGGTTAAGCGTCCGACTTCAGCCAGGTCACGATCTCGCGGTCCGTGAGTTTGAGCCCCGCGTCGGGCTCTGGGCTGATGGCTCAGAGCCTGGAGCCTGTTTCCGATGCTGTGTCTCCCTCTCTCTCTGCCCCTCCCCCGTTCATGCTCTGTCTCTCTCTGTCCCAAAAATAAATAAACGTTGAAAAAAAAATTAAAAAAAAAATAAATAAAAAATAAATTTTTAATGTTTATTTTTGAGAGAGAGAAAGGGGAGGAGGTGGTGAACGGCAGAGAGAGGGAGACAGAATGGGAAGCAGGCTCTAGGCTCTGAGCTGTCAGCCTACAGTCCGACACAGGTCCCAAACCCACAGACTGTGAGATCACGATCTGAGCCCATGTCGGACACTTAACAGACTGAGCCACTCAGATGCCCCTGAAATATCCCATTTTTATTAAGGTCTAAAGAGAGCTCAAATGGAAAAGCTATCTCTTTATAAACAGAGAAGTTGTATATCCAGACAATGGAATATCTTCAGGGCTAAAAAGAAGTGAGATATTAAGCCATGAAAAATCATAGGGAACTTAAATGTGTATTACTAAGTAAAAGAATTCAATCTGAAAAGGCTACAACTATATGACATCTTAGAAATGGTGAAATCAGAGAGACAGCAAAAAGATCAATGGTTCCCAGGGGCTGGAGGTGGGGTGGGATGGGGGGGGGGTTACTAAGCAGAGAACAGAGGATTCTTGGAGCAGTAAAAATACTCTATATGATGCCATAATGATGGATACATGTCATTATACAATATACATTATACAATGTATTTGGATACACAGTCCAAACCCATAGAATGTACAATATCAAAGGTGAACTCTTAGGTAAATTCTGGACTTTGGGTTTAGTAGATCAGTGTAGGTTTATCAGTTGTAATATATACATATATATATATAT
This sequence comes from Lynx rufus, assembly GCF_022079265.1. NCBI lineage: Eukaryota > Metazoa > Chordata > Mammalia > Carnivora > Felidae > Lynx > Lynx rufus. Next base: position 93,624,243 of record NW_025814878.1, read on the forward strand.
GTATATATATATATATCACTTAAGTGAGGGATATGGATAATGGGGAGGCACTTTATGAGTGAAGGTAGGAGGCAGAGAAACCTCTGTATCTTCCACACAATTTTGCTGTGAACCTGAAACTGCTCTTAAAAACAAAACCAGCAAACAAGTCTTAAATAAAATGCGAGAGAAATAAAAAGTGGCAAAAAAAAAAAGAGATGTAAAAGGATGACGACCATATTCTCTTATTAGGAATTTCCAGTTCTGTTCAGATACCTCAGTGTAAAGACAGGGAAAACCTAATAGGTAATTGCAAAAGAAACCTGAATGGATTTTTTTTCATGCGTCACTACTGCCATCTGCTGTCAGATGGACAGATAGGACTTAACTACCTAGTGCTTGTTATTAGACTTTGTTTTTCAGGTTTGGCCAGTGCAAACCTTGAATGAAGGGACGAAAAAAATAAACTGTTCTCCATTGTTTACTACGTATTGTTATGAAATTGCTTGAAACCAATTTCATGCTCCAGTCTGGTTCTTTAAAATGCACACAAAAATAGTGAGAATCCCTTGTGGTCTTATATTAACATTTCAAATAGCTGGAATTTCTAACAATAATTATACAACTTGTACTTTTCCATTTCTTTTCAAAGTTATTTGATAATGGCAGGGAATCCTTCCAAGTATAATATTTTCTTAATTACAAACTCATGAAGATTGATAGGGTTTAGTGAGCAAAACAATAAAATTCAGCATGCATAATTTTTTTAAGAGGAAAATGGGCTAACACACCATAGCCGTGTTCTCATTCTCACGAAGACTCACTCTTTGGTCACCTTAGTTCTGTTAAGATTATTCAATTGTTGCTTTTATCTCTGTGCTGCAAGCCAAGACAGACCAATGTGTCTCTGTGCTCTATCAGAATGGACGTCGTATGGACTCTGTTTTTATACATCACAAGATCCAAGTGTGTTAGATAATCGTTGAAAGCAGAATTTTACTGTTTTCAACACAGTTGAAAATTTTTGATTTCTACACAGAGCTTCTGTTGACCAATAACTATTCCTCTCTCAAAAAGAAACACATGAAGTTAATGAAAAATTGCCCTTAAATAGAAATACATTTGATAAATTATTTCTCTTCTGGCTCTGTATGTTCTGTCATGTAGACTTGACCTTTTCACACAGTGGTGGTCCTAAAAATCTTATCTATATTATTGGTTGTGGGGGTAGGCACTGAGAATCCTTTCTCCTCTGTGAGTCTCTTTTTAAACAGTCTGTCTTTTAAATAATTGAGGAGAAAGTGCAATGGATATTGGAAAGTTCCAGAAAAACTCTAGCATGAGCAACCCTATAAATGTCTGCTAAATGATCTTGAACTGTTTTCTAAATGATCTCTTAGAGATCATTTAAACTTTAGCAATTCTATTATTGAGTGCTTCCCTGAAGGAAAGAAACAATATCCTGCAGCTGATAATTTCCTCAACTGTCAGAAACATATTTCCCATAAAGAGAAACTGCCACAGGGAAAATGGCTATGGTCTCTGCCATCAGAATTAAAAACAAACAAAACCAGTGATAATGCTCTCTTTTAGCTGATGGTCTGAATAAGGATAGAAGATGTTTAATCCTGAACTCATCTTGAGGACACCTACAAATGTCTCCACTGATAAGTCATATGTCTAGAGAAAGTCCACGTAACAATATTAGAAAATGCCTATAATAACTGAGCATCACAAACTATGTATAGTCTTGAGTAATCATTAATGCGTTCCTAAAAGCAGATAATTCCAAATCCCACTTATACATGATCGAGCAGACATTGAGACGGGTTAAATAAAATACCCATGTCTCGGAAGATGGCGGCGTAGGAGGACGCTGGGCTCACCGCGCGTCCTGCTGATCACTTAGATTCCACCTACACCTGCCTAAATAACCCAGAAAACCGCCAGAGGATTAGCAGAACAGAGTCACCGGACCCAAGTGCAGACAAGAGGCCCACGGAAGAGGGTAGGAAGGGCGGCGAGGCGGTGCGCGCTCCACGGACTGGCGAGAGGGAGCCGGGGCGGAGGGGCGGCTCGCCGGCCAAGCAGAGCCCCCGAGTCCGGCTTGCAAAAGCGGAGGGGCCTGACGGACTGTGTTCCGACAGCAAGCGCGACTTAGCATCTGGGAGGTCATAAGTTAACAGCTCTGCTCGGAAAGCGGGAAGGCTGGAGGACAAAGGGAGGGTGAGCTGCGGAGCCCCCGGACGACAGAGCTCAGTTTGGTGGGGAACAAAGGCGCTAGCCAGCGCCATCTCCCCCGCCCATCCCCCAGCCAAAATCCCAAAGGGAACCGGCTCCGGCCAGGGAAATTGCTCGCTCCGCGCGAACACCCAACTCTGTGCTTCTGCGGAGCCAAACCTCCGGCAGCGATCTGACTCCCTCCGGCTGCCACAGGGCCCCTCCTGAAGTGGATCACCTAAGGAGAAGCGAGCTAAGCCTGCCCCCCCTGCCGCCGTGCACCTTGCCTTCCCACCCCAGCTAATACGCCAGATCCCCAGCATCACAAGCCTGGCAGTGTGCAAGTAGCCCAGACGGGCCACGCCACCCCACAGTGAATCCCGCCCCTAGGAGAGGGGAAGAGAAGGCACACACCAGTCTGACTGTGGCCCCAGCGGTGGGCTGGGGGCAGACATCAGGTCGGACTGCGGCCCCGCCCACCAACTCCAGTTATACACCACAGCACAGGGGAAGTGCCCTGCAGGCCCTCACCACACCAGGGACTATCCAAAATGACCAAGCGGAAGAATTCCCCTCAGAAGAATCTCCAGGAAATAACAACAGCTAATGAGCTGATCAAAAAGGATTTAAATAATATAACAGAAAGTGAATTTAGAATAATAGTCATAAAATTAATCGCTGGGCTGGAAAACAGCATACAGGACAGCAGAGAATCTCTTGCTACAGACATCAGGGGACTAAGGAACAGTCACGAGGAGCTGAAAAACGCTTTAAAGGAAATGCAAAACAAAATGCAAACCACCACGGCTCGGATGGAAGAGGCAGAGGAGAGAATAGGTGAACTAGAAGATAAAGTTATGGAAAAAGAGGAAGCTGAGAAAAAGAGAGATAAAAAAATCCAGGAGTATGAGGGGAAAATTAGAGAACTAAGTGATACACTAAAAAGAAATAATATACGCATCATTGGTATCCCAGAGGAGGAAGAGAGAGGGAAAGGTGCTGAAGGGGTACTTGAAGAAATCATAGCTGAGAACTTCCCTGAACTGGGGAAGGAAAAAGGCATTGAAATCCAAGAGGCACAGAGAACTCCCTTCAGACGTAACTTGAATCGATCTTCTGCACGACATATCATAGTGAAACTGGCAAAATACAAGGATAAAGAGAAAATTCTGAAAGCAGCAAGGGGTAAACGTGCCCTCACATATAAAGGGAGACCTATAAGACTCGTGACTGATCTCTCTTTTGAAACTTGGCAGGCCAGAAAGAATTGGCACGAGATTTTCAGGGTGCTAGACAGCAAAAATATGCAGCCGAGAATCCTTTATCCAGCAAGTCTGTCATTTAGAATAGAAGGAGAGATAAAGGTCTTCCCAAACAAACAAAAACTGAAGGAATTTGTCACCACTAAACCAGCCCTACAAGAGATCCTAAGGGGGACCCTGTGAGACAAAGTACCAGAGACATCACTACAAGCATAAAACATACAGACATCACAATGACTCTAAACCCGTATCTTTCTATAATAACACTGAATGTAAATGGATTAAATGCGCCAACCAAAAGACATAGGGTATCCGAATGGATAAAAAAACAAGACCCATCTATTTGCTGTCTACAAGAGACTCATTTTAGACCTGAGGACACCTTTCGATTGAGAGTGAGGGGATGGAGAACTATTTATCATGCTACTGGAAGCCAGAAGAAAGCTGGAGTAGCCATACTTATATCAGACAAACTAGACTTTAAATTAAAGGCTGTAACAAGAGATGAAGAAGGACATTATATAATAGTTACAGGGTCTATCCATCAGGAAGAGCTAACAATTATAAATGTCTATGCGCCGAATACCGGAGCCCCCAAATATATAAAACAATTACTCATAAACAGAAGCAACCTTATTGATAAGAATGTGGTAATTGCTGGGGACTTTAACACCCCACTTACAGAAATGGATAGATCATCTAGACACACGGTCAATAAAGAAACAAGGGCCCTGAATGAGACACTGGATCAGATGGACTTGACAGATATATTTAGAACTCTGCATCCCAAAGCAACAGAATATACTTTCTTCTCGAGTGCACATGGAACATTCTCCAAGATAGATCATATACTGGGTCACAAAACAGCCCTTCATAAGTTTACAAGAATTGAAATTATACCATGCATACTTTCAGACCACAATGCTATGAAGCTTGAAATCAACCACAGGAAAAAGTCTGGAAAACCTCCAAAAGCGTGGAGGTTAAAGAACACCCTACTAACGAATGAGTGGGTCAACCAGGCAATTAGAGAAGAAATCAAAAAATATATGGAAACAAACGAAAATGAAAATACAACAATCCAAACGCTTTGGGACGCAGCGAAGGCAGTCCTGAGAGGAAAATACATTGCAATCCAGGCCTATCTCAAGAAACAAGAAAAATCCCAAATACAAAATCTAACAGCACACCTAAAGGAAATAGAAGCAGAACAGCAAAGGCAGCCTAAACCCAGCAGAAGAAGAGAAATAATAAAGATCAGAGCAGAAATAAACAATATAGAATCTAAAAAAACTGTAGAGCAGATCAACGAAACCAAGAGTTGGTTTTTTGAAAAAATAAACAAAATTGACAAACCTCTAGCCAGCTTCTCAAAAAGAAAAGGGAGATGACCCAAATAGATAAAATAATGAATGAAAATGGAATGATTACAACCAATCCCTCAGAGATACAAACAATTATCAGGGAATACTATGAAAAATTCTATGCCAACAAATTGGACAACCTGGAAGAAATGGACAAATTCCTGAACACCCACACTCTTCCAAAACTCAATCAGGAGGAAATAGAAAGCTTGAACAGACCCATAACCAGCGAAGAAATTGAATCGGTTATCAAAAATCTCCCAACAAATAAGAGTCCAGGACCAGATGGCTTCCCAGGGGAGTTCTACCAGACGTTTAAAGCAGAGATAATACCTATCCTTCTCAAGCTATTCCAAGAAATAGAAAGGGAAGGAAAACTTCCAGACTCATTCTATGAAGCCAGTATTACTTTGATTCCTAAACCAGACAGAGACCCAGTAAAAAAAGAGAACTACAGGCCAATATCCCTGATGAATATGGATGCCAAAATTCTCAATAAGATACTAGCAAATCGAATTCAACAGCATATAAAAAGAATTATTCACCATGATCAAGTGGGATTCATTCCTGGGATGCAGGGCTGGTTCAACATTCGCAAATCAATCAATGTGATACATCACATTAACAAAAAAAAAAGAGAAGAACCATATGATCCTGTCAATCAATGCAGAAAAGGCCTTTGACAAAATCCAGCACCCTTTCTTAATAAAAACCCTTGAGAAAGTCGGGATAGAAGGAACATACTTAAAGATCATAAAAGCCATTTATGAAAAGCCCACAGCTAACATCATCCTCAACGGGGAAAAACTGAGAGCTTTTTCCCTGAGATCAGGAACACGACAGGGATGCCCACTCTCACCGTTGTTGTTTAACATAGTGCTGGAAGTTCTAGCATCAGCAATCAGACAACAAAAGGAAATCAAAGGCATCCAAATTGGCAAAGATGAAGTCAAGCTTTCGCTTTTTGCAGATGACATGATATTATACATGGAAAATCCGATAGACTCCACCAAAAGTCTGCTAGAACTGATACATGAATTCAGCAAAGTTGCAGGATACAAAATCAATGTACAGAAATCAGTTGCATTCTTATACACTAACAATGAAGCAACAGAAAGACAAATAAAGAAACTGATCCCATTCACAATTGCACCAAGAAGCATAAAATACCTAGGAATAAATCTAACCAAAGATGTAAAGGATCTGTATGCTGAAAACTATAGAAAGCTTATGAAGGTAATTGAAGAAGATTTAAAGAAATGGAAAGACATTCCCTGCTCATGGATTGGAAAAATAAATATTGTCAAAATGTCAATACTACCCAAAGCTATCTACACATTCAATGCAATCCCAATCAAAATTGTACCAGCATTCTTCTCGAAACTAGAACAAGCAATCCTAAAATTCATATGGAACCACAAAAGGCCCCGAATAGCCAAAGGAATTTTGAAGAAGAAGACCAAAGCAGGAGGCATCACAATCCCAGACTTCAGCCTCTACTACAAAGCTGTCATCATCAAGACAGCATGGTATTGGCACAAAAACAGACACACAGACCAATGGAATAGAATAGAAACCCCAGAACTAGACCCACAAACATATGGCCAACTCATCTTTGACAAAGCAGGAAAGAACATCCAATGGAAAAAAGACAGCCTCTTTAACAAATGGTGCTGGGAGAACTGGACAGCAACATGCAGAAGGTTGAAACTAGACCACTTTCTCACACCATTTACAAAAATAAACTCAAAATGGATAAAGGACCTAAATGTGAGACAGGAAACCATCAGAACCTTAGAGGAGAAAGCAGGAAAAGACCTCTCTGACCTCAGCCGTAGCAATCTCTTACTCGACACATCCCCAAAGGCAAGGGAATTAAAAGCAAAAGTGAATTACTGGGACCTTATGAAGCTAAAAAGCTTCTGCACAACAAAGGAAACAACCAACAAAACTAAAAGGCAACCAACGGAATGGGAAAAGATATTTGCAAATGACATATCGGACAAAGGTCTAGTATCCAAAATCTATAAAGAGCTCACCAAACTCCACACCCGAAAAACAAATAACCCAGTGAAGAAATGGGCAGAAAACATGAATAGACACTTCTCTAAAGAAGACATCCAGATGGCCAACAGGCACATGAAAAGATGTTCAGCGTCGCTCCTTATCAGGGAAATACAAATCAAAACCACACTCAGGTATCACCTCACGCCAGTCAGAGTGGCCAAAATGAACAAATCAGGAGACTATAGATGCTGGAGAGGATGTGGAGAAACGGGAACCCTCTTGCACTGTTGGTGGGAATGCAAATTGGTGCAGCCGCTCTGGAAAGCAGTGTGGAGGTTCCTCAGAAAATTAAAAATAGACCTACCCTATGACCCAGCAATAGCACTGCTAGGAATCTACCCAAGGGATACAGGAGTACTGATGCATAGGGGCACTTGTACCCCAATGTTCATAGCAGCACTCTCAACAATAGCCAAATTATGGAAAGAGCCTAAATGTCCATCAACTGATGAATGGATAAAGAAATTGTGGTTTATATACACAATGGAATACTACGTGGCAATGAGAAAAAAGGAAATATGGCCTTTTGTAGCAACGTGGATGGAACTGGAGAGTGTGATGCTAAGTGAAATAAGCCATACAGAGAAAGACAGATACCATATGGTTTCACTCTTATGTGGATCCTGAGAAACTTAACAGGAACCCATGGGGGAGGGGAAGGAAAAAAAAAAAAAAAAAGGACGTTAGAGTGGGAGAGAGCCAAAGCATAAGAGACTGTTAAAAACTGAGAACAAACTGAGGGTTGATGGGGGGTGGGAGGGAGGGGCGGGTGGGTGATGGGTATTGAGGAGGGCACCTTTTGGGATGAGCACTGGGTGTTGTATGGAAACCAAGTTGTCAATAAACTTCATATAAAAAAAAAATACCCATGTCTCCATCTAACAAGTCAGAATTAGCATTCAGTCCTGTCTCACTACAGAGTCTACCTTTTTTTCCCATCGTTTCCATTTATAAGCTTCAACACAATGTATTATGGAAGTCAGTAAATTTTTATGCCTAGTTACGTGGAATAAATAATCATACAAAAGGGCAATTGAGAAATCCAGCCTGGTAGGCTGTCTGTGGAGGAAGGTCTTCCCCTGCTATCTTAGGAAAGGCTCAACCATCTGACTGTGGAAAGTTCCTGGACACACACACACACACACACACACACACACACACTTATTCCATTATTTTCAATAAACTTTAAAATCATCTTTGATATGAAAATATATCCTGGAAGAGATATTACCACAATTATGAATTGGAAATATCACATAAATGATGGACCTTGAACCCTGCCCTTTCTTAAAGTATTTGTGACCAGGATTAAGTCACAAGAAAAGGCAAATGTGTGGCATACATTAAAAGAATAGAGAATATTATGAACAACCAATACATTTGCAATCTTAAATGAGATGGATAAATACCTTTAAAAAAATAAAGATTACTGAAACTGACACTATAATTCCAAACCTTGCTACAAAAAAAAAAAAACCTTCCAGACCCAGATAGGATCATTGTTCCTGATCGATCAATTCGATTGAACAGTAAAAATAAACACTACCATCTGATTCAGACTCTTTCTGAATTCAAAGAAACAATTATACTTTCTGACTAATTTTATAAGACCACAGTTATCCTAAAAGTAAAAAAAACATGACAACAAAAGAAAACAGTTGACAAAATATCTCTCATGAGTAGAGATGAAAAATTCCTGAAAATATATTATCAAATTGCATTCAGCAATATACAAAAAGGATAATAAAATTCACTCAATAAATCAGACTGATTCCAGCAATGCAGTGTTGATTAAACATTCAAAGGTTAATCAATGTAATTTTAATATTAACAGAATAAGAGAAATAATATGAGATTTCAAAAAATAAAGGAAAAGCATTTGAAAAATCCAACACATTTTCATGATACAAGTCTCAGTAAACTTGTAAACTAGTAATATAAAGAAACCTAATCAACCTGATAAAGGGCATCTTACCTAATGGAAAAAGATGAATGCTTTTTTTTTTAAATATTTATTTTTGATGGGGCTCATGGGTGGCTCAGTTGAGCATCAGACTTCAGCTCAGTCATAATTTCATGGCTTATGGGTTCAAGCCCCCCCAAGTGGGACTCTGCTGATGGCTCGGAGCCTGGAGCCTGCTTCTGATTCTGTGCCTCCCTCTCTCTCTGCCCCTCCCTCACTCATACTCTGTCTCTCTCCTTCTCAAAAATAAATTTTAAAAAAACATTAAAATTTTTGTAAGTATTTTTTGAGGGAGAAAGAGTAAAGTGGGGAGGGGTAGAAAGAGAGGGAACAGAGGATCTGAAGCAGCCTCTGTGCTGACAGCAGTAATAAGTCTTTTCTCACTACTTCTACTCAACATTATACTGGAGGTCTCAACCAGTACAAGAAGACAAGAAAAATAGATAAAAGGTATATAGATTGATTTTATTGAGGACATTATTGCTTACGAAGTAAATCCTAGGGAATCTCCAAAACTCCACTAGAATTGTTACATGAAATTAGCAATATGCAGGATCCAAAATCAAAAAACAATCAGTTGTATTTCTGTGATATGATTTACTATAGAAATCTATAAATTATATATATATACACACACACACATTGTATCATTCAGATGACCAAAATATACTAGATCTTCATCTACCATTCCTGTAAGTACTTCAGTGCCATAAAGGTGAGATGGGTATCTTGTTTTAAACAAGGGAACCTAAAGTCAAAAGCTAGTTGCCAGGAGGACCAACCATTAAAGGGTTGTAACTTTCAGTCCCACTCCCTGACCTCTGGGTAAGAAAGAGGGCTGGAGTTTGAATCAGCCAGAGCCAATGACTTACTCAATCATGACTACATAATGAAACCTCTATAAAAACCCAAAAGGACAATGGGTTTCAGAGAGCTTCCTGGCTGGTGAATGTAAGGAGATGCGGGGTGAGAGGTTTACCAGGAGGGAGCCTGGAAGCTCCTTACCCTGTGTATCTCTTCATCTGCCTGTTGATTTGTATCCTTTAGCATATACTTTAATAAACTAGTAAACACAAGTGTTTCAAAAATGAGCCACTTTAGCAAATTAAAACAATCTGAGGAGGAGGTCATTGGAATCCCCAATCTGTAGTTGGTCTGTCAGTCAGAAGCACAGGTCACAGCCTGGGGCTTGTGACTGGCATCTAAAGTGGGAAGTGGGGCAGGGGTGCCTGGGTGGCTCAGTCAGTTAAGCATCCGCCTCTTGGTTTTGGCTCAGGTCATGATCTCATGGTTCGTGGGTTCAAGCCCCTCATTGGGCTCCATGCTGACAGCACGGAGCCTGCTTGGGATTCTCTCTCTCCCTCTCTCTGCTGCTGCTCACTCTTTCTGTCTCTCAAAATAAATAAATAAATTTAAAAAAAATTGAAGTGATAAGTGGGAGAGCAGTCTTTTAGGACTGAACCCTAAAACACGTGGAATCTGTCTTCAAGTAGATAGTGTCAGAATTGCTGACATTGGTGTTGTGTGTACCAGAACACCACACCCTAAACATTAGAATTAGGTCTGGGAAACCTAAAAGAACTTCTATAAACCAGTAGTAAACAACTGGAAAATTCGATTACAAAATAACATGAGTTTCAATGGAAAGAACAAGTAATCTTATTCTTTAACAATACATGGACAAAATATGTATACATAAGATTATATAAGTTGTTAAGAGCTATCAAAAAAGACAAATAAATGGGGAGATACACCATGTCAATGAATTGGAACTTAAAGTTATTAATATGTCAATTTTCCTCCAAGTGATCCATAGATTAAATGCTATCAATCCCATTCAAAAAAGCAGCAATTTTCTTGAGAAAGGTGAAACACAGATTTGCAAAATGTTTATGAAATGCTGTGCAGTTATGAAGGAACCCAGTACAGAGTCACTTAACGGCCAGGAAAGGGGGTATAACTACTCAAAGCAGAGAAGGAGAAAGGCAGAGAGGAGGGCCATGAAATGGTGGTACATAAACAGGCCACGAACAATGCCGCTCAATGCTGGCAAATGCTCAAGCAAGAAATCCTTAGGGAAACATTTTTTGGAAATCATTGGTGACTTCATTGAGAGATGTTTCAGTGGAGTGATAGGATTTGAATAAGAATAAAGTGGGCTGAGAGATCAGTGGGAGTGGAAGGTGGTAAGAAAAAGGAGTCAACAAATAAAAATATCATGCATTTTAGCTAGCAGGAGGAGCAAAGGGTTAAGTTAACATCTGGAAGAGTCTGAGAGTTAGGATGAGAGAAAAATGCCCACTCCAGGAGGACACTCTTCTTTACCTTTCCTCTATCCTTTAGCTCATTACCCATTTTATCATAATAGAGTACAACTGATGCTTGGTAGATGCTATCTCATATAAAGCAATAATCTCTATCTTCCTCTGTGTGTCTGGCAAAAACAATGGAACTTTTTCTTATTTTTTACATTACCATTTGAAAATGATTTGGCTCTAAGACCCACAGACATTTTTTTTCCATATAACTCCATGACTTTTTTTTAATCCTGCTACAGCTCTTTTATTTATTTTTAAATGTTTATTTATTTTTGAGAGAGAGAGAGAGAGAGAGAGAGAGAGAGAACAAACAGAGGAGTGGCAGAGAAGGGAGGCACAGAATCTGAAGTAGGCTCCAGGCTCCACATAGCCCAATGCAGGGCCCGAACCCACAAACCATGAGATCATGACATGAGCTGAAGTTGAAAGCTTAACTGACTGAGCTACCCAGGCTGCCCAAAGCACAGCCTTTCTAGAGATTAGATGTATATGCTAATTCCTCATAAGAATCTGTCCCTCTCTTGACTTCATTCTCAATCTTGCAATAAATAGCTCTACTTGCAGATTCTACAGATGACCCTGCTACAGACAACAGCAGCTATAATTGTTGTCCCTGATTCTCTCACCCAACCCTCGAACTCAAGGCTCTTGTCCTTTGTCCATCCCCAGATGTGTTGTCTCTCAACATGACTCCATCACCCAATTAGCTCTTTGTAGAAACTGGCTTCCCCTTCCCTTCCTGGAATCCAACAAATGGTTTTCACTGAATAGGTCCTTTCATGCTTCCATACTTCTATGGACCTTAAAATCTTAGTCACAAACAACCTTTGGATAATATTCCCATTACATATTCTCGTTGCATCAACATGTTGAGTTGTGTGTTTAACCTTTTTTACTTCTCCAGAGTTTGAGCAGAAGAATTTGTAAAAGAATTCCCTTCCATATTTAGTTACTTTAAAAAAAATCACTTTTTGTTATTTTTATTTTTTAGTGTTTATTTATTTTTGAGAGAGAGAGAGAGAAACAGAGTGTGAGCGGGGGGGGGGGGGGCAGAGAGATGGGGGAGACACAGAATCTGAAGCATGCTCCAGGCTCTGAGCTGTCAGCACAGAGCCTGCCTGACACGGGGCTCGAATTCACAAACTCTTGTTTTTTTTTTGTTTTTTGTTTTTTTTTGTTTTTTAACATATTTATTGAGACATAATTTATATGTCATAAATTCCCTTTTAAGGGGTACAGTTAAGTAGGTTTTAGTGTATTCGCAAAGTTGTGCAATTATCACCCCATCACTGTCTACTTCCAGTATTTTCATCACCGTGAAATAAAACTCCAAACCCTTTAGCAGTCACTTCCTATCTCCCCATCCTACTACCCGCTGCAAACACAAACCATTCTGGCTTTATAAAATTTCCTATTCTTTACATTTCATGTAAACAGAATCATACAATATGTAGTTTTTTGTGTCAGGCTATTTTCACTTAATAATAATTTCAAGATTCACCCATATTGTAGTATTTCAATATTTCATTATTTTTATAGCTAAATAATATTCTATTGTACACCTATACCACAATTAGTTTATTAATTCATCCATTGATGGACATTGATTTGTTTCCACTTTTGGACTGCTATTGATGCTGTTGCTATGCACAACAATGTATAAGTTTTTATGTGGACATGTTTTCAATTCTCTTGGGTATATAGTTAGGGATTAAATTGCTACCACATGGTAATCCTTTAAGATTTTGAGGAATGGCCAAACCATTTTCCAAAGTAGCTGCATCAGTTTCCATTTTTACCAGCAGTATAATGAGAGTACTAATTTCTCTGCATTCTCACCAATAATTGTTATCTTAAAAAAATTATTTTAGGGGCGCCTGGGTGGCACAGTCGGTTAAGCGTCCGACTTCAGCCAGGTCACCATCTCGCGGTCCGGGAGTTCGAGCCCCGCGTCAGGCTCTGGGCTGATGGCTCAGAGCCTGGAGCCTGTTTCCGATTCTGTGTCTCCCTCTCTCTCTGCCCCTCCCCCGTTCATGCTCTGTCTCTCTCTGTCCCCAAAAAAATAAATAAACGTTGAAAAAACATTTAAAAAAAATTATTTTAGCCACCATATTGAGTGTGAAGAGATATCTTACTGTGGCTTTGATTTGCATTTTCCTAATAACTAACATTGTTGAGCATCTTTTGATGTGCTTATTGGCCATTTCTTTATTTTCTTTGAAGAAAATGTTATTAAAATCATTGCCCACTTTTAATGTGTTATTTATTTTTATTGTTGAATCATAAGAGTTCTTTATATATTTTTGATATGTCTTTTATCATATATTTGATTTGCAAACATTTTCTCCGATTCTGTGGGTCACCTCTTCACTTTCCTCATGGTATACTCTGAAGTGCGAATGTTTTTATTCCAATAGCATCCAGTTTATCTATTTTTAAAATTTTTTTGCTTGTGGTTAGGCGTAATTTAAATCATTAGTCTAAAACAAGGTCATAATGATGCCTGACCTCAGTCTTATAATGAATGTGTTGTCCTATAAGATTTTGAGATGGCCCCTGACTTACAATGGTTTGGCCTATGATTTTTTTTAACTTTATAATGGTACAAAAGTAATACACATTCAGTAGAAATTGTTCTTTGAAATTTGATATTTCTCTGGGCTATTAATATGTGGTAAAATATTCTCTCATGATTCCAGGAAGTGGCAGCAAGCACCCAGTCAGCCATACAGTCATGAAGGTAAACAACTGATACATTTAAACCTATTCTGTGTTTTACTTTCAGTACAGTATTTAATAAATGCATGAAATATTCAACACTTTATTTTTTTCAATTTATTTATTTATTTTGAGAGAGGGCATGTCTGCATGAGCCAGCCGGCTAAGGGCAGAGAGAGAGAGAGAGAGAGAGAGAGAGAGAGAATCCCAAGCAGGTTCTACTCTGTTAGCTCAGAGCCCATAAGTCTCCATCCCACCAACCGTGAGATGATGACCTGAGCTGAAATCAAGAGTCGGGTGCTTAACCAACTGAACCACTCCGGCGCCTGCCAACACTTTACTATAGAATAGGTTTTATGTTAGATTATTTTGCCCAAATGTAGGTTAATATATGTGTTCTTCACACATTTAAATTAAGATAGGCTAAGTGATGACATTTTCACAGGTCAGGTGTATTAAATGAATTTTTGACCTAGGTTATTTTCAACTTATGATGGCTTTATTGGGATGTAACCCCACTCTACATTGAGGAAGATCTGTATTAACTCTCATATTTAAGTCTACAATCTACTCTGAGTTAAATTTTATATATGGTGAAAGGTGATGTTAATTCCATTATTTTGAGTATATAAAGTCATCCCAGCAGGGTTTGCTGACAAGACTATGATTTTCCCCATTGAATTGTGAGACACTTTTGTTAATAACTAATTAACCATAAACATAAGGGTTTTTTCAATCAAAATTGCACCAGCATTCTTCTCAAAGCTAGAACAAGCGATCCTAAAATTCATATGGAACCACAAAAGGCCCCGAATAGTCAAAGTAATTTTGAAGAAGAAGACCAAAGAGGGAGGCATCACAATCCCAGACTTTAGCCTCTACTACAAAGCTGTAATCATCAAGACAGCATGGTATTGGCACAAAAACAGACACATAGACCAATGGAATAGAACACAACTACAGAATTGGACCCACAAAAGTATGGCCAACTAATCTTTGACAAAGCAGGAAAGAATATCCAATGGAAAGAAGGCAGTCTCTGTAACAAATGGTGCTGGGAGAACTGGACAGCAACATGCAGAAGAATGAAACTAGACCACTTTCTTACATCATTCACAAAAATAAACTCAAAATGGATAAAGGACCTGAATGTGAGACAGGAAACCATCAAAACCCTAGAGGAGAAAGCAGGAAAAAACCTCTCTGACGTCAGCTGCAGCAATTTCTTACTTGGCACATCTCCAAAGGCACGGGAATTAAAAGCAAAAATGAACTATTGGGACTTCATCAAGATAAAAAGCTTCTGCACTGAAAAGGAAACAACCAACAAAACTAAAAGGCAACCGACAGAATTGGAAAAGATATTTGCAAATGACATATCGGACCAAAGGCTAGTGTCCAAAACCTATAAAGAATTCACCAAACTGCACACCCAAAAAACAGATAATCCAGTGAAGAAATGGGCAAAAGACATGAATAGACACTTCTCTAAAGAAGACATCCAGATGGCCAACAGGCACATGAAAAGATGCTCAATGTCACTCCTCATCAGGGAAATACAAATCAAAACCACACTGAGATCTCACCTCATGCCAGTCAGACTGGCTAAAATGAACAAATCAGGAGACTATAGATGCTGGCGAGGATGTGGAGAAACGGGAACCCTCTTGCATTGTTGGTGGGAATGCAAACTGGTGCAGTCGCTCTGGAAAACAGTATGGAGGTTCCTCAAAAAATTAAAAATAGACCTACCCTATGACCCAGCAATAGCACTGCTAGGAATTTACCCAAGGGATACAGGAGTACTGATGCATAGGGGCACTTGTACCCCAATGTTGATAGCAGCACTTTCAACAATAGCCAAATTATGGAAAGAGCCTAAATGATCATCAACTGATGAATAGGTAAAGAAGTTTTGGTTTATATATACAATGGAATACTACTTGGCAATGAGAAAGAATGAAACATGGCCTTTTGTAGCAACGTGGATGGAACTGGAGAGTGTTATACTAAGTGAAATAAGTCATACAGAGAAAGACAGATACCATATGTTTTCACTCTTATGTGGAAACTGAGAAACTTAACAGAACACCATGGGGGAGGGGAAGGGAAAAAAAAAAGTTAGAGAGGGAGAGAGCCAAACCATAAGAGACTCTTAAAAACTGAGAATAAACTGAGGGTTGATGGAGGGTGGGAGGGAGGGGAGGGTGGGTGATGGGCATTGAGGAGGGCCCCTGTTGGGATGAGCACTGCGTGTTGTATGAAAACCAATTTGACAATAAATTTCGTATTAAAACAAAACAAAACAAAATACATAAGGTTTTTTGCAGACTTTGAATTCTATTTCACTGACCTATATGACTATCTGTATGCAAATACTACACTATCTTGATTACTTAAGTTTTATAAGATTGGACATTGAAAAGTGACTTTTCCAACTTTGTCTTTTTGAAGATTATTTTGGCAATTCCTGGTATCTTTCATTTCCACATTGATTTTAGTACAGTTTGCCAATTTGTGCAAAAACAAAAAAACTAACAAAAATCCACAAGGCAGCTGGGTGTATGATAGGGATTGTGATGAATCCGTGGATTGGTTTGAGAATTTTTCTATCTTACCAATATTAAGTATTCCATTCCATGAATATGGAATGTCATTTCATTTATGTAGTTTATGTAGTCCTTCTTTAATTTTTAAATGATCCTGCATGTTTTTATATGTTATTCGTTTATTCTATTAAATTTATAACTGTTTTACTTTTTTGGTGCTATTTTATGTGGAATTATTTTGTTAATTCCAGTTTTAGGTTGTTCTTTACTAGTTTATAGACGTGAAACTAATTTTTATTTACTGATCTATTATTTTCAAAACTTACTGAACTTGTTTATTAATTTTTTGCATGTGGATTCTTTAGGATTTTCTATGTACAAGTTCATGTACTCTATGAAGAAAGAGAGCTTACTTCTTACTTTTCAATCTTGATGACTTTTATTATTATTATTATTATTATTATTATTATTATTATTTCTTGACTAACTGACCTGGGTAGAATATAGTTCTATTCAATATTGAATAGATTAAATAGAACTGCTAAGATCAGATATCCTTGTCATGTTCCTGATCTTAGCAGGGGAATATTCAGTCTTTCACTGTAAGATATAATGTTAGCTGTAGGATTTTATAGATACCTTTTATCAAATTGAAGTCTATTTTTTTTCCTAGTTGATTGAGTGCTTTTATCTTGAAAGGGTATTTTTTGGTCAAATGCTTTGTTGCATTTACTGAAATGATCATGTGGATTTTGTCTTCTGTTAATGTAGTATTACACTGATTGATTTTCAAATCCTGCTTCATCATCCTGTATTACCTTTTTTACATATCGGGTATGGTTTGCTAGTATTTTGTTGAGTATACTACTCTGTATTCTTACGTATATTAGTCTGTAGTTTTCTTGTGATATATTTGTCTACTTTTAATAGCAGTGTAATTCTGTCCTTATGGAATGATGTGGGGTGTGTTCTCTCCTCTACTTTTTGGAAGAGTTTGTGGAAGTTTGGTATTAATTGTCCTTTAAATATTTGGTAGAATTCAACAGGGAAGCCAGTGAGCTTTTTCTGTGGGAAATTTCTTATTACTAATTTAATCTCTTGATTTATAATAGGTCTATTCAGATTTTCTAATTCTCCTTTAGATGATTTTAGTAGTTTGTGTATTTTTATGAATTTGTCCACTTTATGCTATCTATCTTTTTACTATCTTTTCTGGCATGCAATTATTCATAGCATTCCCTTACCTTTTCTATTTCTGTAACATTTGTGGTGATGTTCCTCTTTTACTTGTGATTTTAGTGATCTTTTCTTGTTTTTTCTTGTCAGTATCTTTCAAAGAACCGATTTTCAGTTTAATTGACTTTTATCTATTATTTTCCATATTCTATTTCCTTACACTCTACGCTTTATTATTTCCTTCCTACTATTTGCTTTGGTCTTTAATGTTTTCTTCTATTTCTAACTTCTAAAAGTGGAATGTTGGTTTATTGATATGAGATCTTTCTTCTTTTGAACATAGGTGATATAACTATCAATTTCTCTCTAAACAGTTCTTTTGCTGAATTTCATAAGTTTTGATGTATTGTTTTCATTTTTATTTATTTCAAAGTGTTTTAAGCTCTTTTGTAATTTCTTCTTTTACCATTTGATTATTTATTTATTTATTTATTTTTAATGGTCAGAACACTTATTTTTTTAACATTTATTCATTTTTGAGAGACAGAGAGAGACAGAGCATAAGCAGGGAGGGGTAGAGAGAGAGGGAGACACAGAATCCAAAGCAGGCTTCAGGCTCTGAGCTGTCAGCACAGAGACTGACACAGGGCTCGAACTCATGAACCATGAGATCATGACCTGAGGCGAAATCAGAAGCCTGACTCAGCCACCCAGGCGCCCCTACCTTTTGGTTATTTAAAAGTGAAAGGTTTAAATTCCATATACTTGTGAATGAATTTCCCATTTTCTGTCTTTGGTTAATGTCCAATATAATTCAATTATAGTAGAAGAATGCACTTTTTATGACTTCCATTATTTTAAGTGTTCTGAGACTTGCTTTATGGCTTATCATTGGATCTAGTCTGGAGAAGAGTCCATGTGCACTTTTGATGAATGCACATTCTGCTGTTTTTGAAGGACTGTTCTGTAGACACTTGTTAGGTCTAGTTGGTTGATAGTTTTGTACCAGTCTTCTATTTCCTTGTTAATATTCTGCCTAGATTTTCTATCCATTACTGAAAGAGGAGTACTAAAGTTTTCAACTATTACTGTTGCATTGTGGATTTCTCTTTTCAATTCTGTTTTTGCCTCATGTATTGTGGATTTCATTTGCTAAGTTTATATTTCTTTTAGAAAAATTTTTAAATTTTATTTATTTATTTTTGAGAGAGAGAGAGAGAGAGAAAATGTGTGTGAGTGGGGGAGAGACAGAGGCAGGGGAGACAGAATTCCAAGCAGAGCCTGAGGCAAGGCTTGAATTCATGAACCATGAGGTGATGACCTGAGCCAAAATCAAGAGTCAAATGCAGAACCAACTGAGCCACCCAGGCACCCCAAGTTTATAATTTTCATAACTTCCTGATAGATCGACTTATTATTTTGAAATATCCTTATTTATCTACAGTTAATTTTTTTTAACTTTAGAGACAGAGAGCAAGAGCAGGAGAGAGGGACAGAGCAGGGGGACACACACACACAAAGAGAGAGGGAGAGGGACAGGGAGAGGGAGAGGGAGAGGGAGAGGGAGAGGGAGAGGGAGAGGGAGAGGGAGAGGGGGGGAGAGAGAGAGAGAGAGAGAGAGAGAGAATCTTAGCATGGAGAGAATCTCCAGAGTGTGGAGCTCAATGTGGGGCTCACTCTCATGACCCTGGGATCACAACCTGAGCCAAGATCAAGAGCCAGACACTCAGCTGACTGAGCCACCCAGCCCCCCCAGTCACAATTTTTTTTGGAAGATTTTTATTTTTAAGTTATCTCTACACCCAGTTTGAGGCACAAACTCACAAACTCGAGGTCAAGAATCACATGCTTTACTGACAGCCAGCCAGGTATCCCTATAGTCACAGTTTTTGTTAAAGTTTCCTTTAATATTACTACAGCTACTTCAGCTTTATTTTGGTTACTGTTTCCATAGTATGTTTTTTCCTACTATTTTATATTTAACTATTTGTGTCTTTGAATATGAGATGTGTCTTTTGTAGATAGCATGGAGTTGTATCGTTTTATGTTTGTTTTTTTATTCTGTCAATCTCTGGCATGTTTTATTCATTTACATTAACTTAGTTATTGAAAAGGAATAATTTGTATCCATCAGTTTGCTGTTTGTTTCTGTATGTATCAAGTCTATTTTGTTCGTCTATTCCTCCATTGCTGCTTTATGTTAAATAGATATTTTCTAGTATACCATTTTAAAGCTCTTGCTTCCTTTTTTTCACAATAGTCTTCTGAGTTATTTTCTTAGTTGTTGCCCTGAGAGTTACAATTAGCAACCTAAACAATAGTTGGATTAATGGAAATTTGATTTCAATAGTGTATAAAAACTTTGATCCAATCTAGCTTCATTCCCTTCTCTTTCCTTTGAATTATACTTTACATTATAAGCTGAATCTATACAGTTTTATAATTATTGCTTTATGCTATTGTGTCTTAAGTCAAGTAGGAGAATAAAAGTATTACAAACAGAAATATTTATACTTTCTTTTGTATTTACCTATGTGGTTACTTTCATTAGTGCTCTTTATTTCTCTGTGTGGACTTGAGGTATCACCTTTTGATTCTGCCTCCTCAATTACAATTTGCTGTCTATTTTCTCACACAGGACTGAGTTATCATCCCCTAATATTAATTATTTTAAGTTTTCTTAGACGAATGTTGAATAACAAAGAGTAGTAGAAAAGACTGTGATAAAAATTAGGACAGGAAAATTTTTTCAAAGTTATATTCCTTGGTAAGTTGAAATTCAGTTCAGACTCAAAGATCAGGTATGATTCATCCCCAGTTCATCCCACAGTACCAGTAATATAGTGGGTGCTTAATAAATATTTTTGGAATGAGTTAGCATGAGTTCACATGATGATTATAATTTAAGTGTTGAATTATCGCAGCCTAGAACTAGTAAGAACACTGATAGAGTCATATAAGCTAAGATTAAACAGGTCTTAGGAAGAAGAGGCTTAGAGAAGCCTCTGTAGAATCTCCAGACTGAATGAATTTCCTGAGTCACATTATCAAGAAAGAATTTAAGTCATTGATTATAGCAAAGCATTAGTTAATTCATTTAATGAAGATTGAAGTTCTTGAGAAAGTCAGACAAGGTTGCATGCTTTACTCATTAATAATCTTACACTTAGAAATTCCAAAGTATGTAACAGATTCCATGCATCTGTAAGGTTAAGCAAATAAGATAGGCCCTCCATTTGATGGCTCACTTGATGTAGCCTATGGCACACATAATGCCTTGGAACTCAGTTTATAGACATTAACAGTTGGAAACTCAGAGTTGCTCAAGCAGAATTCTACATAATCACCCATTTGGGGTTAATTTACTTTATTGTGGCTCCTAAAGTGAGCTCAGCTGAACTTGTCATTTTCCATTCCAATCTGTTTTGTAAATGTTTTTAGTTTCACAGCCCAAGCATTTTACTGCAAATCTCCTAGATCATGTGGTTTGTGCTAACCAGAACAATTCATCAAAAGAATGTAGGTTATTTCTAAACCTGCAATACAATTTTGAACTTACTTTAGAGTTTGAGAAATGAAGAACTATAAGCTTTAATAATGGATAAATAAACGGGTTGGAGTTTGGTAGTTATCTATTCAACATTTTTTGGATTACTTTCTTTGTGCAAGATACCATACCATTAAGTGTTTGGGATTCAATGATGAACAATACCGATTTAGGTACCCCACGGAGTTTTAAAGTCATGTCAATCTGGAAATAAATGAATAAGCCAATATAAGCATCTATTATATGTAATGCACACTACTAGAAAAAATATGGAAGTAGGGAATGCTCTTAACACTGAATATTTCTAGTCAAGAATCTCAATGGAAATCTAAAATATCTTTATTCCTACATACTCATTAAAAGCGTTTTCTCTTTCAAGAAAAATTTCAAATTCCAATTTTTCCATGAATTGTTCTATGAACAACTGGGCAATGAATTCCCCAATGTTCTCTTCTTTCTAAATATTCCCAGAACTTCCTCTTATTTTTCTACTCACTTTTTTCTTACAAAGTATTTATTCAGCAACAGATACGTTCTATGTATATTACAAATTGGTGGGATATAAGATAAAGACTAGAGTGTACTATCTTCATCTGTAGAGTAGAGCAGATAGACAAATTAAAAAATGTCATTCTAATGTTATTTAAAAGCACTGTGAAAGAGATCTATTTAAGAAAGTCATCATATACATGGATTCAACACATGCTTGTTATTTTAGATATATAAGCAGATTCCGTTGAAAGGATGATTAACAGTATATACCATTAAGGTATTTTAATTGATGAGCACTTTCTGTGCTCTAGGCACTTGAATTAACTCATCAAATAAGTGTAACAACTCTGAGAGGTAGATGCTATGCAACCCCACTCTAAAGATCATGAAAGAGAGGCAGAGAAATTTTAAAAAATTGACAAAATTCATGCATGTATTAAGTTGCAGACTCAGGATTTAAACTCATGTAGTCCCGACCCTGAGTCTGTGGTTTTGAATTCTCTGTACTGTATCATTCCAATTATTCACTCAGCTTGTAAGAAGATTCCTACTGCCTTTTCACTTGCAGTGTCTTTCTGTGAGAGTAGGATACTTCCCTTCTCCATGGTCCAGTTAATCACAAGACTTGTTTTGGCAAATGAAATATGAGGAGACTTAACACATGCCAGTTCAAAGCAAAGATTTAAGACACAGTACACATTTCTTCCAGATTCCTTGCCCTTTCCCTCAGTTCCAGAATGGCATGTCTCAGGAAGTGCTGTTCCTTTAGACTGAGTTCCGAAATGAGACGACAAGGAGAACACAGCCATAGCCCATCCTCACTATTGCCATGGAACGTCAGTGAGACAAACTTGCTGCAAAGCCACATATTTTAAGGTTGTTTTTTAACAGCAGAATAATGTAGCAAATACTGACTAGTATAATAACAGTTACCAAGAAGTGGGCACGATAGCAACAAGCACCCTAAAATGTGTGATATCACGGCCAGGTGGAGTGTTGAAGAAACCATCACTGGGACCTATAAAACAACACTCATGTTATACAGGGGTACACATTTATTACCTTAGTTGAAAAATTAGAGGTCAGAATGATCGTAAATATTGTTAACAGCTACATTTTTTTAAGATTATAAGAGAAATTGTTTCTTTGCACAAATAGAGGAAAAGAAAAAAAAGTTGGAATTATAAGACACAGGGTGGAAAAATGCAACCATGACTCATATTCAACCAGTAAAAGATATCTTGAAAAATTGCTTTGACTAACAAAATTTGAAGGAGACTCAAATTAAGACTCACCCTCAAAGACCAAAGAAAAGCTTTGTGGCATCCTTTTAATGAATTAGTGTGGTCCAGTAAATTCTTCCCAGTGGATAAAATACATAAGAGCAAACAGACTAACAGCATGGCTTTCCACAAGCCTGATGAGCTCTCAGTGCTGGCAATAAGTTTAGAGAAAGAGAGAGATACATTTCCAAGAGGTGTGGCATTTTAAGGTAAAATGTATAAGAGGATAAGCTATACCCATTGTCTAAACTTTTATAAACCATTACATGTATCTGTTGCTGATTTACTTTGAATCATCAAGGTTCCGCTTAAGCGTCTCCTGCTCTGAATTAGATACCATACCCATCCACCAAGCCTTCCTCTGATCATCTGGCTTATTTTTATGAAGATGATTTTCACTCTGCATCTGACTCTTTCCCTCCTCTAGTCTATGAATTCATCGGTGATGTGGACAGGGGCTTTTAGCTTTTTATCAGATATGTGTGCAAAAGAAATATGATACAATAAATGATGAATGAGCGACAGAGAATGAATATACTCACTGGGAGAGCAAAATTACCTAACAAATTACAATAATCCCCAATCAGTATTATAAACAGTTTCTAAAATTCTAAATTCTGCCTGACTCTCTACTGTACTAAAATAATATTAATAATAATAAGATCTTTGAAGTTGGAGATTTAACCCATATAATAAAAATGTACTACATAAATCTCATAAAGACGACAACATTCTTTACATACAGTCTCAGGAAACTTTAAAGAATTTTTCGTTATTTATTTGACAAAGTAAAACTTATATGAATCCTAGACAAAAATCAAATCAATTCATCACAGTGCTTTAAAATTTAAAGTCATTAAGGCAGTTCATAAACACATTCCCTAAATATTAACCTAAAAATTGCCCAGGCATATTTCCATGGTTAGGGCCTCAACATTTTAGAATACAGTCTTTCAGTAGGCATATTATGTTGGTTCAGTGTACTCTTCACTTTTAGTTTTGAGCACATCCTAAGCAAAGCATAAAGAAATCATTTGAAATCACGTACCTGTCGACACCAGAGTTTACGAAATATTTGCAGATAGGCCAACACCATAAGGCACAGTGGTGCCATATACGTGACCAGGAAGAAACAGATGTGATACATCTTGGGGTAAATTTCACCTGAAATGAAAGCCAAAATAATGAAATCTGGTTTTATAATTCACATATTTTTTTAAAGGTATGTCTGTCAATGTTTTGCCTTCAAAGTACACATTTAACTTCTATATGATTTCACTGGCATGTCTCACACACACACACACACACACACACACACACACACACACAATGTGAAGTCTTAATTTCATTTAATGTACTCAGAAAGGAATAACAACTAACAATTTCTGACTGTGTGTTAACACTGGCTATCCAAAGTCAAGCATTCATTTATCAAAAATAAGTTATCTAGGCTAATTAACGAAAATTAACTTGGAATGCGCTATAAAATTCGCAATAGGAAACAAGACAAGTGATTCTTTCTCATTATAAGTTTCTGGAGAAATGGGAAGCTATTCCAGTTGTACCCCCATGTACGAATGTGGAAAATTTTTCGAAAAATAAACACAGCAAACATTTAATGATTCTTTTTGTTGATTATCAGAACAATATAAAATTTCTCTCTCAGTATTTTGTTTGTATGTATATATATGTATGCAATGCACTTTTAATAAAAATGATATTCTTAAGGTTTTTTTACTTAATCTTTAAACAATTTTTTTAATATTTATCTCATTGATTTAGTCATGAGCACCTCTAGGATTGTAGTGATTTCTTGCCATTAAGTCTAGGTACACAGGCGATATGTATCACAGATTGGGCCTTTATTAAAGAGTCAATTATTCAATTAATAAATAACATTGTGCTTTAATATATATTTTTAGCTTTTCTAAATATATTTATTACTGACTTTTAATTGTTTTATTTATTTTTTTAAAGATTTGATTTTTAATTTCTACACCCAACATGGGGCTCGAATTCACAACCCCGAGATCAGGAGTCACATGCTGCACCAACGGAGCCAGCCAGGAGTCCCTACTGACTTTTTAAATGCTTTGAAGGATATTTTTCCCATACTTGTATTTGAATATATCACAGTGATCCAGTTACTTTTACTTAAATGGAAAACAGGAAATAGAATGCATCCTACATGGATTCCATGGATACTAAATGCAGTAATTAGATATAATTCTAATTCAATGATAACAAAATACAAATTTAATTTTTTTTTCATTTCTAAAAATTAAGCAGCTTTATTTGGCTTTGATATTGGCAATGAGGTTAGTTCCATACTATTATTGAGGGATAATGCTATCACCTCTATGCATTTTTTTTCCCCCATAGCTTCAGAAAGGGCACGTAGAAGCATGAAGAGTCAGTTCTGTGATCAAATGTGGTAAGGACAATTTACAGTCAGGATTAACCAACAGTAACTATGAAGATGAACGCAATAATTGATAATATTCATTGAACAATCATTCATTTAATTGTTACTGAATATGTTTTAAATATATCTATGAGTTGACTATTCTCCACAATCTTGAGTCCATCACCTTGTCTTCTAGAGTTGGCTGAGTTTAACAGTCTCCTTATTTTTCTTTCTAAACTCCATCTTCTCAGGTAGATGTTTTTCTTCACTGTAATCTTCACAGGGGACAGCGGGGTGCCTGTGCTTCTGGTAGAGAGCAATCAAGAGACTGATTTGGGGTGTCATTTTTAGCTCTTCTGTGGCCCAACTGGCTCACACCTACTCATGTGTTTCTAACTTCCTTTTAAGTTTATCCCATAAAACAGGCCAGTTACATAAAAAGTGATAGAATCTGAGCAGTAACTGGAGGAATAACAGCCATGCCCTTTGAAGTGCCACAACCAGCACAGTATTTGGCAAGCCCATTTCAGAGGAGTGGAGGATGACCTGGACACTTCCCAGGCACCTGAGTGCCTTTGAACTTTTATTTGTTTTGAAGGTGTCACATGGGCTCCCAGCTTTGAAGCTGACAGACGTTTGAGGTCTACCTCCGGCTAACCTGAGTGAAGGAGAGTAGATTTGAGAGGTAATATTTTTCTTTTTTTAATTGCAGCTATGGATACCATCACTGTGATAACAGTTTGGGTTTTAAACAGATGGGAGAGAAAGCTCATTCTGTAGTGGGTATATTTATAAATAGTTGGTAAAATATGTAATTGGCTGGTAAATGCATAGTATGATAATGAACAACCACACAGAGAAAAGTTGATCAGGTGAAATTACACTTGCCAGCTGGGAGTGATTGTTTTAATAAAAATATTATTATAGATAATTGGAGAAACATGGTAGTCTTAACATTCTTCATTCCGTACTTAGAGTCTAAGCTAATTGAAAACTTATAAATGCCATTGGAATTTTAAGTTGAATGGGTTGAAACTTTCTCTGAAGTCTCTCTGCACTTGATGAACAATGTCTTCTATGTATTCAAGACATTTATATATTACCTAGAATGTAGTTACATGAAATTTGTTGCACTCAAGCACTCATATTATAAAACAACATCTTAAAGATTGGCAACCATTCAAAATTAGTGTCTCTCCTCAAATAATAAATAGGTACAATCTGAATAAATTCTTGCATATATATCAAACCAATAATTACGGAGCAAATGTGGATCTTTATTTAGTCTCCCAAATCAGAGATCAAAGAATAATGTCCTATGTTAACAAGGCAAGACTTAATCTCAGTGAGTTAAGGTGTGTTATTGAGCCAACATGCTAATCTAATTATCTATAATCTACAAACACTTTGTCCTTCATGTTATACCTATCAGGAACTCAATGGACCAATAAATTAAAGTTCCCAAATATTCCATATAGACTGTCTTTTCAAAGTTTATGAATCCAATAAAGTTTACTTGAATCTTTATTATCTTCTCTCTAATAAAATGTTATATGTATGTGTGTGTATATATATGTATATATATGTATGTATATACATGTATATATGTATGTATGTATGTATATATGTATATATATGTGTGTATATATGTATATGTATATATGTATATATGTATATGTATATATATAGAGAGAGATACATATACACATATATGTATATAGAGAGAGAGAGAAAAAAAGAGAGAGAACATATATGTACACTGAAATTCAATATATATATATTTTTTTTCAAAATCTTACAATAGGCAAGGTGCTATAATTAATTTGACTGTAAAGAAAGACTCCATTATTATTTTCTTTCAGACCACCAAACAAGAATTTGGCAGTGAGATCCAAGAAAAGAGAAATTATGAATCCCCCAAGGTCTACAAAATGTTTGGCAAACAAGACATACTCATTAAGTGTTGGATGAATGGTGAGACAATTATATCTTTGAGTGCACAAAAGAAGTTAGTTTCCTTCCAATAGAATATGTTCTGTGAAACTGCATTTACAAATCAAGCAATCAAGAAACGATGTATATAATTCTGGAATAATTTTAGAAGTGTGAATGAATGTAACATATACAAAGACATATTTTAAAGATTATTTAAATAAATATTAATATATTTGTTTTGAGTACTGAGTGTGCCTTCCAGAAGTTATGGCTTGTGGGTTATTGGTTTTGTTTTGTTTTGTTTTTTTGGTACAAGCCATCGGCAATAATACATATAATGAGTTGCAGAAATAACTTATCCACAAAATATTAAATATTTATGGTAATATTTTCAGTAAGACTGAGACAGAGAGTTCTCAGTTATTCTGCACCACGAGTGACATAGCATTTGCAAGACTTTCCTAAAAGTGATTTGATAGATATGGATCAAGTGATCACACTGTTCACTGGTTCTTTCTATGCTGTAATATACTGGGTGTAGGACAATTATGATATCACTGTCTGCTTTTATACCTATGTTATTGATGAAACTTTGGATAAAAAAAAGAAACACAGTTCACAAATCTAAAATAGAAGATATTTCATAACAATTTTTTTTAAATTGGACTAAATGTTTTCAGACTTTAAGGATGTTTGAACTTTAGAGAGCCAACACTATAAAATATAATTTCCTATGGTCTTTTTAGCCGGCTATTATCACACACGTGTCTGAGTTTTAACATTTTAAGTTGACCATGGACTTCTAAAGAGCCTATATAAAGAGGTCATGCTATGTAAAAATTATTATAGTGAAAGAGATGTCTAATGATCAAAATGATAAGAGCTCACTTTGATTCTTTCATATTCTTCTTGAAAACACTAAGTGATTTAAAATTTCATTTAATATTCAAAAGGTTAATTTCATAAATTTTATTTTTTGATTTTGTGGATGGTAAACTCAATTTTGTATGGCTTAACTTAAGCCTTTATAATCATGTTAAGTAATTGTGGACTAATATAAAATCATTTTTCAAATAGTTTCCCTAAATTACTTCTGAAGGCTTTTAGAATTTTAAATATTCAATAGCAGTTGCTGTTTTTTAGTAAAATGTCTCTGCTAGAGCTAGATAATAAACGCTAAAGGTTGAAATGAGTTTTAGATATTTATATTTTTTACTCAAAGTAATTATAAAGTGATGTGGCTATTTATTTAATCAGAATTAATGACAGGATTCCCTAGCTCCAGAATCTTTTTGTCAATGAAAGTGAATGCTGCTTGATTATTCAGGGCAACATTAAAAAAAGAAATAAAATCTTATTAAATCAGTCTACAAATGTATAAACTAATTACTAAAATATTTTAGAGAAAATACTACTGACACGTTAGATTAAAGGTAGGTATTTTAATCTTTGTGCCATTTTCACAAGCTTAAAGAATCCAACTTTTGAGTTGGAAGCTTAAATTTACATGTACTTCTTTGCTTCATAATCTGCAAATAATTTATGGCTCAATTTCTTCATTAATTATCAAAAGCATTCTGATCAAGAGATCTTAGACTGATTTCCAAATATAACTCATTGTATAAAAATTGCCTAAGAGACATGTCACAATTGGTCGCCAAACCAGTCTTTCCAAACACAGTTCTTTAGACTGTATATCCTTCCACTGCAGAAACTACAGGTCCAGTACCCTGTTTTCTTCTTTCAGGGATAGTTCTCATTGTGTGGGTTTTCTCCCTCCCGGGACACCCTTTCCCATTTCCCTGTTTGGAGAATCTCTCCTCCAATTCTTCACTTGAAATGTTAGCGGCTCCTTTGTAAACATTTGTTCAAATGGCCAGGGCTGAGTCTGTTCTCTCATTTGTGTTCCTAGCACTTTGTATACAAGTATACTGAAATACTAATTACATTATAAACATTTGTTTGTTTGGTTTTCAGTCTCACTCCCTGCAATGTGTTCCCATAGGCAGTCTATTTCTCTCCAGGTTGGCATAATTCCTGGCATATCCTAAGTACTCAAGATGTTGTTTGAACATTAAATAAATGGGACTTGAGACTCTAAAGAAATAGACTTACCCTTTTGGAATTTTCCATTCATTTTGTTTTTGTCTGCATCGTTAATAAGGAAATTTGGGGGAAAATGAAGATGATCCAGAGAAAATATAGCAAATGAATTACAATGTTAGAAAGGAAGGGAAAACCTCAATTTCAAAAATGGCTAGTTAATATTTGGGACAATAGAAACCACGGACTGTGCAATTTTAGTTACTATGGGTCTTTGGATAATATATGGAAAGTAATCCCAGTGCCTTTTAATTTTTATCCTGTTAGAGTGAAAGCATATGCCTAAATTTTTAGTTCCTGACTTTTTTCTTTTCAGTGTTCCAATCAAAGTATTAAGGTAAGAAATAATATAAATTCAAAGATTCAAATACTTTAAAATACCAGACCCATAAGCAATCCATGGGGTACACTGTTTTCGTTGATACATTTTCTAATATTCATAAATATACATCTGTCTAATAAACAAATTCCTTCCTAATGTTTAAACTTCCTAAGTATGGTCCATTGTTATATACTTACCCAGAAGATAACAGATTGTTTTCCTCAAATTTAATGTAATAATTTTGTAACTAGTACATGCTATACTAAAACGCAGTATTGTTTGATTTCCTTGCTGTGTCCAGGTTTGTGCCATCATCAGGTATTGATAGAAGTGTTTCCACTATTACAGAAAAACCTTAAAGGCTCTCACTGAGAGTTTTGAACCAAAAGAATATAAGGCCTTCAAACTTCTGCTTGTTTAAAGTTAACTGCCACACATATCAGATTGGGGTGGGTGCCTGGGTGGCTCAGTCAGTTAAGCATCTGACTTTGGCTCAGGTCATGATCTCACAGTTCACGGGTTTGAGCCCCGGGTTAGGCTCTGTGCTGACAGCCCAGAGCCTGGAACCTGTTTCAGATTCTGTGTCTCCCTCTGTCTCTGCCCCTCCCCTGCTCATGCTCTGTTTCTGTCAAAAATTAATAAAAATTTTTTAAAAATTATAAATTTAACTGCCATATATATATCAGATTGGAAACCAAAAGGATTCATAATTAATTCTTTTTTTAAAATGTTTCTTTTGAGAGAGAAAGGGATTGTGCACATGTGCATGTGTGCACACAAACAGGGGAGGGGCAGAGAGAGAGGGAGGGAGAGAATCCCAAGCAGGCTATGCACTGTCAGCACAGAGCTCCACGCAGGACTCAATACCTCAAACTGTGAGATCATGATCTGAGCTAAAATCAAGAAACGAACGCTTAACCGAGTTACCCAGGTGCCCACATAATTAATATAATTCTTAAATCAGAAAAAATTATGTGATAATTTATCAGTTTAATATTTTATGAATAAACACAGCAAATTTAGATAATTTGACTTAGAGAAGAGCATAAGTCTACATACTCAACTCCAGTCACGTTTCCAGGCAGGACATGGTTTTAAAATGAAAATTCCCAGTTGTATCTGAAGCGCATTAGAGAACTTAGCACTTGAGGCAATATAACATTGTACTATCTTGTAAAATGTTAATCACCCTGGAATATGTATTTGGATTGTATAAATGAGTTTTTATTGTTTTAGAGAATTTAAGAAAAGCTGGCATAATTAAATATAAATTTTAGGGAAAGTCCTTCCATTCATTCTCTACCTGTAAAATATGAAAACTAGATAACCGTGCATCAATGTTTCCAAAAGACAGAGGTAAGTGGAGCTATTCTGTGAAACTGTTTTGGGTTCCTACTTGGGTTTCGTGCTTTTGCAATACTTGATTAACAGATGCCAATAAAACATACAAGGTCAGCTTCACAATGACTATGCAAATCAAAATTTTAGTTTTCAGCTGTCATATAAATGTCAGCCTGTGGCCCATAATGTACTTACCGCCCCAGCGCTCATCACACACAGTAAAGAGAGTGGTTTTATTGGCTAAGCCAGGGAGCATGGTGCTGCATTCCATGACTATGGCCTGAGGAATCATTATAATGCAGGAGACAATCCAGATGATGACAATGCTATTCCTGGCCCTCTTGGCTGTGCTCTTAAACATCAAAGGGTGACAGATTGCATACCATCGATCCAAGGCAATGCAGCTCAGTGTGAGAACAGACACAGACACTGACACGGTCTAGAGAGAGAAAGAACATAGGACAAGAGAAGCACTCGGTGTTAAATGGATCCATTCTTTATTTCCTTATCACATTAGAAAGGGCCATGCAGATAATCAGACTCAAAGTGGTGACAAAACATTTCATGCTAGTTTTTTCCCTAAAAAATATAATAGTACTATTTAAAATGTATCAGAGAAAAAAACATATTTCCTGTGAAACATGAAAAAGGTGATATGAAAAGGCTGCAATCATTTTATGCTAAATGTTTTAATTTGTAATACGGCATTCTTTGAATAATTACTGTCATCATTTTATCTTGCAACTTTGCATTGGCAGGGGAAAAATACTTTCGAAAAACAAAATAGAGCATATATGTTTAGTTTGAACTAGAAAACTCTCACTTATAGAGACAATGACATGTTTAGCTTTTAAAATATATAGAAATCTGATTGCAATTGCATTTAACTCGGATTTTTTAAATTACGGATGCTGTAGTACATATTTTCAAATAACAAAGCCTATTTGTGCATCGGTTCATTTCTAGCATTTTGCATGCAAAGGCAAGAGTTATGTTAGAAGAGAATCCTGTATGGAACTCCTCACCATAGTTCTCTTATTGGTGGTATGAGCAACCGGCCTCTCAAACTCAAATAGGTTCACCTAGTCCAGATTTCCGTATAATTAACACCACTACAAGTGATGCTTAAAAAACATTTTTTTTTAACATTTATTCATTTTTGAGAGACAGAGACAGAGTGTGAGTGGGGGAGGTGCAGAGTCACAACCCAAAGCAGACTCCATCAGCACAGAGTACTGTATTTACTGGTGCATAATACACACTAGCATCCCATTAACAACACTTTCTTGGCGGGAGGTATAAAATTGCATCTTATCGTAAGTGATTACAAATGAGAGTTGTGTTGCTGCTTTCACTTCTAGGAGGGCACATCTGGGTACCTTTTTCATTTACACTTTGATATTAGCTTAAATCAACCTGATAGCAAATCATTTGAGAATCGATCCAGTGAAGATTATAAATGTTGGAAAGGAAGTGAGATAAGATGACGTGAACTTCCGCTGTTAAGTGCTTGATCTTTCACCCATACTATGGGTACCCTGTGGTCAGGGCAATGCTGGAGACTTGCTTTTGTAGATGATGAATCTGTTCCATGCTAGCATATAGATATGACAAAAAGACATCAGAGATCCATGACAAGTAGAAGTGGAAATTTGGGGGCGCCTGGCTGGTTCAGTCGGTAGAGCATGTGACTCTTGATCTCATGGTTGTGATTCGAGCCCCATATTGGGTATAGAGATTACTTTAAAATTTTTAAAAATAAAAAAAAAAGACTTGGAAATTTTGCCACACTGCATATTTGGATACAGGAGCTAATAGACTGGAAAGTAGAAAAGTGTGACAAAGAGATTGGGGGAGACTATCCCACCACCCACCACTTCCATTTCAGTTGGCTTTGTTCTCTTCATGACACGTCCTGTGCAGACCTTCTTCTGCAGTTAAAAAAAAAAGTCACTCTGAAAAAGTAGTCAACTGCTCCTATAAGTATGAGAATTAAATATGTTATAATTCTTTAAGAAATCTATGCTAATTATTCACTAAATAGCCCAGTAAATGTTAATGGTCTTGGATTTATAGAATTATTAAAGATACAAAAGGGTCACTTGAATTATTCAGCTAAGCTTTATTACATTTGTGAGCTTTTTAAGATTTTTGTGCATTTTCCAAAGTGTTATTGTTTATTGGTCATAAGCCTAAAGGTTGTATTGTATTATACTCTATTCTAATTAGAAGAAAAATAACATGTAAGTCATAGAAAATTAGTGTATATATATATATCCAAAGAATCTTAAACTGAATGACTGAATAACCTTAAAATCTGGCTGGATGTTTTTTGTAATATGTTTTTAAACTTTAAGTAGGATGCAAGTTTCATATAAAGGACAAAGCCACCAGTTTCAGTATATCACAACTAAGGAAAAACAACTACTCAAGACTGAATGAATGGCTTATTGCCCATTGATACTATTCATACCATTTGGGGAAATTCTATGGAAAATGGGAAATAAATGCTGAGAAAATTTGGAGATAGTAGTTTTACCAGTACACCAATATTTTTGTGCATTTATAACTTTTCATAAAGAACCAATGCTGAATGAGGTAATAAATGGATATATGTATATATATATATATATATATATATATATGTACGTTTTTTTACCTGATTCAGATTTTGTGGTTACCCAGCGATTTTTCCTTGGCCTATAGAGGAGAGAATAAGCTGAGGTCTTGACTAGACTGGGCAGTGTTGATAGAGAAGCAGACAGATTCTCTCAGGAAATGAAAATGTTCCATCACTGTAGGATTTGCTAATAAATTGTGCTGTATGAAATAGTACTGTCAATAACTTTATAAGAGACCCATGCCCTGCATCACTCACTGGGTACACACTGCATCCAATTTGTTCTTTCATGTTCACAGAAGAGTCTGAAATACCTGGTCTATAAGAAGTTATCACTGTGTATTAGAGAAGGACTGTACCAACTATAGGGTGACATATCCCTCTCTTATCATTCCAGTGTTCGCTCAGGAATCTTCTGGTTTGCAGAGAAAGCATGAAATTTTCTCACTCAGCCAAAAGAAGATTCTGGACCAGTGAAGCCATCTTGAAACTTAAGAGAACCCCTCAAATTTTTCCCTGGGTGGTTATTAAAACCAAGAGATGGTAAAATATTATAGTTCTGTGCTATTTATAATCTCCCCCAGCATCTTCATGCAAAACCATATGACCCCTTTATTACTGTTTTCTTCTCCCAATGAGGATATTTTTCTCTGTTGCTCAATGTACTATTAATCTAAAAACAAGCAAACAAAAAATACTGAATTTTATTTTTGAGACCAATTCATGGTTTTCATCTGACAGACACAAATTAACCTTACAGCTAATGTTTGCAGTAAAGTTTATAATGTCCATGGCATTTTACACTTACTATTCTATCAGTAGTGTCTAATCTAAGAAATTATCACTTCTTATGAGTTTACTGTAGAACTATTGAGCTAAATATCTCTTCCTAACACTTAAGATCCAAAAGCCTTATCATATTTTCTAGCAATGGGCTGTTTGTGATCTCCCCCAATTTTTGTTTTTATTAAAACTTTATTTTGGGGATACTTTTAAGATCACATAAAAATTGAGGAGAAGTTACAGAGATTTCCCATTTACTCCCTGTCTCTCTCAATATCACCATCCCCCCACCAGAGTGGTACATCTGTTACAATTGATGAACCTACACTGACACATCATAATCACTGAAAGTCCATAGTTTACATTATGGTTCAATCTTGGTGCTATACATTCTATGTGTTTGGAAATATGTATAATTGCATATATCCACCATTTTATTATCATTATTTTCTGTGCTCATTCCTTCCCACCTCTGGCAACCATTTATCTTTTTATCATCTCTCTAGTTTTGCCTTTTCCAGAATGTCATATTATTGAAATCATACAATGTATAGCCTTCTCAGATTGGCTTCTTTCACTTAATAATAAGCATTTAAGTTTCTTCTTTCTTCCATGTCTTTGCATGGCTTAATAGTTCATTTCATTGTAGTACTACATAATATTCTATTGTCTGGATGTACCACAGTTTATCCATTTACCTACTGAAGGACATCTTGGTTGCATCCAAGTTTTGGTGATTATGAAGAAAGCTGCTATAAACATTTGCATGCAAGTTTTTGGGTAGACATAAGTTTTCAACTCCTTTGGGTAAATACCAAGGAATGCAACTGCTGGGTCATATGAACAGATGTTTAGTTTTACAATAAACAAGCAGAGTGTGTTTCAAAGTGCCTGTACATCGACCGTAAATGAGAATTCCTATTGTTCCACATCCTCACCAGCATTTGGTGCTGTCAGTGTTCCAGAATTTGGCCATACTAAGAGGTGTATAGTGGTATTTCATTGTTGTTTTAATTTGCATTTTGCCGATGATATAGGATAAAGAGCATCTTGTCATAGCTTCTTTGCCACCTGTATATCATAATTAGTGAGGTGTTTCTGGCCCATTTTTTAATTGGGTTATTTGTTTCCTTACTGTTGAGTTTTCAGAGTTCTGTGTATATTTTGGGTATCAATCCTTTATTATAAGCATCTTTTTGAAAATATTTTCTCCAGGTCTGTGGCTTGTCTTCCCTTTCTCTTGTCATTGTCTTTCACAGAGCATAAGTTTTTAATATTAGTGAAGTCAAGTTATCAATTATTCCTTTCAGGATCATACCTTTGGTATTGCACCTAAAAAGTCATCAACATACTCAAGATCATCTAGGCTTTTTTCTATCTTATCTTCTAGGAGTTTTATACTTTTACGTGTTATATTCAGGTCTATAATCCATTCTGAGTTAATTTTTGTTAAGTGTCTAGATTTTTTTTTTTGCATG
Source organism: Lynx rufus (assembly GCF_022079265.1). Classification (NCBI taxonomy): domain Eukaryota; kingdom Metazoa; phylum Chordata; class Mammalia; order Carnivora; family Felidae; genus Lynx; species Lynx rufus. Next base: position 93,660,170 of record NW_025814878.1, read on the forward strand.
TCCAATTGTCCTACCTGCACCAATATTTCATTACTGGGAGTATATTTTCCTCCCTTCCAAATAATGTGATCACCATCTGGGAGACTGGATGGAGTAGGGACTGAGGGGTAAGGGAGGGTTACAAGAAGATAAGCGGAGAATTGCCGTGATCTCATTCACTTTCCGATTGCTAAAGGGAATCCACCTCTTTAAGGGCTGTGGCTGTGGCCATATTTTTAGAACTGTCAGAATACCCATCACAAAATTATTCTCTGAAAGTGTTTATTCTCAATTTATTCTAGGGCAATTAATTGTAGAAAAAACTACTTCCACACAGAACAATAAAATGTCTAATGATGATGATGATGATGATGATAACTGATGTTTATTGAGAACATACTATATTTTTGTAAGATCATTCTCTTCCAGAGGGCAATCACTATTCCATGTAATTTATATAAATTATCTTAGTAAAATTTCATCACAACCATAGGAGTGAGCTGTAATAAAAATTATTATCCTTCTATAATAAGTGAATCACAAAGAGCTTATGTATTTGGATCAAGAGCATACACTAAGTAAATAGCAGAATAGAGATTCCAAAACTGGTAGTTTGATTCAGAACCAACACTGAAATATATTCACTGTACTAATTTGATCACATAACTCTAATTTCTCATTGTGAAACAAAATCACTTAACAAAAATAAAAATAAACAGACCTTGCTTATTTGAGCTAGGAGAGGCTCAATCATTAATTTGTTCAATTTCCTTATTTTACAATGGGAAAATTAGAGATCAAAGAAATAAGAGGTTTTCTCAGCATCTAATGATGACTTGAGGATTCTACTGTTTTATTTTTCACCCAGAACTTATTTACCCAGAAAGTATCAAGTATTATTTTTTTAAGTTTGTTAATTTCTTAAGCAAGTATATTTCTCTTAGCTCACTAGTTAATTTACCAGAAGACCATAACTGAAAATACTTCCAATACTTAACTGAAAATACTTTTTCAGTAGCTTCTGTGTTTGAATAGATAGAAGTACGGAAAAAAATTACCTGTAAATAAGGAATAACTTTACAGAGGGACTGTCCAAAGAACCAGGTCTCGGTGATATCCACAACCAATGTGGCTGGGAGGCAGGTAATGGTCACGAGCACATCAGCCAGAGAAAGGTTGACTATAAAGTAGTTGGTTACTGTCCTCATGTGGTGGTTTTTCCACACTGCCACACAAACTAATTTGGGAAAAAAAAAAAAAAAGAATAGTTACCGTTAAGGACTAAATATTTTTGTCCCCACAAAATTCCTACGTTCAAATCCTAACACGTTGTGTGATGGTGTTAGGAAATGGGCCTTCAGGAGATGAATAGATCATGGTGGCAGATCCCTCAATAATGGGATTAGTGCCTTATAAAAGGGACCCCAGAGACATTCCTTGCCCCTACCACCATATGAGGACACAGTGAAAAGCTGTTGTCTATGAACCAGGAGATTGGCCCTTACCAGACATTAAATCTGCTACAGCTTTGATCTTGGACTTCTCAGATTTCAGAACTGTGAGAAATAAATGTATGTGGTTCATAAGCCATCTAGTTTATGGTATTCTGTTACAGCAGCCCAAAAAGACTAAGACAGTAATAATACAAAGAAAACAGGTACTGATGAGGAAATACTGCCAAGCTAATTCATACTCCTGTAAGGTCCACAAATAAACATTGAAAAGGGAATGTACTATTTTCATTGAATCAGTCAACTTAATGTGAATTCTGAATCCATGCTTAAAATCAGTTCATTTGTTTCTCAATGGATCATAATACTACATTCATTCTTATTTGATTTTGAATCACAATTCCCAGAAGTTAAAGAACAATCTTTGATTCTTCTTTCTATTCCCTTAGTGCTCAGCATGTAGTAGAGACTCAAGAAATATTTACCGAAGTGAGATGAATTAGGAGCTAGCTATTTTCAATGAACTATAGTGTTTGCCTCAGCCATGACATTTATCCTATCCGCTCCCAAACTCTGCATTTAGAAATTTTAATAGATGAAGAGGTTTAAAAGACAAAAGCCAACAATTATTCAACCCGTATTATTGGCAAACAACGAGCTATATGGTTCATATATAAAAGGCTTAGGTCATTTAATCTTGACAATCACAAGGGAAGACATTGTTACCATCATTTTTTACATGAAGCAATTGAGACAAAGGGAATTTGTGGAGCTCGGTTAGGGACAAATGGATCATAAGGCACAGAACTACAACTGCAGCTGGGATTCAACACCAAGTGAGGAATCTTGGTCTTTTCACCATGCCTTTTTCTTTATTTGTAAAAATGAATGGGTTGTAGCAAAGTACGTATAACTTCCAGAGACTCAATCCTCTTTCCTTGCTGTTACTCTTGATGGCTTCTAAACATCACCTCCTATCAAACACATTTTTCAATACTCTCAGAGTCGAGCCTTCCTCATTGCTTTTCAGTGTATCTTCATTTTTAAAAGCTGTTCTTATATTATTCAGTTGCTCTTTATGAAAAGAACATCCAGTTCCTTAATTCTCTGTCCTCCTCTGTGTGGTGTATCCAAAAGTTACATAACCACTGACTCAAGAACTATATAGGTGTAAGCACTGCTACCCACATCTATTGACGGTTTGCTTCACTAAAAGTAACTGAATTTGCCTTCGGTATCATTAAACTGTCAGAGCTGTCACCTATGCACCCAAATGATGCAGTGATTAGTAACCTTATGTAGTGAATAAATAAAAGCACATTTTGTTAAATTTAAGTCACTAAATAAGGATTTCTTTTGGACAATTTTATACCATTTATTAAGAGTTTCATATGCTGAAAATGTTTTCAGTCGCTCCTGAAGCTTAAATTACCTTTAAGTCACCAACAGATGCTAAGTTAATAAAATACCTGAATTCCTGAGGACTGAATTTTCAAAACTTCACATCTTTCTCTAATTCCAGTATACTAGTATCCAAAAATCCAGATGAATTTTATTAAGGTAAACTGTAATCATTATTATTTGAAAGTGATACAACTGAATGATTTTTCCCCAGAAACACTTGAAGACATACAAATATACACACACATACACAAAGGCACACTAGTATTTGAGTAACATGTTATCATAACTTGTTATAAGGAAATTGATATAAGTATCACACTGTTAATACTTGGTCAAGAAATGACTCAAATGGTGCAATTTTGGATCTAGGAAAGAAAATAAGACTTAAAAAAATACAACCAGTTCTAGATTTACTCCCAAGTATCTATATTTTGAAGGTGAGACAAAGATGGAAAGACAGTATTGATGAATTATGACTAGCCAATATGAGAAAAGTATACTTTCAGCTGGTATCATTTTTCAGCCATTGAATATTCCTTATGCTTTTCCTTTTATTCCCATGACTTACTCATTCCATAACTGGAGGCCTGTTATATCTTATAAGGGGTTAATATCTAAAATATATAAAGAACTTATACAACTCATCACCAAAACAATAAACAATCTGATTAAAAAATGGGCAGAATACCTGAATAGATATTTTTACAAAGAAGACATACAAATGGCCAAAAGACACATGAAAACATGCTCAACATCACTAATTGTCAGTGAAATAAAAAGAACAACCACAGTGAGATATTGTCTTATACCTGTTAGAATGGCTAACGTAAAAAATGCAAGAGGTAGAGGTTGGAAGAAGACAGTGGAGTAGGAGGATCCTAGGCTCACTTTGTCCCACAAATACAACTAGATAATTATCAAATCATCCTACATATCCCATAAATCAACCTAAAGACTGGAGCAACAAACTCCATAACTAAAGGTAGGGAAGAGGCCACATCAAAGAAGATAGGAAATGCAGAGATGCAGTTTCGGAGAAAAATAGATCATGGTAGTTGTGCTGGGGAGAGAGCCACAGTCACGAAGGGCTACAGACAAACTAGCACACAGGGGAGTGTATGTGGAAAACAATCTCCCACAGAAATTGGGTTGGAAAGCAAGAGAAACTGGATTTTGTTAGTTCTTGCAAACAACAGGGCTTAAAGTCTGAAGTTTTAAGGGCAGGACATTTGACTAAGATACAGCCAAGAGGACATTGGGGCTGCTCTTGGAGAAAAGCAAGGGCAAATAGCCTGTGGACATACAGCATGGAAAGAGCAATCTGAAGAGTGTCTGGGACACATATTGCAGACGCCATTCACTCCAGAGCATGTCCCAGAGAGGCAGTGTTAATGGAAAGACCTCTCTGGGAACAGAGGAACTGGCCAGGGCCTTTCCCTTACCCATACCTCAGCAAAAGTACAGGGTTACACTTACTTTACAGGGAACCAGTGCAATTCCTACACTCACTACCCAACTTGCTTATGCTAAGACCCACCACACTCCAGTGGAAATGCCCCTCCCAATCATGCTTGCCTCAGACCCATTGTAGTAGTTCTCCTCCCCCAGAAGACTGGCTCACACTACATCTCCCAATGTAGGAGTTTTGCAGAGCCTCAGTTCCAGATGCCGCAGTGATAGGTCTCATTTCACAAACAGACCAGAGCACACCTGGTTAAAACATGCCACATTCAGGCCAGGTACCAAGCCCTGTCCTTAATGGGCAAAGAGAACCTTTGCAGATGACAGGCCTGAAGGATCAGGCAGCCAGGACAAAATAGCAGAGCACAAGCAGCACAGAATGGAGACACTCCTGGAAGTACTAGGCCTTAGAGAACAGGGGACATTACACAGCATGGCACCACATGATCTCTTTTCATAAGGGCATTACCTTCAAGAATTGGAGATGTAGCTGACTTTTCTAACACGGAGAAAAGGGCACAGAGACTTATACAAAATGGGAATACAGAGAAGTGTATCCCAAATTAAAGAATAGGACAAGGCCACAGCTGGAGATCTTAGCAAAACAGAAACAAGTAACTGCCTGATAGAGAACATAAAGTAATGATCACAGGATGCCCATTGAACTCATTGAATAGCTGAAAACTTCCCTAATTTTGGGGAAGAATAGATATCCATATCTGGGAGGCACAAAGAACTCCCATCAAAACCAACAAGAGCAGATCCACACCAAGACAGATGGCAATTAAATTGGCAAAATACAGTGATAAAAAATTTCAAAGCAGCAAGACAAAAAGAAGTCAGCAACTTTCAAGAGAAAACCCAGAAGGCTAGCAGAGGATTTTTTTTTTATTTTTAAGCTTAACTCACTATATATATATATATAATTTGTCAAATTGGTTTCCATACAACACCCAGTGCTCATCCCAACAGGTGCCCTCCTCAGTGCCCACCAACCACTTTCCCCTTTCCCCCACCTCCCATCAACCCTCAGTTTGTTCTCAGTATTTAAGAGTCTCTTATGGTTTGCCTCCTTCCTTCTCTGTAACTATTTTTCCCCCTTCCCCTCCCCCATGGTCTTCTGATAAGTTTCTCAGGATCCACATATGAGTGAAAACATATGGTATCTGTCTTTCTTTGCCTGACTTATTTCACTTGGCATAATACTCTCCACTTCCATCTATGTTGCTACAAATGGCCAGATTTCATTCTTTCTCACTGCCAAGTAGTATTCCATTGTATATATAAATCACATCTTCTGTATCCATTTGTCAGTTGATGGACATTGGCTCTTTCCATAATTTGACTATTGTTGAGAGTGCTGCTATAAACATTGGGGTACAAGTGCAACTATCCAAGCCAGAGGGGAGTGGCATGATATATTCAAAGTGCTGAATGGGAAAAATCTGCATCCAAGAATATTCTATCCAGCAAGGTTACCATCCAGAATAGAAGGAGAGAGAAGGAGAATCCCAGACAGGCAAAAACTAAAGTAGTTCATGACCAATTAACCAGTCCTGCAAGAAATATTAAAGGAGACTCTTTGAGTGGAAAGGAGAGACCAAGAGTGAAAGTACAAAGGAAGGAAACACAAAACAGTTAAAATAAATATTTCTCTAAAAAATCAAATAACTCACAAAACTAAAGGATGTAAAACATAAAATTATATATCTAATTCATGGGGAGGGCAAGAGTAAAGAATGGACTTAAACTTAAATGACCATCAACTTAATATAGACTGTTCTATGTAGGAGATACAAACCTAAAGGTAACCATATATCAAAACCAGTAATAAACATACGTAGAATAAAGAGAAATAAATCCAAATATATCACCGAAGAAAATCAGCAAACCATGAAAAAAGACAAAAAAGAATCAGAGAAAATCTTCAGAAACAACCACAAACAAGTAATAAAATATGTATACAAGAGACTCGTTTTAGACCTAAAGACACCTGCAGATTCAAAGTGAGGAGATGGAGAAACATCTACCATGCAAATGGTTGTCAAAATAAAGCCAGAGTAGCAATACTTATATCAGTCAAAATAGACTTTGAAACAAAGACTGTAATAAGAGACAAAGAAGGTCGGTATATAATAACAAAGGGGACAATCCAAGAAAAAGATATCACAATTGTAAATATGTAACAATGTAAGTACCAAACATAGGAGAACCCAAATACATTAAACAATAACAAACATAAAAGAACTAATTTATAATAATACTTATAATAGTAAGAGACTTTAACACCATACTTAGATCAATGGGCAGGTCTTCTAAACAGAACATCAACAAGGGAACATTGGCTTTGAATGACACACTGGAACATATGGATATAATAGATACGTTCAGAACATTCATGCTAAAACAGCAGAATACACATTCTTTTCAAGTTCTAATGGAACATTCTCCAGAATAGATCACATAGTAGCCCACAAAACAAGCCTCCACAAATTCAAAAAGATCAGTCATACCATGCATCTTTTCTGACCACAATGCTATGAAACTAAAAGTCAATCACAAGAGAAGATCTGAAGAGACCACAAATAGATGGAGGTTAAATAACATGTTACTAAACAATGAATGAGTCAACCAGGAAATAAAAGAAGAAATAGGAATGTACATAGAAACAAATTAAAATGAAAACACAATGGTCCAAAACCTTTGGGATGTAGCAAAAGTGGTTTTAAGAGGGAAGTTTATAGTCACACAGGCCTGCCTCAAGAAGTAAGAAAAATTTCCAGTAAACAACATGACCTTACATTTAAAGGAACTAGAAAAACAACAACATACAAAACCTAAAACCATCAAAAGGAAAGAACTAATAAAGATAACAGCAGAAATAAAGGATATAGAAGCTTAAAAAAAAAAAACACAACAGAACAGATCGATGAAGTCAGGAGCTGGTTCTTTGAAAAAAATCAATAAAATTGATACACCTCTAGCCAGACCTATCAAGAAAAAAATGGAAAGGACCCAAATAAACAAAATCACAAATTGAAGAAGAGAAATAACAACCAACACCAGGGAAATATAAACAAATATAAGAAAATATTATGAAAAACTGTATGCCAACAAATTGTACAACAAGAAGAAATGGATAAATTCCCAGAAACATATAAACTACCAAAATGAAACGTTAAGAAATAGAAAATTGAAAAGACCAATTACCAGGGCACCTGGGTGGTTCAGTTGGTTGGGCTGCTGACTTATGCTCAGGTCATGATCTGTTGGTTTGTGAGTTCAAGCCCTGCATAGGGCTCTGTGCTGAGAACTCAGAGCCTGGAGCCTGCTTCTGATTCTGTGTCTCCCTCTCTCTTCCCCTTCCCTGCTTGCTCTCTGTCTCTCTCTCTCAAAAATAATAAACATTAGTTTTTTTTAATAAAAAAAAAAGACCAAGTACCAGCAAAGTATTGAATCAGTAATCAAAAAACTCCCAGAAAACTATAATCTGGGACCAGATGGTTTCACAGGAAAATTCTATCACACATTTAAATACAAGTTAATACCTATTCTTCTCAAACTATTCTAAAAAAACAGAAAACGAAGGAAAACTTCCAAATTCATTCTATGAGGCTAGCATTATCCTGATACCAAAATCGGATAAAGACACCATTAAAAAAGAGAACTACAGGCCAATATCCCTGGTAAACATAGATGCAAAAATCTTTAACAAAATACTAGCAAACTGAATCCAACAATACATTTAAAAAGTCATGCACCATGATCAACTGACATTTTTTTTAAAGTTTATTTATTATATTTTTAGAGAGTGCATGCACAAGCAGGAAAGGGGCAGAGAGAGGGAGATGGAGAATCCCAACCAGGCTTTTTGCTGTCAGCACAGAGCCCAGTGCAGGGCTTGATCTCATGAACCATGAGATCATGGCCTGAGCCAAAACCCAGAGTTGGATATTTCACTGTCTGAACCACCCAGATGCCCCAAGTGGAATTTCTCCTGGGTTGCAAGGGTGTTTCGATATTCACAAGTCAATCAACGTGATACACCACATCAGTAAGAAAAAGAATAAGAACCATATGATCATTTCACTAGATGTAGAAAAAACATTTCATAAATTATAAGCTCCATTATGATTAAACCCCTCAACAAAGTAGGTTTAGAGGGAACATACCTCAACATAATAAAGGCCATATATGAAAACCCCACAGCCAACATTATCCTCAATGGGGAAAAACTGACAGCCTTTCCCCTAAGGTCAGGAACAAGACAAGGATGTCCATTCTAATCAATCTTATCGAACATAGTACTTGTAGTCCCAGCCTCAGCAATAAGACAACAAAAAGAAATCAAAGGCATCCAAATCAGCAAGGAAAATGTCAAACTTTCACTATTTGCAGATGACATGATACAAAAATAGAAACCTAAGAGATACGCCCCCCAAATTGCTAGAAGTGATAGATAAATTCAGTAAAGTCACTGGATACAATATCACTGTACAGAAATCAGTTGCATTTCTACAACAATAATTAATCAGTTAAAAGAGAAATTAAGAAAACAATCCCATTTAAAATTGCACCAAAAATAATAGGATACCTAGGAAGAAACCTAACCAAAGACATAGGACCTATAGTCTGAAAAGTATAAAACATTGATGAAAGAAAGTGAAGACAGCATAAAGAAATGGAAAGACATTCCATAGACTGGAAGAACAAATATTGCTAAAATGTCTATACTACCCAAAGCAATCAACACATTTAATGCAACCCTATCAAAATACCAATAGCATTTTTCACAGAACTAGAATAAACAAATCTAAAATTTGTATGGAACCACAAAAGAATCTGAGTAGGCAAAGTAATCATGAAAAGAAAAGCAAAGCTGGAGGCATCACAATTCTGGACTTCAAGTTACGAAATTGTAGTAATCAAAACAGTATGGCACTGGCACAAAAATAAACAAAGATCAATAGAACAGACTAGAAAATCTAGAAATGAACCCACAACTATATGATCAATTAGTCTTTAACAAACAGAAAACAATGTCCAATGGGAAAAAAGTCTCTTCAACAAATGTTTCTGGGAAAACTGGACAGCAACAGCAAAAAGAAAGAAATTAGACCACTTTCTACAACATATACAAAAATAAATCAAAATGGATTAAAGACCTAAATATGAGACCTGCAACCATAAAAAATCCCAGAAGAGAATACGGGCAGTAACTTCTTTGACATCAGCTGTAGCAACTTTTTTCTAGGTATATCTCTTGAGGCAAGAGAAACAAAAGCAAAAACAAACAAACAAAAACTATTGGGGACTACATCAAAATCAAAAGCTTCTGCACAGTGAAGGAAACAATCAACAAAACTAGGAAGCAACCTACAGAATGGGTGTGGATATATGCAAATGAATATATAACAAACAGTATACAAAATCTATAAAGAACTTGTCAAACTCAGGCATTTTGGTGGCTTAATCAATTAAGTCTCTGACTCTTGGTTTGCGTTCAGATCATGATCTCATGGTTCATGTGTTGGAGGAGTTCGAGCTCCACACCAGGCTCCATGCTGGCAGGGCAGAGCCTGCTTGGGATTCTCTCTCTCCCTCTCCCATTAGCTCTTTCTCTCTCTAAAAAGTAAATAAATGAACTTAAAACAAGTTTCAATTAATTTATCAAACTCAATATCCCCAAAACAAATAATTTAATTAATAAATGGGCAGAAGACATGAACAGACATTTACGCAAAGAAGATATACAGATGGCCAAGAAACACATGAAAAAATGATTATCATCATTTCCCATCAGGGAAAATGAAAATCAAAACTACAATAAGATTTCACCTCACATTTGCCAGAACAACTAAAATCAACAACACAAGAAACAACAGATGTTAGTGATAATTTGGAGAAAAACGATCACTCGGGCATTGATGGGAATGCAAACTAGTGTTGCCACTGGGGAAAACAGTATTTAGGTTGCTCAAAAAGTTAAAAATAGAACTATGATCCAGCAATCACACTACTGGGTATTAACCCAAAGAACACAAAAACACTAATTCAAAGAGATACATGCACATCTATGTTTATAGCAGAATTATTTATAAGAGCAAAATTGTTGAAGCAACCCAGGTTCCCATTGATTGATAAATAGATAAAGAAGATGTGGTGTGTGTGTGTGTGTGTGTGTGTGTGAATAGTATTCAGCCATAAAGAAGAATGAAATCTTGCCATTTTCAATGACATGGATGGAGCTAGAGAGTATAATGATAAGTGAAAAAAGTCAGAAAAAGACAAATACCATATGATTTCATTCATCTGTGGAATTTAAGAAACAAAACAAATGAGCAAAGGCAAAAAAAGGAGAGACAAATCAAGAAACACACTCTTAATTATAGAGAACAAACTGATGATGACCAGAGGGGAGGGTGGTGGGGGAATGGGTGAAATAGGTGATGAGGATTAAAGAGTGCACTTGTGATGAGCCCTGGGTGATGTAAGTGTTAATAACTATATTGTATACTTGGAACTTATATAACATGATATGGTAACCAATTGGAATTAAAATAAAAACTTAAGCCAAAAGAAAAAAAAGCAAGACATTTGTGTTGGCGAGGATTCAGAGATAAAGGAATCCTCATGCATGGTTAGTGAAAATGTAAATTGGTACAGCCACAATTAAAAATAGTATGGGGGTTTCTCAAAAAACTTAAAATAGAAACACCGTATGATCCAACAATTCCACTATTGGGTATTTCCCAAATAAAATGAAAACACTAACTCAAAAAAGATATACATACCCCTATGTTTACTGCAGCATTATTAGCAGTAGCAAGATATGGAAGCAACCATCTTAATATATCTTTGAAACAGAAGTTGAAAAGGAAGCTGTCACATCACTGATAGGGTTTTAACATAGGTCCATGGAATTTTGGAGTTGGAGATCATTCAGTCTAACTTGACATCTGATGGATAAATCACCTCTGCACCCATTCCACTTGAACATTTTTAATAGTGGGGAATTCACGGCTTGCTGTAGCCCTTGAGCTCTTTTTGTGGTAGTTTTAGCTATAGGAAGTTCTTGCTCATGTTAAGTTGATATCTGATTCTGTTTCATTTTCATGGTTTCGTAATTCTTTCCTAGAACTCAAGAAATAAACCTTATCTATTTTTTTCTACACTGTACCTGTATTTGTTTCCTAGGGCTGGTGTAGCAAAGTACTACAAATTGTATATCTTTTTTTTTTTTCAACATTTATTTATTTTTGGGACAGAGAGAGACAGAGCATGAACGGGGGAGGGCCAGAGAGAGAGGGAGACACAGAATCGGAAACAGGCTCCAGGCTCTGAGCCATCAGCCCAGAGTCTGACGCGGGGCTTGAACTCACCGACCGCGAGATCGTGACCTGAGCTGAAGTTGGACGCTTAACCGACTGTGCCACCCAGGCGCCCCACAAATTGTATATCTTAATGCAACCTAAATTTGCTGTTCCACAGTTCTGGATTCTAAAGTTCCAAAATCAAGGAATCAACAGGGCCAAGCTCCCTCTGAAACCTGTAGAGTAATCCTTCCTTGACTGTTGCCTAGCTTCTGGTGGTGTGCTGGTAAACTTTGACAATCCTTTGTTTGCAGCTGCATAACTCCAATCTCTGCCTTCATTATCGCATTGTGTTCTTTTGTGTCTCTGTCTTCACATGGCTGTCTTCTTATGAGGAGACCAGTCATGTTTGAGTAGGGCTCCATTCTACTCCAGTATGATTCACCTTAACTAATTAAATCTGCCATTACCCTATTTCCAAATGAAATAAAATTCCAAGGAACTTCAACATCTTTTTTGAGGAAGACATAATTCCACCCATAGTAATCTGCCCTCTGGCCCCTAAAACTTCATGTCTTTCCCACATGCAAAACATATTCAATCCATCACAACGTGCCACAAATTCTTAACCCATTCCAGCATCAACTCTAAATTCAAAATCCCTTCTACATTTCATCTAAATCAACTATGGATGAGATTCAGGGTATGTTCCTTGCTGAGGCTAATTTCTCCATCTGTGGACCAGTGAAACCTAGAATACAGGTTATGTACTTCCAAAATGTAATGATGGGACAGGCATAGGTTAAATAGTCCCATCCTAAAAGGGAGAAATTGGAAACAAGAAAAGGGTCACTGGGCTAAGGCAAGTTTGCAACTGAGCAGGGCAAATTCCATTAGGTTTTAAGACTAAAGAACAATTCTCTGTGGCCTGATGCTCTGTCTCCCCAGCTTAGGAGGATGGTAGTCCCAACCAGTCAACCAACCCCAGGTGCTGGCCCTTCTCTCTAAACCTGCAGGGAAATCTTTCCTTGCCTCTTCCCAGCTTCTCTGGTTTTCTAGCAATCTTTCATGTCCCTTGGTTTGCAACTACACAACACCAATCTCTGCCTTCATCATCACATGGCGTTACCCTGGATCTATATCTTCGAATAGCTATATTATAAGAACATCAGTCACATTGGATTAGTGACCCGACCTACCCCTGTATGACTTTATGTTAACTAATTATATCTGCAATTGTCCTATTTCCAAATACATTGAAATTCTGAAGTTTCAGGGTTAGGACTTCATTGTATCTTTTTGTGAGGATGCAGTTCAACCCATAACAGTACTCATTCAAATATTACAAGACTTTTGCTCTAACCATTCCCCAAGCCCTTCTTACACAATCTAAAATCTCTAGAACCTCATATGCAACTGCAGGGTTTTGCATCTCATATCTGCCTGATCCCTTATTCTGAACATTCTCCAGATTATCAGCAATGGTTCTAAATGAGCCGACTGTAACTGCTCACATGTTCCCAGGTGCAGTCTAACCAAGGCAGCAAAAAACAGGATGATTGGCTGGGCCATTACTTAGAAAGCCTAAACTTTGTTAGCTTTCTTAACAGCCATGTCACTTTTTTGGATTATACAGGCGCATAATTACTGGAAACGTGTTCTCTTGTGTGGATATTAGATTAAATCTTTACATTTGAATCTTGGGAAGGAAAAAAGGAAAAAAAAGAAATTTATCCAATTTACTATTAAGACAACTGGATAAATCTGGATTTGGGCTTTATGTTATATAATGTTACTTTGTCATTTTAAAACACCTTAAGTGGGGCACCTGGGTGGCTCAGTCGGTTAAGCGTCCGACTTCGGCTCAGGTCGTGATCTCGCGGTCCGTGAGTTAGAGCCCCGCGTCGGGCTCTGTGCTGACAGCTCAGAGCCTGGAGCCTGCTTCAGATTCTGTGTCTCCCTCTCTCTCTGACCCTCCCTCATTCATGCTCTGTCTCTCTCTGTCTCAAAAATAAATAAACGTTAAAAAAAATAAATAAATAAAAATAAAACACCTTAAGTATGGTGCTCACATTATGTACATTCAAATAATAACGAATGTGGTTATGTCTATTTCCCAAGACTTTACTTCTCTGGGCTGAACACCACCAGAGCAACCATATGTAAGAGCAGGACTTTCCCTATGATCACCGTGGTCTCTTTACTCTGAAAGTGTTGCAGATTATCAGTACATATCTCCAAAGTAGCTATCCGGAACTGCCTACGTATCTTTAAGTGCATGTCTTCTAAATTTGTGTTGAACAAATATATATTTATTCATTCATTCACCCACTGAAAGTATTAAAAGCATAAAGTAAACACCATCTTCTGATAGTGCATCAGATTTATGCAAAGTTACACTCACCATCTTTTCTTATATTTTCATTCTGGACTTTATATTTCTCTGAAGTATAATATCCTTCCTTTATATCTCCAGTAACTTGTGTTTGAAACTCCCCAAATATGTCCTACCTCTATCATTTTCTTTCTATCCCTATTGCAAATGCCTGATGTCATACTGTAGAAAACATTAGCTAGAGTGTTGCAGTAACTTTGTAATAGTTCACCTGCCTATCTTTACTTCTATACATTTTATCCATCAACACTTCATTCACTCGTTATATTAAGTCTTTCATTTCAACAGGAGCTCTTCTTTTCATCTAGATTAAGTAGAAAATCCTCAGAAGGCTATTTTACCATTGACTTCCAGTTGAACATCCCCCCTCTATATTTTGCAATGTTGCATATCAAATACTCATAGTTCCAGGATAAGTTTGGTATCTCATTTTATATCTATACCCAACCCCCTACCCCATTGCTCATACCATTCCTCTGTCTGAAAAATGCCCATATTGCATTCAAATCCCTTTTTCAAATCACTAAATTCTACTCAAAACCAACCACACAAAAATTTCTGTTTCACAAAGTCTCTCATAATTAACCTAGCTCCACATTCTTTCTTTCTTTTTTGAAACCCTATCACACATTTTCTTTTCCTGTTGTAAATCACATTCTAAAATTATTATGCATTACGGTGGGTATTTGTATTTTTTTTTTATTTCCGTCTACCGGTACAAAGGCTCTTTATCATTTTGAGCTGGACTTTTACTTTCGCTTACTCTCCTTGGTTTTTATAGCTTTTCTTCTAACACAAATATTTCTTAAAACATATTTTACAAAGAATTAATATTCATATAACTGAGTTGTTCATAAACTTATAGTACGTGGCTGCCATTGGTATGGTACATTTACCAATAAGCCCCCTTAAAAGGGGGGGACCCAATAGCAGAATAATGTATTCTCTTGATCTATTACCTTCTGATTAACTTTGGTAGGTCCCTAGACATGAACTTGGTACTATTTTTGAGATCAGTTCCCTGAATGATCATGATACACCAATATTAAAGTCCATTATAGCTAGTTTGCAGTTATATGTTTGTCTCCATTAACCAGGAACAAGTGAGTAAGAGTTGAACATAGAGGAATAAAATAGAAGGAATAACAGAAAGCAAGAATGAGGATTCAGTGAAACTCCACCTCTGTAAGAATCTGACGATATATGGCTCCCAGTTATTGTCTACAGGACGGACGGATGGAAAGTGATTCAAGCTGTATGGGAACATCTGCAGCTTGTGATGCTAGATGAATTTTTAAAATAATATATAGATATAGTCTTTAGAAATAACCTGAGATATTTGCATGCTATTATATGGGCCAAAATTAAACTGACTTTCAAATGAGAAAATAAAATATTAGTTTAAATAAGGACTTTGCCATTTTAATCTGCACTCATAATAAACTGGCTTTCAATATCTTGATCAGGCACATACATGGATAAAGTTATTTTCTCTTGTACATCAGTACTTACACTTGAAAAATATTAAACTGAGTTGATATACTGTTAATTTGCTGTTGATATGACCTGATTAAGAATATGTAAACCATATAAATTAGATCACATCTCTAATTGAACATACACTTGGGCCTTGAAATATCAACTAACAGTTGGTATTATGATATTAAGAGGTGACTGTGCATAATGTATAATAGTGTGTTACTGAGGACCTTGCAAAGACCTGTACAACTTAGAGCAACTTCCCTTTAAGCATTTTCAATTTTAATTTTTGTAACATTAAAACAAGGTATAGACATTATGTTAATTGAAATAAGCCAGACACAAAAGGCCAGTAATTGTATTATTCCTCTTAATAGGAAGTACATAAAGTAGTCAAATTTATTGAGACAGAAAGTAGAATGGTGATTTCCAGATGCTGGGAAGAAGGGAGAATAGAGTATTATTTTTAAGGGGAACAGAGTTTCTGTTTGCAAGATGTAAATATTCTGGAGATGGTAATGATTATTGTACAACAGTGTGAATATACTTAATGCCACTGAACTGCATACCTAAAATGACTCAAATGGTCAACTTTAAGTTATGTATAATTTACCAAAATTTAAAAATTTTCCATGATAAAGGAGGCCATAAAATGTAAAATAAACTTTTGAACCATAATGATGTCCGTCAAAAATCTTAAACACAGGGGTGCTTGGGTGACTCAGTCTGTTAAGCGTCCGGCTCTTGACTTCAGCTTGTCATGATCTCCTGGTTCTTGGGATCCAGCTCCATGATCTCTGCGCTGACAACGCAGGGCCGTCTTGAGATTATCTCTCTCCCCTTATCTCTTTGCCCTTCCCCCAATCGTTCTCTCTCTCTCTCTCTCTCTCTCTCTCAAAATAAATAAATAAACTTTAAAAAATTCTTGAACACAGAAAGAAAATGCCAGGGAACAATCTTGGTTATTCATTTTATACATTTTTAAAACGAAGAGCTCAATAGCGAAAACACAATTATTCACAAATATTGTAGTTCTAATAGATTAATGGCAGTGTTAAAGACTATAATCACATGGTTTTATGTAAGATTTTTTATTATTTGTTTGTAAAACCAAAGTATTATTTATAGGAGTTGTGATATTATAATTTAGATACTATCTTAATGAAATACTGTTAGTTTCTTGGTAGTTTATTTATTTAATATACATGGGTATGTAAGAAGACAATTCCTTGACTACGTTAAATACATAGAAGATTGTAAGCATTTCAGAAAACCTTAAAAAATATTGTAGTTCCACTCTTTGCCACAAAGTGTCAGTGAAAGCCCTTGAAGTGGCTCGCCCTATTACTTGGGGTTTTTAAACGTTAAGATCTCTACAAAATTCTTTATCATGTAGATATACATATATATTTATTTCAACTGGGATTTCCTAGTCCAAAAAGAATTTTTAAGAAAGGATAAAATACCCAACATCTTTTAAACAACATACAAATAAATGTGTTAGGTGAAATAAAACCATTTTTCTAAACGAAAACAATAACAAAAAAAAGGAATTGAATACACATGGAAGATAGTCAATATTTAACTTCCATAAGGAATCTATCATGAAAGCAGGCCATGGAATAGGGTCATCCAGAATCATTACAGAGTATAAATTTAAGAAGCAGGGACACTGATCATTGGTATGATCCTATGAGGGTAAAAAAACAAACAAACAAAAAAGTCCATGAAATCCTGAGGTTTATCTCACCTTCACTGCACTTAACCACTCTGGTAATGACCCTCCTTCCTACTGTTAGTTTTGCCTTCTTCTCTTCCTGGGCCCATGTGTCAATATACCTACCTCAATCTCCCATTCTCCACCTCCACACCTTGGCCAGGTTGTCTATAAATCTCTTTGTCTGTACTCAGAAGACCAGGATGCAAATGTGCCACTTCTTTTTCTGCAAGTCTGACAGACGGGACACTGCCAAGAAGTACATCTGTGGTATGAAATGTGCCACCCAAAACGTTATCTAATATTAATTAGGAGCAAATTTTCAAAAAAAGTTACTATATATGCATATCTAACAATATGTTTAAAATGTATTTCTTTTTTTCTTTACTCAAGAAAATATAAAAGTCTGTAAGTTGACAAATAGGTTCTCACTGGCACCTGTTCACTATGTTAACACAGGCAGCATAATTCTCATGGATACTGATGATGTCACTGTGGTGCTGATACCAGTGAGGCAGTGTGGGAAATAATTAAGAAACCACAATTAATAATTTGCTTGGGAAGAGATTTAGAAAGACTGTATCTTCGCAAACACAAAAGTGCAGAAAGGAACTGTATATAGGAGAATGTTATAAAACAGAAAGACAAAGGACATAATAATTTACAGGAATCAAGTCCAAAAGAAATTCTTCAGAGAGGAACAGAGAGGAAAGTGGGAAACTAGGTTTGACTTGTGAGCTGTGTGTGAATGACATGACTTTTTTTTTTTCAGGGAGAAGCTCAACCACAAAGTGATACCAAGGCTTTGTACGGAAGGTGCCAGAGATCAAAACAATGCTGCTATTAATAGATATTGCTAAGCCTTTATGACTGCCCTAGAGGAAAGTTACAAGAGTGGAAGACAACATTGTCTTGGCATATGCGTTTTTAATAATGACTATATTTGATAGCTGGAACTTCACTTCAGTGGAATTTCTTTTGGGGGGATATAACAAATTCATTGTTATCCATGTCTTTTTACTCTTTACAGATAAATCACTAGAAGAAGCTCCTGTCCTCAGTGCAGACTCTCAGAATTCCATCAGGATCTCTACCTTGTCCTCAGAACTTGTCTTTGGCCCCTTTGCACCACTTAACACACAAGCAACCTATCCTTCCCATGATGTGTGACTTATGTCTATCTCAATGCCTACAGTGAACTTATTTTTGGGTCTTCTTTGCAGAACTGTTTTCCTTCTTTTACATCATATATATCTTCAACCCTCTTGTGTTTTTCCCCCATGTTCTTTCCACTTTTGTAGTTATTTCCTAACACAAGATTAATTCTCATTTCTAGGAGACTAATTCCCAAAGTTATGATTCTAGTTCTTGGCTCTCTTTTGCATTTCATATTAGAATTTCTAATAACATTTTTTATCTTCTAGTTTTTCCATCTTTACCTCACATTAAAGCATATGGGCATTGTCTTGCAGATTATGGAGGATCACAGAAGGATTTTAAGCAAGGGGCAAAAGATGGCAAGAACCCATCTTTTTCAAAGATGACTTAGATTGTGGAAATTATTCATGCCTTTATTTTTTTATTATGAAATTTATTGTCAAATTGGTTTCCATACAACACCCAGTGCTCATCCCAACAGGTGCCCTCCTCAATACCTATCACCCACCCTCTCCTCCCTCCCACCCCCCCCCCCATCAACCCTCAGTTTGTTCTCAGTTTTTAAGAGTCTCTTATGCTTTGGCTCTCTCCCTCTCTAACCTCTTTTTTCTTCTTCTTCTTCCCTTTAAACTGGAAGCAGGGGGACCAATTTTGAGACTGTTTTAGAATTCTAAGGAAACAAGGTGGCAGTGAAAGAATGAGGAGAAAATGAATGAGTTCAAGAAACAATAATGAAGTTGAAATATAAGGCCTTCATGAGGGATTAGGCATGAGGATGATGGAGTGAGAAAAACTGAGAATGATAACCAGGTAGGTACACTGGTTGGTTAGGGGGGAGATCAACCTGTTCGCTGAGCTATGGAATAAAGGGAAATAAGGTGGATATATCTGGAAGTATGAATAAAACATGAGGAATTCCCTTTTACATATGTGAGTTTGAAACACTTGTGAGCTATCCCATTGTCAATATCCATTTTGCATTTGGATGTGCGGGTCTATATTTCAGAAGATCTATTTCAGTTATAAATATTTGGAATTAATCAGGATAGAGATAGCAATAAAAGCCAAATGAGTAAATAAGATCAATCAAGGACTGAACTAGAATAAGAAGGGAAGGGCCTAAGTCATGTCTAGAGACTATGCAATTTTAGCCACATATTCTTGGATGGCAAATATCCAGGAAGTGTCAGTTCTCCTCTTAAGTACTAAATATAATAGTGAAGAAAACACTGGTTTTACTATTACAAAATAGTTCACATTTCTGATAATGACAGATAACCTCACTGTAGACCAAACCTCTCCTCTAAAACAACCAACATGCCTTTAAGACTTTGGACACTACCTTTGCAATAAGGAGTTGAAGGGACAATATCCCAGACAAAAGAGGACAGATGTTCCCCTTACATTTAGCATGTCTTTTCTTTTCAAAGCCTTTGGCAATTTGCAACCACTAGCTAAGTACAGAAGAAAAAGCAGCAACCAATAATAAGAGAAGTTGAGCAGGAACTTGAATAGTCCTCTAAACAGACAGCAACATTGGAGCTCAGTCTATCAACTAGGTAAACAACTCTGACCTTCAGACACAACCCCAAAGTGCAAACTCTAGTCTGGATGAACCTCAAGGAGATAAGCTCTCCTAAAGAATGAGGCCTAACTTCAAATGTCTTCATTTACTGACCAGATAGAAGTTTTTTTTTGTTGTTGTTCCAACACTAACAGCCTGCAAAAGCAAAAAAGCAAATTCCCTATGGAAGAAGAATATATTATCTATAACATCCAATCATTTCTATAAAAGTTTTCATATAAAATGTTACTCATTTAATAAAAAAAAATCATCAGGCATGCAAGAAGGCAATACCACTTGACCCAAGTCTATACAAAAATAAGTAAATGATAAATTTTCCAGAAATTTTAAAAGAATTGAAATAATAAGTTCAAGAAATTACATGATATTGTATAGAATATTAATAAAGAATTGGGAAAATGTTCAAAGGGACCTGAAGAACTTAAAAAAATATGTTAAGATTAGATACACAGAGCTATCTAATAGGACTATCCAAACTAAATCTAACAGAAAAATATCCAAACTAAAAACTAGAGAAAAATGAAAATACAGGAAAGTATGAGTAATTCATGGGGCAAATTCTAAAACAATGTAATTGGGTTTTCAATATGTGAAAAGAGAAGTAAGGTGAAGCATGTACAAAGATAATTATCCAAGAAAATATATTATCCAGTATTTTTAAAAAAATTAAAAGTCAAAGGTTGAGTTTTGGGACACATCACTAGAGATCTCATTCAAGATTTAAATTAGTAATTAATCAATATTACACTATCTTATTGTTCAATCTTTTAAACAGTTACTTAAAAAATGACATAAGATGGCACAAATCTGGGAGAGATAATTAATATTTTGGATTCCACATGACTCAAAAGTTCCTGTCAGGGTGGAATAATGGGGAAAACTTAATATGAGCTATCATGGAAATAACTGTAGTCCCAAATTTATGTTCAAAAAGCCATTTTAGGTACATTATATTTTCCCAGAAAGAAAAGAAATACTAAAGACATCTATCCACAGATATCAGAAGTACTACAAGGCTCAAACACAGTAAATATTAAAGTACACACAGTTATAGCATCACTGCTGAAAACAGCAACAAAGGGAAAAATCTTAATTCAAGGGAAAAAAATGCATCATCATCAATTCATTATAATGATATCAACAGCTAAATTCTCAAAAGAAAAAAATAAGAAACTAAAGACAATAAAATGTCATCATCAGCATGTTCAAAGTAAAAAAAAAAAACTAAAACTAAAATTGTATATTCAATGAACATATACTTGGTAAAGGAAGGTGAAATAAAATTGTTTTCAGACAAAGAAAAGCTGAAAGAATTTGTGAACTACATTCTCAAATCAAAGAAAAAACTAAAGGGAGTGAGGAGAAAAATCATCTCAGGTGGAGATATAAAAACACAGAAAGCAATTAAGAATAACGGAAGTGATAAATATGTGAATAAACATTAATCATGATTGACTATATAAAATAATAATAAACATTACATCATCATCATCGTCATGTTTTGTGGAGTTTTAATAACAAAGGATAAAAGAAGCAGGGGTAAATGAAGTTAGGTGAGTGTTCCAAGTTTATTGCAGTGTTTAATAATTTTTAAAAGTACTAATTTATATTAAATGTATTATCAGTGACAGTGTTGTCATCTTTAGGAAATCTCTAAAAGAGTAACAAATGAATATATAACTAACAAGTTAAATGGGAGAAAAATAATTTTTAATGGTGAAAGTCAACCAAACAGATTGAACACATGGGACAAAGAGAAAACAAAGAATAGGATGATAGATTTGAATCCAAATATACCAGTAATTACACTAAATATAAATGGATCTGAAACTCCAATTATAGGACAAAGATTATTAAAGAGGATAAAAAGAAAACTCAACCATCTGCTGCTTATAAGAAACACACTTTTAATAAAGGGAAGCAACAAAACTGGAAATGCAATGGTGGAGAGCATTTACTTTGCAAATATTAACTTAAATAATGGTGATGTAGCTAAATTAATTTTGAACAAAATAGATTTTAAGGCAGGAAGAATTACGAAAGAGGGAAAGTTTTATAATAATGAGTCAATCCACCAGGAAGATACAACATCTCCACTATCATAACTTCAAAGATATATAAAAGCTAAAGATAATATAGCCAAAGTGGGACTCAGGGATGTTACAAAATATCTTTCTAAGTAACTGATAGAACAAAACAAAATCCATTTCAGATTCATTTCAATACCGAACTTGAGGGATTCCTGGGTGGCTCAGTCTGTTAAGTGCCAACTTTGGCTCAGGTCATGATCTCATGGTTGATGAGTGTGAGGCCTGCATCAGACTCTGCACTGACAGCTCAGAGCCTGTAGCCTGCTTCAGATTCTGTGTCTCCCTCTCTCAATCTCTGTGCCTCCCCTGCTCTCTCTCGCTCTCTCTCTCTCTCTCTCTAAAAAATAAATAAAAACATTTAAAAAAATAATAAAAATTGTTCTTAAATAAAAAAATAAATATCAAACTTGACTTAATATATCTATAAATTTCAATCACAATCTCAATCTGTCTGTAATACTATATCTCAACACTGAAGAATATGCATTTTAAAGTATGAATTATATCTGAACCAAAATTTTTCATATTTGTGACTATAAAGTAAGTCTCAACACACTTCAAAGAATGAAAATCATAATGGATATCATATTTGACCTTACTAAAATTAAACTAAAACTCAAAAACAAAAATTTGAAAAAAAACAGATATTTGAATTTTAGATATTGAATTTCTACATAATGCATGCGACATAAACTAAATTAAAATAAAATTAAAATATTTTTAACTGAATAATACTTTACAAACTATCAAAATCCATGGAATGGATATTAATAACCTTAAATGAATCTATTAGAAAACAAAAGCTGAAAGTCAATGATATAAGTGTCCATTTCAAAATGGGAAAAGAAAACAGAAAACTAAAGCCAAAGACAGTAGAAAAAAAAAAAAAAAAGAACTGAAATAATCAATTATAGAATAAATACACAAGAACTAGAACCAAAAGCCAAAAGTGGCTCTTTTTGGAAACTAGTAAAATTAAAAGTTTCATATCAAGGTGAATAAAAAGAAATAAGTCAGAAATACTAAAATCAAGGTTTAAAAAAAATGTGACTTTACTATACTTATTATGAGCATTAAAGTATAGAAAATGTAAGAAAATATGTCATTAAAAATTTAGATCAATTAGATACTTTCCCTAAAAATACAGCTCATCATAACTGACACAAAAAGAAAGAAAATCTGAGGTGACCTATCAATTTGAAAAAAATTGAATCTATAATGAGAAAAAAAGAACTTTCCATAAGGAAAACTCCAAGTCCCTATGGCTTCACTGATGAATTCTTTTAAACATTAAAGCTATAAATTAAATATTTTGAAATTAAAGCCTCACATTTTATGAGGCTAATAAAATCTTGGTACTACATACCTGAAAAAGATATTTCAAGGAAAGAAAGTCATGAGCTCATGAAATCCTTTGAAAATAAATTTTAAGATTGTGAACATAATACCAACAGAACAAATCTAGTGATATGTGTAAGAAGAATAATCCATTACTACCAATTATGGGCTTACTGCAGGAATATAAATTTGGCTTAATGAACAAAATTCACTCAATGTAATTCACTATATTAATAGAAAAAATGCACAGAATTTATATGATCTTTCAATAAATGCAGGAAAAGCATTTACTATAATTCAGCATCCACTAATAAATACATTCTTAGCACAGTAGGAATAGAAGGGCTCTCCCTCAATCGGAAAAATACCATCAACAACAACAACAAAATTTACTAATTCTCATAGGCTTTCCCCCAAATCAGGAATAAGTAAATAATTCCTTACAATGGCCATATCAATTCAGCATTGTGCTGGAGCAAGTACAATAAAGTAGTAAAAAGAAATAAAAGGCATACAATTTAGAAAGGATGCAATAAAGCCTACTGTTATCTACAGAGGGCATAATTTTATAAGTAAAAGGGTAGAAGAATCAGAAGATAAACTAATAATCTTACTAAATGAATTTATCACATTTGGGCATGAAGTAATACATAAAATATAGTAAATCAACATACAAAACATATAGAGAGAAATAAATTTTGTTTCTATAAATCACCCACAACTAGAAAATGCAATGTAAAAAGAAAACATTTATAGTAGCATAAAAGGATTGAAAATCTAGGAAAGATTTAGTGAGAGATACATACAACTTCTACAAAAAATCATAAAATATCATGAGAATGACTGAAAAACAAATGAATGGAGGATAAAACCATATTCATAGAATAACTATTATAAGGATGTCAATTCTCCCTAAACTTGTATAGTTGAAATGCACTCCTATCAAAATCTCAGCATTTTTTGTTGAAGACTAACAAATCTCCCATCATTATGAGCTTGAGATAGATAAGCATGTCCTGAAAAGGTTCTCTTAAAAATATGAAACATAAAGGAAAAGTTTGACCAGCTAAACAACCCTAAAGTCTTATAAGGTACATCAAAAGAGCATAAAGAGCCACAAAGTAAGAGTGGACATTTCCAATCCATTTAATTGTAAAAGGTCAATTTGTATCATTATTCCTTTTTGTTAATGAGGTCTCTTGGTGCTTCTGTTTTTGTTGTTGCTTGTAATATATGTTTTATTGAACTATCACGTCGTAAAATATGCAAATGAACAAACTGTAAATATATCACAAGACAAATTGTACATGCCCTTGTAACTACTACTCAGACTCAAATCCCAGAAACTCTATTCACATTTCCTCTCTACCACTATGCCCCTGCAACCAAAAAGATTTGTAATACCAGAGAATAATTTTACCTGTTTTTTTTTTCAACGTTTTTATTTATTTTTGGGACAGAGAGAAACAGAGCATGAATGGGGGAGGGGCAGAGAGAGAGGGAGACACAGAATCGGAAACAGGCTCCAGGCTCCGAGCCATCAGCCCAGAGCCGGACGCGGGGCTCGAACTCACGGACCGCGAGATCGTGACCTGGCTGAAGTCGGACGCTTAATCGACTGTGCCACCCAGGCGCCTACCTGTTTTTAACTTGATTAAAATGGAATCAAGAGGCATGTGTTATATTTTGTCTTACTTCTTTCACTCACCATTATGTTTGCAAGTTCATTCATATTGTATGTGTAACTATAGCTATATAATTTTCATTACTGTATGGTATTCCAATGCATAATTAGGTTATCATTTACCTTCTCTATTATTGATGGATATTTTGGTTGGTTCTAATTCAGGGTTATTATAAAGCAGGCTTCTATTAACATTCTTGTATATACCTTTTGACAGACATACATATGGGTTTCTGTCAGTTACATATCTAAGAGTGACATTGCAATCATAGAATATGCATATATATAACCACCATTACCACATAATTTCCCAAGAGTTCTCCCAAATGCTTGTTGCAGTACCAGTTTTTACTCTTACCAGCAGGTGTGAATGTCTCAGTGGTTTTATATGTTCACCAACACTTGGTACTGTCAGTCTTTTTTCATGTTAGACGTACATTGGGTCAGGTGTAATACATTTTTATCTGTTTATTGGCTATTTGAAAATGGAAGAGGATATTAAGAAAAAGAACTCAATATAGGTAAATCATAGTACCTACTTATACTTTAGCACTTCTACTTTGACACTCATTCTGCTCACATAAATCCCTGGAAGAGTTAGCGTCTGAGAGTGTCTTAGATGGAGACTGAAAACAATAGAATGACCTTCTGGATAATAGGGTGCACTACATTAACTATGTTTTCACCTAAGCTAGTGACGGAAGGAAAATCTTTCTGTTGAGGCACAGATACATTATAATTATAAAAAGGCCATTCTCTGCTACAAGCATACTGATTTGTACTTTATAGTAATTTTTATTTAACGAACATATGTAGATCTGCTACTTATTACTATATATTTAACTTTACTGAATAATTTAAAACCATATTTCACTTGCCACCACTGAATATAGCCGCAATAACTAAGCAAAGAAGTGGAAAGAAGGACTATTTGCATCTTTTTCAAGTATTACTAATTTTCTGCTTGTCCCAGATTATGACATTCAGATGAAGTTTGACAATATTGTATAATAACTTTTTGAAAAAAAACAGATTTATTAATACTCAAGAATGTATCTTTGTCGCCCACTTGGCTATATAAAATGTATCTCACTTTTCTTCGATCATAAGACACTGAATTATCCAAATCCCTGCTAAAAGTCTGGTGTGGTATAAAATACTGTTTTTGAAAGAAAATAGCCTATTTTTTAAATAATCAGTCTATTTGTATTGAAATTATTCTCTTCAAACAAAAATACTGTTATGAAGGTAAGGTCACACATTTAAGAATTAAAACACCTAATTCAAATCCCAGCTTCAATGCCTTTTAACCTTTGGCAAGTTTTCAATCTCTTTGTGCTTCAGTTTTGACATATGTAAGATTGAGATATTTTTCTCTATCTCATAGGATTATTTTAATGAACATGAATGTACTTGGCACAGAGCTTACAACATAAATGCACAATAGATGTTCACTAAAAATTAGATGGTTTTCAGTAGAGGGAAGCTTAATAAAATTCTCCCCAAATTATCTCTGTTATCCAAAAACAAAGACTTCTAACACTGGGTATTTTTAAATTTTCATTAGAGAATCTACTCTTTACTGAGGAGATAAAACTTGACCTGTAATCAGTGATCGGTAAACATTTCCTGGTATTAGAGCTTACGCTGGGTAAGGTGAGATGACATACTTTTAGACAGCATGTCAGATAAAGTTCTTTTTTATTTTAACTCAATGTGAGAAAAAAAAAAAAAAAAGAATGTCGACCTGGCTCCTCTAGACAAGAACAATGGCATAAATGCCTGCAGCTGTTCCAAATTCACATCCCATGGATTCGGGGAGAACTCCCACGAAAATGAGAACTGTGTGGTGCATTTTAATAAGTGAATATGTAAAGAGTGTATTAATTAATTAATTGTTCATTTGACTAAGTAATATTCATACCCCAGTGAATGGATATGAAAGTGAATTACATGCAAATTAATGTAAATAGTTGCACATTGACGAAGAGAGGATACTCTTTGAAGCAACTATTAGTATTGTTAAGTTTTTAATTATAAGCTGAAACTAAATGTTTCTGTCAGAATGGAACTTTGAAAATACAGAAAGGAAATAATGTGATACACAAAAATATGTTTAGTGAAATGGGTTAGGACACATCTGTTCTGTGGAAGATGGCGGACAATTAACAAAGATGGAGAAAGTAATCACAGTAGGAGGAGCAGGGTAGAGGTGAGAAGATCATGAGTTTCATTTTGAAAATGTTAAATTTGATGTGCGGAAGGATCATCCATCAGGAAATGTGCTGTGGTGTAGTTAAATTTAGAGCAACAACAAACAAAAAGTGTTTGAAGATAGAGTCACCTAAGATGATACAACATTTATTACACGGAAGCCTTGTCAAAATAATCCCACAATGTCTTGTCTCACAGTTTGTCATTCCCCACCTCATAATTTTGCACGCCTTGGCCATCTTTTCCTTTTAATGCCTGAGTTTATTGTTTTTTCTTCTTTTCCTTTCTTTTTTTCTTTCCTTTTCTTTTTTTTTTTTTGGTCAAATAATACTTCATAATAACTGAACCTGCTATATTAGGGTCGTACATTTCTAATTTGAAAAGACACGAAATAGACATTTGTCATTACAAATTCTTACTTCCTTTACTTAAAAAAATGTAAGTTCCATAGTTTAAATTTTAAACCAACAACCTTGACACTTTTAATTGTTAAAGTGGGTGTTTCTTTTAATTCTGTTCTCCATTAAAACTAAGAGAAGGATCCAGTGTATAATTTCATACGGATACTTTGTTCTTGAATCTCTTCTTACAAGAGAGTATTTTCTCCACACGTTTAATTTCATTACAGTTACTTTACAAAATGAAAATGGATATTGAAATTTCTGATGGTCAAAGATTAAAAGGGCTCTTATAGAACACCTAACTCTATGCCAGTTATTATAAGTGAGTGCTATTTATAATTTCATGCATTTTGCTTGGTTACTGAAATGTGTGTAGACACTATAAGTAGACCATTGAGGAAACTATGTTTTTCAACAAAATTGTGTCTTTTTCTCAGGGCTTCCCCATACCACATCTCTGAATGACACTATAGTCTAGAAGTGTCATGGGAAAGAACCTAGATGCAGAAGTAGAAATTGCCTGGACTAATCATGGAAATATGAGAGTACCTGATCTCTCTCACCAACTCACAGTCCCCAGTACAGGGTATGCACAGGACTGAAGCAAATTCTCTGCCATTCCAGACATAGGCTAGAGTAAGAGGGAGTGATTGGTTCTGAAAAAGGAAAAGATACAGAGGCTAATATGTGGTATGGGCCTTGGTCCTGTTGGCTAAAAATGAACTAGAAAGGAAGTCTTTGAACTACTTCCCTGGGTAATAGCATTCAGATGATTGCACTATACTGGAGTTTTTGCCTGAATTCTTATTCATTAATTCATTATTTCAGCATGTATTTATTAAAGATAATACTTCAGTGTGCAGAAATAATCTACACATGTTTTGCCATATGATCATTCGTTTTGTGGAAAATACAAAACTATGTACTGTGGCTTGAATTCTTTTAATCTGTTTTCAAGTATTTGTGCATACATTCATATTAAGTGAAGATTTATAGAGTAACTATTATGTGTTAGGCACTATGATGGGTGCTGGTGAAAATGTTCTGATGCCATTCCTTCAATACTTCCTTCCCCCTGCACATGCTTGGATAGTTCAATTCAAGAAAACTAATATAATTTCTCTAACTCATCCCTGTAAACTATCTTGTAAATGTTAAATTCATTTTAGTTCATTTAAATGAATTCCCTTTAAATTCATGCATAAACTCATCTTTATTATATGAATTTTGAAAAAATTCTTGAAACTTCTGCATTAAGTCATGACTGCTGCTGGTCTATATGACCTAGACTGTGAGCAGTGAAGCTCTTAGGATCCTGTCATCTCAAACTCTTCCTTGTTGTTGCCATTGTTATTATTACAATAATATTGCACTAATATATTATTTATAAATTGTGAAATTTATGGCCATTGGTCAAATCTGAGTTGTTTGTTATATCTAGATCTATACTACAGAATTTAAAGTGGAATGGAGAGATATTGAAAAAGTTTTAGCTGTTTTGTTGTTAAAGGTGTCACTTTAGGATAAAGATAAAGAAATTAAATTATTAAATCTAAAAAGGTTTAATAATACAAATGAACTTAGTGTGTAATAAATTTGTTTTTACTTGATAAAGCAAATTGAATGAGATCTCAAAAGGAAAGTGGAATGTAGATGCGACCTCAGGGCTATTTGTTTGCAGGAGAATATCAGGACATGTTACTGGAAAAATTTTTGGTTCACTTATAATGTCTATCAACATTATAACTAGTGGTGTACTGAAGAAATCATTGAGGTTTTGATGAAAAAATAATGGATGTCATGAATGTTATGGCCCTGACTTGTCAACAGTCACAGACTATACAACGTGGGAAGTCATATTTCAATCTACACCTCAAGCTAAAGATGCTTTAAACAGCATCACGAACTGAATTCACAAGCTAAGGGTGGCCAAACCCTACAATATCACATATATCGAACTTCCACATTTTGATTTTTGCCAATTAAACTATCTTATTTTCTTTCCAAATTGAAAGTAAAAAATTCTCATTTTCCAGGCTTTAACTTCTTCGGACTCTTACATACAAATTTCAAACCTTGTCTTTGCCCCCATTCTGCTTGTCTTATCTTCCCCTGGTCTATCATTACTCATTTTATGCTACATGTCCACATGCTCTTTCTGCTATAATTCTGTTATTCATCACTGTCCTGGTAATCCTCTCACTATTTCAACCATGACTTCTGCACTTGTTCTAAGTCTTAACTGACTCCTCCCTCACTGTCTCTTTGCGCCACAGTGCCTTAGGCCCAAACAAACTAACCTACTGAAATCTCTTTCAGACTCTAACCAGAGACTAAATAACCTACTGTCTTCCAATTGTCAAGTTATTACTTATTTAGATAAATAATAATTGTTATGTCCACCTTTATATATCTTCTCTGAACTCACGGTCTGACATTGATATCTTCATTATATGGATTTATCAATCCTCCTAAATCTCAACTTAATTTTAATTCTGTTCATCTTTCCTTTTTCTCCTTTCCTTGTTCACAATAGAAATTGACTCTCCAGTTTTAATTCCTCCATTTCTTGTCTCCAAGTATAACTAAGAGCATGTGTTTTGAACCAAGTACTATGCACCATGGAGAAACTAGAGATGCATATGATGCAGTACCTGTCCTCAGAATAACCCAGTTTCCATAGGAATAGAAAACAATCATAGAAACATACAATCAATATTCAGATATTTAATTCTGTGTGACTGGCTACATATATTGTACAAGAACAGCTTTCCATGCAGTATCAAATTCCCAATCCAAACACACATCTTAGAACATTAATGCTTTTTATGTTACAGAAAATTGGGCTGGGTTTTACATGTGTGCACGCACACACACACACACACACTCAAGAAACGGGGAAGAGAAACTAGAATCAGACAGAACTGAATTCCAATTCTGATTCCAATATGTAATCTCTGTGACTTCAATCAACATATTTCAAAGAGCTAAAACTAGTGGGGCCACCAATTCCAACCACATAGAATTAATATAAAAATTAATGGATATAACACCTGTTGATATCTCCATGGGCCTGACTCCCAGTAAACAGTCAATAAATATTTGCCAGCTGAGTGGTTATCAACCACTTATTACTAGTGTATAATCTTACCATATCATTTAAATCTCTTAAGCACTAAAGGTAACCGTGGGATAAAAATAGGACTGACCTCATAGAATGCTGTTAGGGCTACATGAGGAAATCCAAATAAGAGAACAATGCCTGGTATCTAAAAGAAATACTCTGTAAACATCAATTATAATTATTATTAGATTATGATAATTTTTCCGTATTTTACTTCACCCATAATTAAAATCTAAATTCTATCACTTTTATAAAATAGATACATTAAATTTGAAATAAGAAGAGCTCATTTTTTAATGAAAAAAAATGCTTCAGTAATATCTACATCCTGTTTTCATGAGTTCTTTGCTACTGCACACAGTCTTCTGGGATTTGATATCACCCAATACGCTCATGCAGCTCAGAGACTCAACATAAGTACAATGAGTTTAGGTGTCCTTAAACTTCCCTTATGCATATCGATCTTTTTTTTTTCTTTCTGACTCCATACTGAACAAATAGAAAGCATTTTAGAGCACTTTAATTCATCTTATATTGTAATATGGGCTTAGTGACGCTTATGAAACTACAGAGGAAAAAAGAAAAAGGAGGAGAATAAGAAAGGAGAAAATCCAGATAAAGGGAGGAGGCACAGGATCAGCACAGTCTCTGAAGATATATGCATGGTGACATTTGATAACTGCTGCTCTTATAAATCTCCCAAGGATCCCATAACTCAATGTCCCTGAACTTAAAATCATCTTGTTTACCCTTCTCATTACACACTGAGGCACAATTAAGTAATGACAAAACAGTCGGGCCTGTCTCTCTCTCAGTGTGGTAGGCACCAAATGAAAATGTTTTGTTAATGATAAGCAGACCAAGTAGGGCTCACCAAGCATTTTGAGTATAAAAACCTTATATCAGGCAAAGAATGTCAAAAGCATTTAATAGTAGTTATACTTAAGTCATTATACTTAAGAGAAATTATATTTTAGTTTCTGTTGATTAAGAAAATAATTATAATTTCAATTTAATTGTGCTAAAATGTTTAAATGCACTTACAGTTTTTTTTCTTATTACAGCATCATTCTTCATTCATCTGAAAAATACATGCATTATGGAATCATAACATACTGTGTTGGCATTACCAGCTCCTCGAACATTGTTGAATGAATGAATGTATATATAATTCACATTTTCTTTATTCATTCACCCATCAATGGACAGTTAAATGTCTTCTACCTCTTGACTATTGAGAATAAATGCTGCAAATATTGAGAATAATCCTGCAATAAAAATGTGAGCACAAATATCTCTTCTAGATTTTGTGCTTTATTCCACCATGGTCAGAAAAGATACTAGGTATGATTTCAATCTCATATTTGTTAAGACATGCTTTGTGGACTAACACGTGCTCTCTCCTGGAGAACATTCCAAATTGTGTTTGAGAAGAATATGTGATCTGCTATGTCAGGGAAATTGTTTGTATATGTCTGTTAGGTGCGTTTGATCTATGGTGTTGTTCAAGTCTTCTGCTTTATTATTTGATCTTCTCTATGGATGTTCTATTGATGTTCTACTTCTATTGAAATGAGGTACTGAAATACCCTATTATGTTGCTATCTATTTCTCCTTTTATTTCTGTCAATGTTTGTTTCATATATTTTTATTTTTGATATTGGGTTTATACATATTTATAATTGTTACATATTCCTGTTGAATTCACCCTTTTATCATTATACGTCCTTTGTCTTCAGTTTTTGACTGAAAGCCCCTTGTCTGATATAAGTATGGCTACACAGGATCTCTTGGTTAACATTTGCATGTAATATCTTTTCCCATCCTTTACTTTCATTTCTATGTGTATCTGTGAATATAAATTGAGTCTTTTGTAGACATCTTGTTTTTTTCCTAATCCATTCAGCTAGTCTTTCTGTTGGGAGTTTAATCCATTTATATCTAAAGTAACTGCTATAGGGAAGGACTTACTACTACTATTTTATAATATGATTATTTTTTTCTGTC
Source organism: Lynx rufus (assembly GCF_022079265.1). Lineage (NCBI taxonomy): Eukaryota > Metazoa > Chordata > Mammalia > Carnivora > Felidae > Lynx > Lynx rufus. The sequence continues at coordinate 93,692,970 of NW_025814878.1, forward strand.
TTATAGGGTTTATTTATCTGTTTTCTCTTTCTGACTTCCTTTTTGATTTGTTGATTTTTTTTGGTAGTGATATATTGTGATTCCTTTTTGTTTTTCTTTTATGTATCTTCTTTAGGTATTTTCTTTGCAATTACTATAAAGCTTACATAAAACAGCTTATGGTTATTAAAGTCCATCTCAAGCTGATAACGGCTTCAACTGCCTGCAAAAACTCTATATTTTTACTTCTCCCCTCCGACACACACTTTCTGTTGTTGATATTACACATCTTTTTTACATTATGTATCCATTAACATATTTTGTAGTTATATTTATTATTTTTATCTTTTAACTTAGAATTAATATGATTTACAATCTACTACTGCAGTATTGAATTATTCATTTTGCCTATTTATATATCTTTTCTAGTGAGTTTTATGTTTATACATACTTTTGTGATGTTGTCTAATGCTCTTTCAACTTGTAGAACTTCTCTTAGCATTTCTTGTAGGGTGTGTCTAGTGGTGAAGATCTCCCTCAGTCTTTGGTTCTCTGGGAGTCTTTATCTCTCCTTCATTTTTGGAGAACAGTTTTGCCAGGTATAACATTTTTTCTTGGTAGTTTCTATCTTTCTATACTTTGAATACATTATCACACTCTTCTGGTCTGCAAGATTCCTCCTGAGAAATCCACTGATGGTCTTATGGGGGCTTTCTTCTACATGATGAGTTACTTTTCTCTTGATCCTTTTGAAATTCTTTGCCTTTGACTTGACAGTTTAATGTTTCTCAGTGTTATCTTCTTTGGGTTCTCCTATTTAAAATCCTTTAGGCATAATGAATATGAACGTTCATTTTCTTCCCCAGAGGAAAGTAAAGTTTGGGAAGTTTGAAGCTATCATTTTTTTTTTAAATTAGCTTTCTGCCTGTCTTTTTCTCCCTCCAGGGAGACTTCCCTCCAGGACTTCCATTTTCATATACTGATCTGTCTGATGGTGCCCCATAAATCCCTTAGGCTTTCTTTACTCTTTTTCATTATTCTTTCTTTTTGCTCTTCTGATTAGATAATTTCAAATGACCTGTCTTCAAGTTCACTAACGTTTTCTTCTGCTTGATTGAGTTCATTACTGAACACCTCTAACAATTTTTAATTAAATTATTGTTTCTTCATCTCTGGAATTTGGTTCTTTTAAAAGTTTAACCTTTTTTTTATATTATCATTTTTAATGCATGGTTTTCCTGTGCTCATTGAGCATCTTTCTGATGGTTACTTTGAATTCTTTTTCTGATAAATCATATGCCTCTGTTTCCTTAAAGTCAGTTTCTGGAAATTTATTTAAAACCCTTGGTTGGACCAAGTTTCCATGTATCTTCATGTCTTGTAAATTTGTGTTGGCATCCACACATTAAAACAAACCAAAACCAAAACCAAACAAAAAACAATCCATCTCATCCAATCTTTATGGACTGGCTCTGTAGAGGAAATGGCCTTCACGCATCAGTCAAACTGGAGACTCTGGGGACCTCTCCAACCTTGTATATCTATGAGTCTTCTCTGGACTTTGTGTGTAAATTCCTGATTAGAAATAGTTGCCTCCCTCCCTCCCCCCCACCCCGTCCAACCCGCTTTTATTTCAGGTGACTGGAATCTCTTATTCTTTCTGGTGCCTATCTATGGTACTCTGGGTATTTTGGAGCAGTAGCAGGCTGCCAACCTCTCTTTTGTTCTCAGTGGTCCCTAGGCATCTAGAGTATGTGGGGCTCCATCAGTGCTCTGAGACAAGTGAGGCAAAAACTAGTGCCTCTAGCAGTCACCAGAGAATCTGGAACTGTATACACATGCCCCAACTCTTTCTTTCCTCAGAGAGAAACTGGGTGCTTGAAATTTTCTCCTGCTCATTCCACACTAAACCACGGGGAGGGACTCTGGTGAGTAAGTGGATGCTAGTCCAAACATTGTCTATTTTTTCAGTGGCCCTCAACCTGGTGCCATTTCCTGTCAGTGCTTAGATTTAGGCAAGACAGAAACATGTCCCTTCAGCAGGCCCCTGAAGTATGAATGTTAGACATATATTTTAGTCTCCTTTTTCCTCCTAAAGAAAAGTCTTGAACAAGAAATTTATTTTCCAATTGCTCTGTGGCATACTGTGAAGATGGGCTATGGTCAGTGAGTGCCACAAATTTTCCTATCAGTATTGATGTGACTCATTTCATGATTGTCTGGGATGCAGGAGTCTTTTAACAGGTCTCTGAATTTCTCACAAAGGGAATTGGTCCATGTGTTGTTGTTGAGTTGGTATGTCTGTAGGATGAAGAAGGAGGGTCTGGGGCTTTCTATTTTACAACCTGCTGATGTCACCATACAGTTACTCATTCATATCAAATTCTCCCCACATTTTTAGTAAGTAGCAACACTCGGCAAAAAATTTAATAACCAGTGTTTTCTTTCTATGTTAAAAATCTTAAGATGTCATAAGATTATCACTGTATTGAAATCTGACCTTTAATAAACAGCCAGTACCCTTTGTATCTTCCAAGACTCTACATGTTGTCATTTCATGTTCTTTCTTCTTTATTCTATTCTACCTTCCCAAGTTCTCCAATATATCAGGCTTTTGTGTTCTATACTGGCACCTTCTTGTTCCTACCCAGGGTTTGACCTTATTCTGCTGTTCTTTTTTCTTGTCTGCCCTCTCTCCTCCTACCTCTGTTTCCTTTCTTGTACTTTAATTTTCTGCTCTGCCCTGATAATCACCCAGGTATAATCTGATCCAGACTGTAATGAAAACCAAGATTCACAGTTATAATGACAATGAAAGAGCATGAAAACTTATCCCCATTGAACAAATGAGCATGTTTGTAGTATCTTTTTGAGGAACTGACTTTATTTAAGATGCCTAAATAGTTGAACTTTTAAACTAGGTAATCCTTTCTCAGGTAATTTTGACTAGGCCAAGGAAATATAGTGTCAGTTATGATGTTTGTTAGGAGAGAATAGCTTAAAGCACAAGAACACTTATTATTTAACAAGGATCCAGACAAATTCTGTCTCAGGGTTGGGCCAACACTTTGTAAAGTAAAAAGGACCCAGTGTCTTTCTATTCTTCCACTCTACCATTTCAGCATATGACTTTTATCCTAAACTTAGTCATCGGATAATTATAAAATACCTATCTCAAATCTTGGTATCATATTCTCTTATAACTGCATCCAAGCCAGAAAGAGAAGAGCATTAAAAAAGGGATCATCTCCTGGTGCTGCTTTTACTTTTTGCTAGAGAGGAAAACCTTTAATACAATCTCCAAAATTTAAATCCCATTAGCTAAAAGTTATTGTCATGTCCACCTCCATACCTATCATCGGGAAAGGGAAACAGGATTTATATGGTTGCTTTAGAAAACTCATGACTCATCACCAAAACTGAGTGTACTGCTACTTGAACAAAGTTGGGATGCCTATCTATAGTAAGGAAAAATGGGGAATGACATGAGTAGTTATCTACCCAAGTCCACCTCAGTCTCATTTCCAAACATGTATTGCTTTGAGGGGTCAAAATTTCTCCATTCACATTAGAAGCAAACTTCATAATCAAGATAGAACTGCAGGCACTGAGAACTTCTTACGACATGTCATATTCATCTTCCATCCTCAGTACTGGCATAGGAATTTATGATCAAATGATGGACATTTAGCATAGAGATACCTGTAAAGACAGGTATTTCTCTGTGTCAGGGATTAATTTAACATGTTGTTGTTGTTGTTGTTGTTAAGTACTTATAGAGAGAACTTGTACTAAAAGGAGATAAGATAGCCATGGTTTCTACTCTCACAGTACTCATGGGCCAGGTGATATCATTGAACAAATAATAACAATAAAATACAGTAGGTGTTGTTGTGGTACACAGTTCAGCATGCTGTGTGAGTACACATCCCAGTACCTTGGGGGATTACCAAAGCTTCCCAGAGGGGCGCCTGGGTGGCTCAGTTGGCTGAGTGTCTAACTTCAGCTCAGGTCATACTCTCATGGCTCATGAGTTTGAGCCCTGTGTCAGGTTCGGTGCTGACAGCTCAGAGCCTGGAGCCTGCTTCAGATTCTGTGTCTCCCTCTCTCTCTGCCCCTCCCCCACTCATGCCATGTCTCTGTCTCTCAAAAATAAATAAACATTTAAAAAAAAGCTTCTCAGAGTAAGTTATATTCAATTTGAGACCTAAGGAAGAAATAGGAGTTGGCCAAGCAGCTCTGCATTAAGAACGTTGTATGTGCAAAGGCTTAACATCAGGGAAAAATGGTGCATTCGAGGACCTGAGGGAAATCAGATAAAGCTGGATGGAAGAGTTGGAAAGGAAAGTCATAAAAGATGGGACTAGATCATGAAGGGCTTTCAAAAATAACAAGGCACTTGTAATTGGTCCCCACCTACAACAGAAAGGGACAGGCAACACATAGGCCTTGAATTAAATGAACCACTGAGCAAAATGAAGATTGTAGGAATAGCAAAAAAATGGTCCATCTTTTCTATCAATATTTAGACAATATGTCTTTTCCAGAAACAAGCAGGGTATTACTTGCAGGCATTTTAGCAGTGATATGAATTATAATCACTTGCAAGATACTCATGAAATTGAAGGCCCAGGATATTCATAGTTTGAAATTTAAAATACCTTCAACACAGCAGTGAGGAAGATGGCGGCGTAGGAGGATGCTGGGCTCACCGCACATCCTGCTGATCACTTAGATTCCACCTACACCTGCCTAAATAACCCAGAAAACCGCCAGAGGATTAGCAGAACAGAGTCACCGGACCCAAGTGCAGACGAGAGGACCACGGAAGAGGGTAGGAAGGGCGGCGAGGCGGTGCGCGCTCCACGGACTGGCGGGAGGGAGCCGGGGCGGAGGGGCGGCTCGCCAGCCAAGCAGAGTCCCCGAGCCCGGCTTGCAAAAGCGGAGGGGCCTGACGGACTGTGTTCCGACAGCAAGCGCGACTTAGCTTCTGGGAGGTCATAAATTAACAGCTCTGCTCCGAAAGCGGGAAGGCTGGAGGACAAAGGGAGGGTGAGCTGCGGAGCCCCCGGACGACCGAGCTCAGTTTGGCGGGGAACAAAGGCGCTCGCCAGCGCCATCTCCCCCGCCCATCCCCCAGCCAAAATCCCAAAGGGAACCGGCTCCGGCCAGGGAAATTGCTCGCTCCAAGCAAACACCCAACTCTGTGCTTCTGCGGAGCCAAACCTCCGGCAGCGAATCTGACTCCCTCCAGCTGCCACAGGGCCCCTCCTGAAGTGGATCACCTAAGGAGAAGCGAGCTAAGCCTGCCCCCCCTGCCGCCGTGCACCTTGCCTTCCCACCCCAGCTAATACGCCAGATCCCCAGCATCACAAGCCTGGCAGTGTGCAAGTAGCCCAGACAGGCCACGCCACCCCACAGTGAATCCCGCCCCTAGGAGAGGGGAAGAGAAGGCACACACCAGTCTGACTGTGGCCCCAGCGGTGGGCTGGGGGCAGACATCAGGACTGACTGCGGCCCTGCCCACCAACTCCAGTTATACAACACAGCACAGGGGAAGTGCCCTGCAGGTCCTCACCACACCAGGGACTATCCAAAATGACCAAGCGGAAGAATTCCCCTCAGAAGAATCTCCAGGAAATAACAACAGCTAATGAGCTGATCAAAAAGGATTTAAATAATATAACAGAAAGTGAATTTAGAATAATAGTCATAAAATTAATCGCTGGGCTTGAAAACAGTATACAGGACAGCAGAGAATCTCTTGCTACAGAGATCAAGGGACTAAGGAACAGTCACGAGGAGCTGAAAAACGCTTTAAAGGAAATTCAAAACAAAATGCAAACCACCACTGCTCGGATGGAAGAGGCAGAGGAGAGAATAGGTGAACTAGAAGATAAAGTTATGGAAAAAGAGGAAGCTGAGAAAAAGAGAGATAAAAAAATCCAGGAGTATGAGGGGAAAATTAGAGAACTAAGTGATACACTAAAAAGAAATAATATACGCATAATTGGTATCCCAGAGGAGGAAGAGAGAGGGAAAGGTGCTGAAGGGGTACTTGAAGAAATAATAGCTGAGAACTTCCCTGAACTGGGGAAGGAAAAAGGCATTGAAATCCAAGAGGCACAGAGAACTCCCTTCAGACGTAACTTGAATCGATCTTCTGCACGACATATCATAGTGAAATTGGCAAAATACAAGGATAAAGAGAAAATTCTGAAAGCAGCAAGGGGTAAACGTGCCCTCACATATAAAGGGAGACCTATAAGACTCGTGACTGACCTCTCTTTTGAAACTTGGCAGGCCAGAAAGAATTGGCACGAGATTTTCAGGGTGCTAGACAGCAAAAATATGCAGCCGAGAATCCTTTATCCAGCAAGTCTGTCATTTAGAATAGAAGGAGAGATAAAGGTCTTCCCAAACAAACAAAAACTGAAGGAATTTGTCACCACTAAACCAGCCCTACAAGAGATCCTAAGGGGGACCCTGTGAGACAAAGTACCAGAGACATCACTACAAGCATAAAACATACAGACATCACAATGACTCTAAACCCGTATCTTTCTATAATAACACTGAATGTAAATGGATTAAATGCGCCAACCAAAAGACATAGGGTATCCGAATGGATAAAAAAACAAGACCCATCTATTTGCTGTCTACAAGAGACTCATTTTAGACCTGAGGACACCTTTCGATTGAGAGTGAGGGGATGGAGAACTATTTATCATGCTACTGGAAGCCAAAAGAAAGCTGGAGTAGCCATACTTATATCAGACAAACTAGACTTTAAATTAAAGGCTGTAACAAGAGATGAAGAAGGACATTATATAATAGTTACAGGGTCTATCCACCAGGAAGAGCTAACAATTATAAATGTCTATGCGCCAAATACCGGAGCCCCCAAATATATAAAACAATTACTCATAAACATAAGCAACCTTATTGATAAGAATGTGATAATTGCTGGGGACTTTAACACCCCACTTACAGAAATGGATAGATCATCTAGACACACGGTCAATAAAGAAACAAGGGCCCTGAATGAGACATTGGATCAGATGGACTTGACAGATATATTTAGAACTCTGCATCCCAAAGCAACAGAATATACTTTCTTCTCGAGTGCACATGGAACATTCTCCAGGATAGATCATATACTGGGTCACAAAACAGCCCTTCATAAGTTTACAAGAATTGAAATTATACCATGCATACTTTCAGACCACAATGCTATGAAGCTTGAAATCAACCACAGGAAAAAGTCTGGAAAACCTCCAAAAGCATGGAGGTTAAAGAACACCCTACTAACGAATGAGTGGGTCAACCAGGCAATTAGAGAAGAAATCAAAAAATATATGGAAACAAACGAAAATGAAAATACAACAATCCAAACGCTTTGGGACGCAGCGAAGGCAGTCCTGAGAGGAAAATATATTGCAGTCCAGGCCTATCTCAAGAAACAAGAAAAATCCTAAATACAAAATCTAACAGCACACCTAAAGGAAATAGAAGCAGAACAGCAAAGGCAACCTAAACCCAGCAGAAGAAGAGAAATAATAAAGATCAGAGCAGAAATAAACAATATAGAATCTAAAAAAACTGTAGAGCAGATCAACGAAACCAAGAGTTGGTTTTTTGAAAAAATAAACAAAATTGACAAACCTCTAGCCAGGCTTCTCAAAAAGAAAAGGGAGATGACCCAAATAGATAAAATCATGAATGAAAATGGGATTATTACAACCAATCCCTCAGAGATACAAACAATTATCAGGGAATACTATGAAAAATTATATGCCAACAAATTGGACAACCTGGAAGAAATGGACAAATTCCTGAACACCCACACTCTTCCAAAACTCAATCAGGAGGAAATAGAAAGCTTGAACAGACCCATAACCAGCGAAGAAATTGAATCGGTTATCAAAAATCTCCCAACATATAAGAATCCAGGACCAGATGGCTTCCCAGGGGAGTTCTACCAGACATTTAAAGCAGAGATAATACCTATCCTTCTCAAGCTATTCCAAGAAATAGAAAGGGAAGGAAAACTTCCAGACTCATTCTATGAAGCCAGTATTACTTTGATTCCTAAACCAGACAGAGACCCAGTAAAAAAAGAGAACTACAGGCCAATATCCCTGATGAATATGGATGCAAAAATTCTCAATAAGATACTAGCAAATCGAATTCAACAGCATATAAAAAGAATTATTCACCATGATCAAGTGGGATTCATTCCTGGGATGCAGGGCTGGTTCAACATTCACAAATCAATCAACGTGATACATCACATTAACAAAAAAAAAGAGAAGAACCATATGATCCTGTCAATCGATGCAGAAAAGGCCTTTGACAAAATCCAGCACCCTTTCTTAATAAAAACCCTTGAGAAAGTCGGGATAGAAGGAACATACTTAAAGATCATAAAAGCCATTTATGAAAAGCCCACAGCTAACATCATCCTCAACGGGGAAAAACTGAGAGCTTTTTCCCTGAGATCAGGAACACGACAGGGATGCCCACTCTCACCGTTGTTGTTTAACATAGTGCTGGAAGTTCTAGCATCAGCAATCAGACAACAAAAGGAAATCAAAGGCATCAAAATTGGCAAAGATGAAGTCAAGCTTTCGCTTTTTGCAGATGACATGATATTATACATGGAAAATCCGATAGACTCCACCAAAAGTCTGCTAGAACTGATACATGAATTCAGCAAAGTTGCAGGATACAAAATCAATGTACAGAAGTCAGTTGCATTCTTATACACTAACAATGAAGCCACAGAAAGACAAATAAAGAAACTGATCCCATTCACAATTGCACCAAGAAGCATAAAATACCTAGGAATAAATCTAACCAAAGATGTAAAGGATCTGTATGCTGAAAACTATAGAAAGCTTATGAAGGTAATTGAAGAAGATTTAAAGAAATGGAAAGACATTCCCTGCTCATGGATTGGAAAAATAAATATTGTCAAAATGTCAATACTACCCAAAGCTATCTACACATTCAATGCAATCCCAATCAAAATTGCACCAGCATTCTTCTCGAAATTAGAACAAGCAATCCTAAAATTCATATGGAACCACAAAAGGCCCCGAATAGCCAAAGGAATTTTGAAGAAGAAGACCAAAGCAGGAGGCATCACAATCCCAGACTTTAGCCTCTACTACAAAGCTGTCATCATCAAGACAGCATGGTATTGGCACAAAAACAGACACACAGACCAATGGAATAGAATAGAAACCCCAGAACTAGACCCACAAACATATGGCCAACTCATCTTTGACAAAGCAGGAAAGAACATCCAATGGAAAAAAGACAGCCTCTTTAACAAATGGTGCTGGGAGAACTGGACAGCAACATGCAGAAGGTTGAAACTAGACCACTTTCTCACACCATTTACAAAAATAAACTCAAAATGGATAAAGGACCTAAATGTGAGACAGGAAACCATCAGAACCTTAGAGGAGAAAGCAGGAAAAGACCTCTCTGACCTCAGCCGTAGCAATCTCTTACTTGACACATCCCCAAAGGCAAGGGAATTAA